>NC_140988.1:336882845-337407811 GCF_052327205.1 Somniosus microcephalus
GGGTGAAGGTGTCGGGAGGGGGTGAAGGTGTAGGGAGGGTGTGAAGGTGTCGGGAGGGTGTGAAGGTGTAGGGAGGGTGTGAAGGTGTAAGGAGGGTGTGAAGGTGCAGGGAGGATGTGAAGGTGTAGGGAGGGTGTGAAGGTGTAGGGAGGGTGTGAAGGTGTAGGGAGGGTGTGAAGGTGTCGGGAGGGTGTGAAGGTGTAGGGAGGGTGTGAAGGTGTAGGGAGGGTGTGAAGGTGTCGGGAGGGTGTGAAGGTGTAGGGAGGGGGTGAAGGTGTCGGGAGGGTGTGAAGGTGTAGGGAGGGTGTGAAGGTGTAGGGAGGGTGTGAAGGTGTAGGAGGGTGTGAAGGTGTAGGGAGGGTGTGAAGGTGTCGGGAGGGTGTGAAGGTGTAGGGAGGGGTGTGAAGGTGTAGGGAGGGTGTGAAGGTGTCGGGAGGGTGTGAAGGTGTAGGGAGGGTGTGAAGGTGTCGGGAGGGTGTGAAGGTGTAGGGAGGGTGTGAAGGTGTAGGGAGGGTGTGAAGGTGTCGGGAGGGTGTGAAGGTGTAGGGAGGGTGTGAAGGTGTAGGGAGGGTGTGAAGGTGTAGGGAGGGTGTGAAGGTGTAGGGAGGGTGTGAAGGTGTAGGGAGGGTGTGAAGGTGTAGGGAGGGTGTGAAGGTGTCGGGAGGGTGTGAAGGTGTAGGGAGGGTGTGAAGGTGTCGGGAGGGTGTGAAGGTGTAGGGAGGGTGTGAAGGTGTAGGGAGGGTGTGAAGGTGTAGGGAGGGTGTGAAGGTGTAGGGAGGGTGTGAAGGTGTAGGGAGGGTGTGAAGGTGTAGGGAGGGTGTGAAGGTGTCGGGAGGGTGTGAAGGTGTAGGGAGGGTGTGAAGGTGTAGGGAGGGTGTGAAGGTGTAGGGAGGGTGTGAAGGTGTAGGGAGGGGTGTGAAGGTGTAGGGAGGGTGTGAAGGTGTAGGGAGGGTGTGAAGGTGTCGGGAGGGTGTGAAGGTGTAGGGAGGGTGTGAAGGTGTAGGGAGGGTGTGAAGGTGTAGGGAGGGTGTGAAGGTGTCGGGAGGGTGTGAAGGTGTAGGGAGGGTGTGAAGGTGTAGGGAGGGTGTGAAGGTGTAGGGAGGGTGTGAAGGTGTCGGGAGGGTGTGAAGGTGTAGGGAGGGTGTGAAGGTGTAGGGAGGGTGTGAAGGTGTAGGGAGGGTGTGAAGGTGTCGGGAGGGTGTGAAGGTGTAGGGAGGGTGTGAAGGTGTAGGGAGGGTGTGAAGGTGTAGGGAGGGTGTGAAGGTGTAGGGAGGGTGTGAAGGTGTCGGGAGGGTGTGAAGGTGTAGGGAGGGTGTGAAGGTGTCGGGAGGGTGTGAAGGTGTAGGGAGGGTGTGAAGGTGTAGGGAGGGTGTGAAGGTGTAGGGAGGGTGTGAAGGTGTAGGAGGGTGTGAAGGTGTAGGGAGGGTGTGAAGGTGTCGGGAGGGTGTGAAGGTGTAGGGAGGGTGTGAAGGTGTAGGGAGGGTGTGAAGGTGTAGGGAGGGTGTGAAGGTGTCGGGAGGGTGTGAAGGTGTAGGGAGGGTGTGAAGGTGTCGGGAGGGTGTGAAGGTGTAGGGAGGGTGTGAAGGTGTCGGGAGGGGGTGAAGGTGTCGGGAGGGTGTGAAGGTGTAAGGAGGGCGTGAAGGTGTAGGGAGGGTGTGAAGGTGTAGGGAGGGTGTGAAGGTGTCGGGAGGGTGTGAAGGTGTAGGGAGGGTGTGAAGGTGTCGGGAGGGTGTGAAGGTGTAGGGAGGGTGTGAAGGTGTAGGGAGGGTGTGAAGGTGTAGGGAGGGTGTGAAGGTGTCGGGAGGGCGTGAAGGTGTCGGGAGGGTGTGAAGGTGTAGGGAGGGTGTGAAGGTGTAGGGAGGGGGTGAAGGTGTCGGGAGGGTGTGAAGGTGTAGGGAGGGTGTGAAGGTGTAGGGAGGGTGTGAAGGTGTAGGGAGGGTGTGAAGGTGTCGGGAGGGTGTGAAGGTGTAGGGAGGGTGTGAAGGTGTCGGGAGGGTGTGAAGGTGTAGGGAGGGTGTGAAGGTGTAGGGAGGGGGTGAAGGTGTCGGGAGGGTGTGAAGGTGTAGGGAGGTGTGAAGGTGTCGGGAGGGGGTGAAGGTGTCGGGAGGGTGTGAAGGTGTAGGGAGGGGGTGAAGGTGGAAGGAGGGTGTGAAGGTGGAAGGAGGGTGTGAAGGTGTAGGGAGGGGGTGAAGGTGTCGGGAGGGTGTGAAGGTGTAGGGAGGGTGTGAAGGTGTCGGGAGGGTGTGAAGGTGTAGGGAGGGTGTGAAGGTGTCGGGAGGGTGTGAAGGTGTAGGGAGGGTGTGAAGGTGTAGGGAGGGTGTGAAGGTGTCGGGAGGGTGTGAAGGTGTCGGGAGGGTGTGAAGGTGTCGGGAGGGTGTGAAGGTGTAGGGAGGGTGTGAAGGTGGAAGGAGGGTGTGAAGGTGTCGGGAGGGTGTGAAGGTGGAAGGAGGGTGTGAAGGTGTCGGGAGGGTGTGAAGGTGTAGGGAGGGTGTGAAGGTGTAGGGAGGGTGTGAAGGTGTAGGGAGGGGGTGAAGGTGTCGGGAGGGTGTGAAGGTGTAGGGAGGGTGTGAAGGTGTCGGGAGGGTGTGAAGGTGTAGGGAGGGTGTGAAGGTGTCGGGAGGGTGTGAAGGTGTAGGGAGGGGGTGAAGGTGTCGGGAGGGTGTGAAGGTGTAGGGAGGGTGTGAAGGTGTCGGGAGGGTGTGAAGGTGTAGGGAGGGTGTGAAGGTGTAAGGAGGGTGTGAAGGTGTAAGGAGGGTGTGAAGGTGTAGGGAGGGTGTGAAGGTGTAAGGAGGGTGTGAAGGTGTAAGGAGGGTGTGAAGGTGTAGGGAGGGTGTGAAGGTGTCGGGAGGGTGTGAAGGTGTAGGGAGGGTGTGAAGGTGTCGGGAGGGTGTGAAGGTGTAGGGAGGGGGTGAAGGTGTCGGGAGGGTGTGAAGGTGTAGGGAGGGTGTGAAGGTGTCGGGAGGGTGTGAAGGTGTAGGGAGGGTGTGAAGGTGTAAGGAGGGTGTGAAGGTGTAGGGAGGGTGTGAAGGTGTAGGGAGGGTGTGAAGGTGTAGGGAGGGTGTGAAGGTGTCGGAGGGTGTGAAGGTGTAGGGAGGGTGTGAAGGTGTAAGGAGGGTGTGAAGGTGCAGGGAGGGTGTGAAGGTGTAGGGAGGGTGTGAAGGTGTAGGGAGGGTGTGAAGGTGTCGGGAGGGTGTGAAGGTGTCGGGAGGGTGTGAAGGTGTAGGGAGGGCGTGAAGGTGTAGGGAGGGTGTGAAGGTGTCGGGAGGGTGTGAAGGTGTCGGGAGGGTGTGAAGGTGTCGGGAGGGTGTGAAGGTGTAGGGAGGGTGTGAAGGTGTAGGGAGGGCGTGAAGGTGTAGGGAGGGTGTGAAGGTGTCGGGAGGGTGTGAAGGTGTAGGGGGGGTGTGAAGGTGTAGGGAGGGTGTGAAGGTGTCGGGAGGGTGTGAAGGTGTAGGGGGGGTGTGAAGGTGTAGGGAGGGTGTGAAGGTGTCGGGAGGGTGTGAAGGTGTAGGGAGGGTGTGAAGGTGTAAGGAGGGTGTGAAGGTGTAGGGAGGGTGTGAAGGTGTAGGGAGGGTGTGAAGGTGTAGGGGGGGTGTGAAGGTGTAGGGAGGGTGTGAAGGTGTAGGGAGGGCGTGAAGGTGTAGGGGGGGTGTGAAGGTGTCGGAAGGGTGTGAAGGTGTAGGGAGGGTGTGAAGGTGTAAGGAGGGTGTGAAGGTGTAGGGAGGGTGTGAAGGTGTAGGGAGGGTGTGAAGGTGTAGGGAGGGTGTGAAGGTGTAGGGAGGGTGTGAAGGTGTAGGGAGGGTGTGAAGGTGTAGGGAGGGTGTGAAGGTGTAGGAGGGTGTGAAGGTGTCGGGAGGGTGTGAAGGTGTAGGGAGGGTGTGAAGGTGTAGGGAGGGTGTGAAGGTGTAGGGAGGGTGTGAAGGTGTCGGGAGGGTGTGAAGGTGTAGGGAGGGTGTGAAGGTGTAGGGAGGGTGTGAAGGTGTAGGGAGGGTGTGAAGGTGTAGGGAGGGTGTGAAGGTGTAGGGACGGTGTGAAGGTGTAGGGAGGGTGTGAAGGTGTAGGGAGGGTGTGAAGGTGTAGGGAGGGTGTGAAGGTGTAGGGAGGGTGTGAAGGTGTAGGGACGGGTGTGAAGGTGTCGGGAGGGTGTGAAGGTGTCGGGAGGGTGTGAAGGTGTAGGGAGGGCGTGAAGGTGTAAGGAGGGGGTGAAGGTGTAGGGAGGGTGTGAAGGTGTAGGGAGGGTGTGAAGGTGTCGGGAGGGTGTGAAGGTGTAGGGAGGGGGTGAAGGTGTAGGGAGGGCGTGAAGGTGTAGGGAGGGGGTGAAGGTGTAGGGACGGTGTGAAGGTGTAGGGAGGGGGTGAAGGTGTAGGGACGGTGTGAAGGTGTAGGGAGGGTGTGAAGGTGTAGGGAGGGTGTGAAGGTGTAGGGAGGGTGTGAAGGTGTAGGGAGGGGGTGAAGGTGTAGGGAGGGTGTGAAGGTGTAGGGAGGGGTGTGAAGGTGTAGGGAGGGTGTGAAGGTGTAGGGAGGGTGTGAAGGTGTAGGGAGGGTGTGAAGGTGTAGGGAGGGTGTGAAGGTGTAGGGAGGGTGTGAAGGTGTAGGGAGGGTGTGAAGGTGTCGGGAGGGCGTGAAGGTGTAGGGAGGGTGTGAAGGTGTCGGGAGGGGGTGAAGGTGTCGGGAGGGTGTGAAGGTGTAGGGAGGGGGTGAAGGTGTAGGGAGGGGGTGAAGGTGTAGGGAGGGTGTGAAGGTGTAGGGAGGGGGTGAAGGTGTAGGGAGGGTGTGAAGGTGTAGGGAGGGGGTGAAGGTGTAGGGAGGGTGTGAAGGTGTCGGGAGGGTGTGAAGGTGTAGGGAGGGGGTGAAGGTGTCGGGAGGGTGTGAAGGTGTAGGGAGGGTGTGAAGGTGTAGGGAGGGGGTGAAGGTGTAGGGAGGGTGTGAAGGTGTCGGGAGGGTGTGAAGGTGTAGGGAGGGGGTGAAGGTGTCGGGAGGGTGTGAAGGTGTAGGGAGGGTGTGAAGGTGTAGGGAGGGGGTGAAGGTGTAGGGAGGGTGTGAAGGTGTAGGGAGGGGGTGAAGGTGTCGGGAGGGTGTGAAGGTGTCGGGAGGGCGTGAAGGTGTCGGGAGGGGGTGAAGGTGTAGGGAGGGTGTGAAGGTGTAGGGAGGGTGTGAAGGTGTAGGGAGGGTGTGAAGGTGTAGGGAGGGTGTGAAGGTGTCGGGAGGGTGTGAAGGTGTCGGGAGGGTGTGAAGGTGTAGGGAGGGTGTGAAGGTGTCGGGAGGGTGTGAAGGTGTAGGGAGGGGGTGAAGGTGTCGGGAGGGTGTGAAGGTGTAGGGAGGGGGTGAAGGTGTAGGGACGGTGTGAAGGTGTAGGGAGGGGGTGAAGGTGTAGGGACGGTGTGAAGGTGTAGGGAGGGTGTGAAGGTGTAGGGAGGGTGTGAAGGTGTAGGGAGGGGGTGAAGGTGTAGGGAGGGTGTGAAGGTGTAAGGAGGGGGTGAAGGTGTAGGGAGGGTGTGAAGGTGTAGGGAGGGTGTGAAGGTGTCGGGAGGGTGTGAAGGTGTAGGGAGGGTGTGAAGGTGTAGGGAGGGTGTGAAGGTGTAGGGAGGGTGTGAAGGTGTCGGGAGGGCGTGAAGGTGTAGGGAGGGTGTGAAGGTGTAGGGAGGGGGTGAAGGTGTCGGGAGGGTGTGAAGGTGTAGGGAGGGTGTGAAGGTGTAGGGAGGGGGTGAAGGTGTAGGGAGGGTGTGAAGGTGTAGGGAGGGGGTGAAGGTGTCGGGAGGGTGTGAAGGTGTCGGGAGGGGGTGAAGGTGTCGGGAGGGCGTGAAGGTGTCGGGAGGGGGTGAAGGTGTAGGGAGGGTGTGAAGGTGTAGGGAGGGTGTGAAGGTGTCGGGAGGGTGTGAAGGTGTCGGGAGGGTGTGAAGGTGTAGGGAGGGTGTGAAGGTGTAGGGAGGGTGTGAAGGTGTAGGGAGGGTGTGAAGGTGTAGGGACGGTGTGAAGGTGTAGGGAGGGTGTGAAGGTGTAGGGAGGGGGTGAAGGTGTAGGGAGGGCGTGAAGGTGTAGGGAGGGGGTGAAGGTGTAGGGAGGGCGTGAAGGTGTAAGGAGGGGGTGAAGGTGTAGGGAGGGTGTGAAGGTGTAGGGAGGGGGTGAAGGTGTAGGGAGGGTGTGAAGGTGTAGGGAGGGGGTGAAGGTGTAGGGAGGGTGTGAAGGTGTAGGGAGGGGGTGAAGGTGTCGGGAGGGTGTGAAGGTGTCGGGAGGGCGTGAAGGTGTCGGGAGGGGGTGAAGGTGTAGGGAGGGTGTGAAGGTGTAGGGAGGGTGTGAAGGTGTCGGGAGGGTGTGAAGGTGTCGGGAGGGTGTGAAGGTGTAGGGAGGGTGTGAAGGTGTAGGGAGGGTGTGAAGGTGTAGGGAGGGTGTGAAGGTGTAGGGAGGGTGTGAAGGTGTAGGGAGGGTGTGAAGGTGTAGGGACGGTGTGAAGGTGTAGGGAGGGTGTGAAGGTGTAGGGAGGGGGTGAAGGTGTAGGGAGGGCGTGAAGGTGTAGGGAGGGGGTGAAGGTGTAGGGAGGGCGTGAAGGTGTAAGGAGGGGGTGAAGGTGTAGGGAGGGTGTGAAGGTGTAGGGAGGGGGTGAAGGTGTCGGGAGGGTGTGAAGGTGTAGGGAGGGTGTGAAGGTGTAGGGAGGGTGTGAAGGTGTAGGGAGGGTGTGAAGGTGTAGGGAGGGTGTGAAGGTGTAGGGAGGGTGTGAAGGTGTAGGGAGGGGGTGAAGGTGTAGGGAGGGCGTGAAGGTGTAAGGAGGGGGTGAAGGTGTAGGGAGGGTGTGAAGGTGTAGGGAGGGTGTGAAGGTGTCGGGAGGGTGTGAAGGTGTAGGGAGGGCATGAAGGTGTAGGGAGGGAGTGAAGGTGTCGGGAGGGTGTGAAGGTGGAAGGAGGGTGTGAAGGTGTCGGGAGGGTGTGAAGGTGTCGGGAGGGTGTGAAGGTGTAGGGAGGGTGTGAAGGTGTAAGGAGGGTGTGAAGGTGTCGGGAGGGTGTGAAGGTGTAGGGAGGGTGTGAAGGTGTAGGGAGGGTGTGAAGGTGTAAGGAGGGGGTGAAGGTGTAGGTAGGGTGTGAAGGTGTCGGGAGGGTGTGAAGGTGTCGGGAGGGTGTGAAGGTGTCGGGAGGGTGTGAAGGTGTCGGGAGGGTGTGAAGGTGTAGGGAGGGTGTGAAGGTGTAGGGAGGGTGTGAAGGTGTAGGGAGGGTGTGAAGGTGTCGGGAGGGTGTGAAGGTGTAGGGAGGGTGTGAAGGTGTAGGGAGGGTGTGAAGGTGTAGGGAGGGTGTGAAGGTGTAGGGAGGGTGTGAAGGTGTAAGGAGGGGGTGAAGGTGTAGGGAGGGTGTGAAGGTGTAGGGAGGGTGTGAAGGTGTCGGGAGGGTGTGAAGGTGTCGGGAGGGTGTGAAGGTGTAGGGAGGGTGTGAAGGTGTAGGGAGGGTGTGAAGGTGTAGGGAGGGTGTGAAGGTGTCGGGAGGGTGTGAAGGTGTCGGGAGGGTGTGAAGGTGTAGGGAGGGTGTGAAGGTGTCGGGAGGGTGTGAAGGTGTAGGGAGGGTGTGAAGGTGTAAGGAGGGTGTTAAGGTGTCGGGAGGGTGTGAAGGTGTAAGGAGGGTGTGAAGGTGTCGGGAGGGTGTGAAGGTGTCGGGAGGGTGTGAAGGTGTAGGGAGGGTGTGAAGGTGTCGGGAGGGTGTGAAGGTGTA
The DNA here is from genome assembly GCF_052327205.1 of Somniosus microcephalus. NCBI lineage: Eukaryota > Metazoa > Chordata > Chondrichthyes > Squaliformes > Somniosidae > Somniosus > Somniosus microcephalus. The sequence continues at coordinate 336,890,534 of NC_140988.1, forward strand.
GGGAGGGGGTGAAGGTGTCGGGAGGGTGTGAAGGTGTCGGGAGGGTGTGAAGGTGTAGGGAGGGTGTGAAGGTGTAAGGAGGGTGTGAAGGTGTAGGGAGGGTGTGAAGGTGTCGGGAGGGTGTGAAGGTGTCGGGAGGGTGTGAAGGTGTAGGGAGGGTGTGAAGGTGTAGGGAGGGGGTGAAGGTGTCGGGAGGGTGTGAAGGTGTCGGGAGGGTGTGTAGGTGTCGGGAGGGTGTGAAGGTGTAAGGAGGGTGTGAAGGTGTCGGGAGGGTGTGAAGGTGTAGGGAGGGTGTGAAGGTGTAGGGAGGGTGTGAAGGTGTCGGGAGGGTGTGAAGGTGTAGGGAGGGTGTGAAGGTGTAAGGAGGGCGTGAAGGTGTAGGGAGGGTGTGAAGGTGTCGGGGGGGTGTGAAGGTGTAGGGAGGGTGTGAAGGTGTCGGGAGGGTGTGAAGGTGTATGGAGGGCGTGAAGGTGTAAGGAGGGTGTGAAGGTGTAGGGAGGGTGTGAAGGTGTAGGGAGGGTGTGAAGGTGTCGGGGGGGTGTGAAGGTGTAAGGAGGGCGTGAAGGTGTAAGGAGGGTGTGAAGGTGTCGGGAGGGTGTGAAGGTGTAGGGAGGGTGTGAAGGTGTAGGGACGGTGTGAAGGTGTAGGGAGGGTGTGAAGGTGTAGGGAGGGTGTGAAGGTGTAGGGAGGGTGTGAAGGTGTAGGGAGGGTGTGAAGGTGTCGGGAGGGTGTGAAGGTGTAGGGAGGGTGTGAAGGTGTAGGGAGGGTGTGAAGGTGTAGGGAGGGTGTGAAGGTGTAGGGAGGGTGTGAAGGTGTAGGGAGGGTGTGAAGGTGTAAGGAGGGTGTGAAGGTGTAGGGAGGGTGTGAAGGTGTAGGGAGGGTGTGAAGGTGTCGGGGGGGTGTGAAGGTGTAGGGAGGGGGTGAAGGTGTAGGGAGGGGGTGAAGGTGTAGGGAGGGGGTGAAGGTGTAGGGAGGGCGTGAAGGTGTCGGAGGGTGTGAAGGTGTAGGGAGGGTGTGAAGGTGTAGGGAGGGTGTGAAGGTGTAGGGAGGGGGTGAAGGTGTAGGGAGGGGGTGAAGGTGTAGGGAGGGCGTGAAGGTGTCGGGAGGGTGTGAAGGTGTAGGGAGGGTGTGAAGGTGTAGGGAGGGTGTGAAGGTGTAGGGAGGGGTGTGAAGGTGTAGGGAGGGTGTGAAGGTGTAGGGAGGGTGTGAAGGTGTCGGGAGGGTGTGAAGGTGTAGGGAGGGTGTGAAGGTGTAGGGAGGGTGTGAAGGTGTCGGGGGGGTGTGAAGGTGTAGGGAGGGTGTGAAGGTGTAGGGAGGGTGTGAAGGTGTAAGGAGGGTGTGAAGGTGTAGGGAGGGGGTGAAGGTGTAGGGAGGGCGTGAAGGTGTAGGGAGGGTGTGAAGGTGTAGGGAGGGTGTGAAGGTGTCGGGAGGGTGTGAAGGTGTCGGGAGGGGGTGAAGGTGTCGGGAGGGTGTGAAGGTGTCGGGAGGGGGTGAAGGTGTAGGGAGGGTGTGAAGGTGTAGGGAGGGTGTGAAGGTGTAGGGAGGGTGTGAAGGTGTAAGGAGGGCGTGAAGGTGTAGGGAGGGTGTGAAGGTGTCGGGAGGGTGTGAAGGTGTAAGGAGGGCGTGAAGGTGTAGGGAGGGTGTGAAGGTGTAGGGAGGGTGTGAAGGTGTCGGGGGGGTGTGAAGGTGTAGGAGGGTGTGAAGGTGTAGGGAGGGTGTGAAGGTGTAGGGAGGGTGTGAAGGTGTAGGGAGGGTGTGAAGGTGTAGGGAGGGTGTGAAGGTGTAGGGAGGGTGTGAAGGTGTAGGGAGGGTGTGAAGGTGTAGGGAGGGTGTGAAGGTGTAGGGAGGGTGTGAAGGTGTAGGAGGGTGTGAAGGTGTAGGGAGGGTGTGAAGGTGTAGGGAGGGTGTGAAGGTGTCGGGAGGGTGTGAAGGTGTAGGGAGGGTGTGAAGGTGTATGGAGGGCGTGAAGGTGTAGGGAGGGTGTGAAGGTGTAGGGAGGGTGTGAAGGTGTCGGGAGGGTGTGAAGGTGTAGGGAGGGTGTGAAGGTGTCGGGAGGGTGTGAAGGTGTAGGGAGGGTGTGAAGGTGTAGGGAGGGTGTGAAGGTGTAGGGAGGGTGTGAAGGTGTAGGGAGGGTGTGAAGGTGTAGGGAGGGTGTGAAGGTGTAGGGAGGGTGTGAAGGTGTAGGGAGGGTGTGAAGGTGTAGGGAGGGTGTGAAGGTGTAGGGAGGGGGTGAAGGTGTAGGGAGGGCGTGAAGGTGTAGGGAGGGTGTGAAGGTGTCGGGAGGGTGTGAAGGTGTAGGGAGGGTGTGAAGGTGTAGGAGGGTGTGAAGGTGTAGGGAGGGTGTGAAGGTGTAGGGAGGGTGTGAAGGTGTAGGGAGGGTGTGAAGGTGTAGGGAGGGTGTGAAGGTGTCGGGAGGGTGTGAAGGTGTAGGGAGGGTGTGAAGGTGTCGGGAGGGTGTGAAGGTGTAGGGAGGGTGTGAAGGTGTAGGGAGGGTGTGAAGGTGTAGGGAGGGTGTGAAGGTGTAGGGAGGGTGTGAAGGTGGGGGTAGGAGGGTGTGAAGGTGTAGGGAGGGTGTGAAGGTGTAGGGAGGGTGTGAAGGTGTAGGGAGGGTGTGAAGGTGTAAGGAGGGCGTGAAGGTGTAGGGAGGGGGTGTGAAGGTGTAGGGAGGGTGTGAAGGTGTAAGGAGGGCGTGAAGGTGTAGGGAGGGTGTGAAGGTGTCGGGAGGGTGTGAAGGTGTAGGGAGGGTGTGAAGGTGTCGGGAGGGTGTGAAGGTGTCGGGAGGGTGTGAAGGTGTAGGGAGGGTGTGAAGGTGTCGGGAGGGTGTGAAGGTGTCGGGAGGGTGTGAAGGTGTAGGGAGGGTGTGAAGGTGTAGGGAGGGCGTGAAGGTGTAAGGAGGGTGTGAAGGTGTAAGGAGGGCGTGAAGGTGTAAGGAGGGGGTGAAGGTGTAAGGAGGGGTGAAGGTGTAGGGAGGGTGTGAAGGTGTAAGGAGGGCGTGAAGGTGTAGGGAGGGTGTGAAGGTGTAGGGAGGGTGTGAAGGTGTAGGGAGGGTGTGAAGGTGTAGGGAGGGTGTGAAGGTGTAGGGAGGGTGTGAAGGTGTAGGGAGGGTGGGAGGGCCATGGGGGCAGAAACAAGCACACCATAGTTTAAAACAACAAGCATAAACTGGGTCTTGGAGAATCAAGTCTTGCCCCGGATGCCTGTTCCCTTGACTGAGAACCAACAAGACAAAAGTTTTTTTTACAAACTAATAGATTAAAAGTTTTACTTTAGTTGATATTGGGCCACAATTTGCTGTGGCAGGGACTCGAACGGTGTTTGCCGTTGGTCGGGTTTAGGTTTTAAAATGTTCTGCATGTCAAGTTGCCAAAAGTGCGAGCTGATAACGTCAGTGAGGGAAAAAGGGCATCTGGGACCTGAGTCAGGGAAAGCAACAGGGTCCCTCCTTAACCAATCAGATTGAAGGGTTGTGAAATTAACAGCACAAGGCTGAGAAGGAAGTGTAAATTAGAGGGGGTGAATTCAATGTCAAATCAGGTACAGGGAGAGAGGGAAAGGGATTGGATTAAGAGGAAAAGAGAAAAAGGAAAAGCTATAAAACAAATTTTAATTTTACTTTTCTATAAAATCTCCAACAATTAAAACCTGAAGGAATGCGTCTCCACATTTGGAATAGTTCATTTTCAGTGCCAGAGAGGTTGACTGGCAGTAAATAACAATTATCTCGTTGTTAAAAGACTTGAAATGACAAGACTTTTTCTGTGGCGAGTTTAGTTCGCACCTACTGCGCAAATACAGCAACTTCACGCCATTCAATGCACTTCAATGGCAAGGCAGGCAGCAAGGTGCCATTTTCGCGACACCAACAGTGGAGCAGCGCATCTCGGACAGTAACTTTGGGATGTATCAGCTTGGTTTTTTTTAAATTTTTTATAAAAGGCCTAATTATTTAACTTCAGCCTCTGAAGGTTCACTCAACACAACCTTTCAGCAGACCTCGCAACAGTGAACTACCCACAAAAAGACAGGCAAGACAATGGCCCAACATGACAACTCAAAGTACAGGCTCCCTGACCCAACTGAAGCCTAGCACAAATGCTTCAACCCTTAAACTCACACTGCCCCTTCTGAAAACATAACCACGTGAAGAACAGCAACATATCAATGCACCACTCCTCCAAGCATCACAAGATCAAAATCTACAATGTTTACACATACTTTTGAAAATGTATTAAAAAATAAACACAAATCTTTTGTAAAATTCTAAAAAGAGTGGATTGCATTCTCAATATTTTTCAGAAATATAGGGCTAGATTTTAAGATCGCGACGCACTAGGAGCGGGGGGAGGTCCGGCAGCGCGCAGGAAACCTGGAAGTCAGTACACCACATGTCAGTGGACTGCATTACCGTATAATTTCCGGGTTTCCCGACCAATTAGCCTCAGCGGGCGTGATGATGATCCGCAGGACGTGATTGGAACTCCAGTATTTAAAGGGACACTCCAAAACATGCAATTTGAAGGAGTTCGGAGGCAAAGAGAAGGAAAAGGGAGAATGGAGTCAGGAAGGGCAAAGGCTGCGCCTCGGTTCAGTGACACCTTCCTGGATGTGCTGCTGGGGGCTGTGAGGAGCAGGAGGGATATACTGTTCCCTGGAGACGAGAGGAAGAAGCGGCTGAGGGCACCAAGAAGGCGTGGTTGAAGGTAGCGGAGGTGGTCAGCAGCATGGTGCCACGCGTTCCGCAGGAGGTGGCCCAGCTGGCCAATGACAACTTCGATTCCGCAGAGGAGGTCAATCTCGCGGAGGGTGCACCTTCACATGACTCATGCAGACCATGCACCAGCTCAGATACTCACACTTCGGTGGGACCAGTAAGGAAGACAGTAGCATTGTCACCTGGTCACTCACACATCACAAGTGAGCATGAGCAGATGGTAGAGACAGGAACAGCAGTGGAGAGTCTGCGTCAGAGGGCACAGGACGCTCCAAACTCTGCTCAGCTGGACGCAGATGCTGTACCTCGGGGGCCGTTGACGAACAGGATAATTCTGAAGCAGCAGCAGAGAATGTGCGATGTACTGGCGGGCGTTCCAGCCGCACTGTGCATGCTTGCAGAGAGACTGCAGGAGTCCGTCTCAAGCACGAGTGGCATGATGTCGCAGGCCTTTGCGATGATGCATCAAACACAGCAATCACATGAGTGCATGCAGGCATTCACCAATGGCTTGCATACTGTGAATGCCACCTTAAATAGGATGACTGATACCCTAGCCGTGGCCATTTATCGTCCCACTGCTCTGCAGCAAAGTGCTCTCCAGTTCATTGCTAGCTGGGAAGTGCGGCTGGTCCATGAGAGCGATGATAGTGAAAAGATACATGGAAGTGGGGATGATGGTGAAAAGATACATGGAAGTGGAGACTCCACTCAAAGCACTTCCACTTCTCACCCATTGCCACCTATCACTCACCTCACCCCCCCCCCCGCGTCAGTACCCCAGATGCAGCCTGGTGTCCCGATGGTTGGCGAGTCTGCCCCTGCACGCACAAGTGCAGGTGGAGTAGTCTGGCGGGGCCTTCAGAGGCTCCAAAACCCAGAGGACGTCGGCTAAGAGCATCTCGGCTGTCAAGGCAGGGATCTGAGCAGCCTGCCTCTACCTCTGCTGAAGCCACAGACCATGTAGAATTGGTAGGAAAAGGAAGAGTAAAGATTTGTACAATAGCAAAATACTGCGGATGCTGGAAATCTGAAATAACAGAAAATGTTGGAAACACAGTAAAGATTTGTAGTTGCACAAGGATGAGTTACACATTGTTAGAATGTTAAGTTTCTGTTTTATATGTGAGCCACATTGTTTTGCACCACTTTCACTTGCCCATTCTTGCTTACTGGCTGGCAAGAGACCTTTTCAGTTGTGTGATAATGAATGGGAAGACATGAATTGACATTGAGCAATGGGGGACTATGAAAGGGATGGTTGGTTGTTTGCAGGACTGCTTTATGTTAGTGGCAGGTGGATTGGAGGGCAAAAGTGGCTCTTGCATATGGTTGTTAGATGGGTGCACTGGTGGAACCCAAGTAAACCTCGCAATAATGACCGCATCCCGGGCAGCGATGTGCGCATCACCTTCCGCCTCCTCCGCCCGCTCCTCTGAATCGTCCGAGGAGGTTCTGTGTTCTGCTCGGTTTCTCCCCTAGGTCCAAACGTCGATGCTGCACAATGCTGTGCAGAACGCAACACACCATGACCATTCTGGAGACCCTGGCTGGTGCGTACTGAAGGGCACCTCCAGTTCTGACCAGGCACCTCAAGTGCATTTTTAGCATGCCAGTGGCTTTTTCGATGGCACATCTGGTGCTCATATGGCATTCATTGTATCACTCCTGGGCCTCATTCCTCGGGTTTCTGAGAGGTGCCATCAGCCACGTTTTAAGTCGGTATCCCTTGTGTCCAAGCAGCCAGCCAGCCGGTAACTCTGCTTCCAGGTGCGAAGACGTTTGGGAGGGTGGACTGCTGCAGGACGAAAGCATCATGGCAGCTGCCCAGGAATCTTGCGCACACCTGCATAAAGATCTTTCTGTGGTTGCACACCAGCTGCTCATTAATGGAGTATAAGCCCTTGTAGTTGTCAATCACTTCCGAGTGATTTATGGGTGCCTTAATTGCCACATGCATGCAGTCGATGACGCCCTGCATCTGTGGGAAACCAGCCAGAACCACAAACCCGAGCGTCCGTTCATTCTGACTGGAGTCATCGCAGGCGAAGTTGACATAATTGTCGGCCCTGGCAAATAAACTATCAGTCACCTGTCTTATGCATTTGTGTGCCGTCGACTGCGAGATCCTGCAAATGTCTCCGGCAGAGCTCTGGAAGGATGAAGAGACAAAGAAGTTGAGGGCGGTGGAGACTTTGACAGTCACTGGTAAAGCGCGGCCACCAGGTCCAGTTGGCAGGTCTTGTGCCAGAAGGCTGCAAATGTCTGTCACCACCTAATGAGACACCCCGAGCCTCCTGAGACACTGGTGTTCCGACATGTCGAGGAAGCTTATCCTCTGCCTGTAGACCCTGTGTGCCGGCTATGGCCTCCTGCAAGCTGCACCTCTCTGCTGCTCCCCTCTCGCCTGTGGAGCTGCAGATTGTTGCTGATGCAGGTCCTGCTGCTCCTGCTGCTCATCTTGGTCCTCATCTGAGGTCCAAAGTAACACAGCATAAGCGGCACCCATGCTGATTTGATAGATCAGACCGCCAAAGTGTGTAAAGTAATCTCCAATGTGTGTAAAATAATCTCTCAGCACAAGTACTGTGAACAAACTCTTCACACAAGCAGGTAAGAAAGCAACTGGGCGTACTCAGTACTTATTGGCATATTTCCCTGACATGGCTTCAACCCCCTCAATTGCTGCTTTCTTCTCGCCTTGCTTTTCACTGGCGAGTTCCGGGAAACCCGTGGAGCCAAAGTTAAACTCTAAAACCCACGTTACTATCGCTAAGATTGACCTATTTACATTTTGAAATTGACAACCCGCCTCTCCCGAGGGGGGTTGCTCACACGCAGCCTAACGCGCTGCAGTTAAATGCGGAAGTTGGCGGGTTGGAACCGGCTTCCCAGGGCACTCGCACTTTTCCAGGATTTCACCCCCCCTGCCCCACCTGCACACAAACCTGCGCGCTCACCCTCGTTAAAATTCCCCCCCCCCTCCACCTAGCACAAAGGAAGTTGGCTGTGGTTGTTGGAGGTCATTCATCTCAATCACATGACATCACTGCAGGAGTTCCTCAGGGCAGTGTCCTAGGCCCAACCATCTTCAGCTGTTTCATCAATGACCTTCCCTCCATCATAAGGTCAGAAGTGGGGATGTTCGCTGATGATTGCACACTGTTCAGCACCATTCGAGACTCGTCAGATACTGACGCAGTCCGTGTCCATATGCAGCAAGACCTGGACAACATTCAGACTTGGGCTGACAAGTGGCAAGTAATATTCGCACCACACAAGTGCCAGGCAATGACCATCTCCAACAAGCGAGACTCTAACCATCTCCCCATGACATTCAATGGCATTACCATCACTGAATCCCCCACTATCAACATCCTGGGGGTTGCCATTGATCAGAAACTGAACTGGACCAGCCATATAAATACTGTGGCTACAAGAGCAGGCCAGAGGCTGGGAATTCTGCGGCGAGTGTCTCACCTCCTGACTCCCCAAAGTCTTTCCACCATCTACAAGGCACAAGTCAGGAGTGTGATGGAATACTCTCCACTTGCCTGGATGAGTGCAGCTCCAACAACACTCAAGAAGCTCGACACCATTCAGGATAAAGCAGCCCGCTTGATTGGCACTTCATCCACCACCTTCAACATTCACTCCCTCCACCACCGGCGCACTGTGGCTGCAGTGTGTGCCATCTACAAGATGCACTGCAGCAACTCGCCAAAGCTCCTTCAACAGCACCTTCCAAACCCGCGACCTCTACCACTTAGAAGGACAAGGGCAGCAGACGCATGGGAACATCACCACCTACAAGTTCCCCTCCAAGCCACACACCATCCTGACTTGGACCTGTATTGCCGTTCCTTCACTGTCGCTGGGCCAAAATCCTGGAACTCCCTTCCTAACAGCATTGTGGGTGTACCTACACCATATGGACTGCAGCGGTTCAAGAAGGTGGCTCACCACCATCTTCTCAAGGGCAATTAGGGATGGGCACTAAATGCAGGCCTAGCCAGCCAGCGACGCCCACATCCCACCAATGAATTAAAAAAAAAACATATATTCAATTTTTCAGTAACTCAAATTAGGATTCTAACAAAATATAAACTATAACAAACGCACAATGGAATAACTCATCAGGAAACCAACATACTTGAACAGATTATTTGGGCATCAAGTCATTAAATTTTACCAAAGTGTGCAACTAAGAGGAGCCATTTAGACCAGCAAACACAACCTCTTCTGCAGACCATGCACATTCTACCAGCTTGGCTCGGTTGGTAGAACTCTCAGCTGAGTGAGGTTGTGGGTTCAAGCCACACTACGGACATCAGCACATAATCTGAGCTGATATTTCGGTGCAGTACTGAGGTGGGGCTGCATCATCGAAGGTGCGTTCTTTTGGATAAAATTTTAAACCGAGGCCCCATCTGCCTACTCGGGTGGATGAAAAAGATCCCATGGCACTGTTTGAAGACGAACGGGGAGATTTCCCAGTGACCTAACCAATGCCATGAAAGGCAGATTATTGGTTGCTTCTGACAGTTTGCTGTGCACAGACTGACCGCCACATTTGCCTGCATTACAATGACTGCACTGCAAAAGTAATCTATTGCCTGTAAAATACGTTGGGTCATGCGGAGAATGAAATCGAGTACATCTGTTCTTTATTTACCCTATTATGGACTCTATCCCAGCCACATAGTCTCAAGGAAACAAGTACACAGTGATCTCCAAAAGTTATCATGCAGAACTCCAGAATATTCATCCATTTTATCACCTCCACTGCTCATTTCTTTAGCCAGCTGCCCTCCAAACACATTCTCCTCGAGCCGAGAAAGTCCCTCCCCCATGGATCATTTCATTACCTTAGTCTACATCTATTCCTAAAAACGCCAATCCCATTCCCAAGCAGTTATTTATCCAGCTCGTTTTTTGAGTTAATCAACTCAGCCCCAACTGCTTTAGCTGGAAGTCTGTTCCACACATCCACTATCCTGTGGGAGGGGTTGGCAGAATGTTTCTTTACATCTCGAGTCTTACTTGAAGCTTGTTAATTTTAAACCTGTGTCCTCTAGCTCTGTGCTCACAGTCAAAGTGATTATAATGCTTATATCTATATAATCTATATGCCTCTTCAGAATTTAACACCTCTCCTTAAACTTCTTTGCCTCCAATGATCTTTTCCTTAGAACTTTCCAAATTTGAGACTTGAATTTTAATAATCAAAAATACCTAGCAGGTCACAATGGCGCCACACTAGACACTAGATAACAGACCAACAGTCTGGGCACCTATTCTGAAATGGAAGCCATGGCGAGAAAGATCAGGTTAATAAAATGATGCTTGAAACAGTTTAAGAACACTGGAAACCAAAACGATGGTGCTTTTAATTGTGGCGTATGGTCCCTTCGGGGCTATTCCAAGAGCTGCTGCTTTTCTGAAAATGAACATGAAAATCTAAGAGGTGTCATATTTATTACAGAAAACGTTGGAAAAGCTTCACTTTTGAAAAAGGATGTACACGCCATAGAACCACAGAGGTTTACATCAAAGGGGACCATTCGGCCTATCAAGTCTTTGCTAAAACTATCCAAAAATAATCCTGTGGCCCTACTCTCTTCCCATAAGCTAAACATTAACCTGCCGTTTCTCTTTTCAGATGCTAGTATGTTGCCAATATTCTGCTTTTATTTCACATTTCCAACATTTTCAGTTTTTCATTTACATTTTCATTTCATTTCACTCCATGCTGACAGAAATGTGATGAATTCACATCGTCCTTGCCATGAGCATCATCTGATGTGATGCACTGAAAAATAAAAAGGTAAAGACTGAGAACTCAATGTCAGTCAACCTGCTAGTCAGCCCCATTCCCCAACCCCTAATCACTAGAAAACTTCACATTGTGCTGTTTCAAACAAGAGCCCGACTGAGAGTGAAAGATCCTGCTGTTCTTTTTGGATCAAGTGCACTTCTAGAGATGAGAGCCTGTAGTGGAAAACAAATGAAAGCAATACTAATATGCAATACAACTACCAAGTAATTAATAGTGACAACAAGAATTTCATAGAAAACATAGAAACATAGAATATAGGAGCAGGAGTAGGCCATTTGGCCCCTCGAGCCTGCTCCGCCATTTAATGAGATCATGGCTGATCATCCAAATTCAGTACTCTGTCCCTGCTTTCTCCCCATATCCCTTGATCCCTTTAGCTTGAAGAAATATATCTAACTCCTTCTTGAATATATTTAATGAATTGGCTTCCACTGCCTTGTGTGGTAGAGAATTCCACAGGTTCACCACTCTCTGGGTGAAGAAATTCCTCCTCATCTCTGTCCTAAATGGCTTACCCCTTATCCTTAGACTGTGACCCCTGGTTCTGGACTCCCCCGCCATCGGGAACATCCTTCCTGCATCTAGTCTGTCTAGTCCTGTTAGAATTTTATAAGTTTCAATGAGATCCCCTCTCATTCTTCTAAACTCCAGCGAGTATAAGCCCAATTGACCCAATCTCTCCTCATACGTCATTCCTGCCATCCCAGGTATCAGTCTGGTGAATCTTCACTGCACTCCCTCCATTGCAAGAACATCCTTCCTCAGATAAGGCGACCAAAACTGCACACAATACTCAAGGTGTGGTCTCACCAAGGCCCTGTACAACTGCAGCAAGACATCCTTGTTCCTGTACTCGAACCCTCTCGCTACGAAGGCCAACATACCATTAGCCTTCTTAACCGCCTGCTGCACCTGCATGCTTACCTTCAGCGACTGGTGCACAAGGACACCCAGGTCTCGTTGCACTTCCCCTTCTCCCAATCTATTGCCGTTCAGATAATAATCTGCCTTCCTGTTTTTGCCACCAAAGTGGATAACCTTGCATTTATCCACATTATACTACATCTGCCATGCTTCTGCCCAATCACCCAACCTGTCCAAATCATCCTGGAGTTTCTCGGCATCCTCCTCACAGCACACACGCCCACCCAGCTTTGTGTCGCCTGCAAACTTGGAGATATTACATCTAGTTCCCTCGTCTAGATCATTTATATATATTGTGAATAGCTGGGATCCTAGGACCGATCCCTGCGGTACCCCTCTAGTCACTGCCTGCCACTCGGAAAAAGAGCCATTTATTCCAACTCTTGCTTCCTGTCTGCCAACCAGTTCTTTATCCAAGTCAGTACCTTGCCCCCAATCCCATGTGCCTTAACTTTACACGCTAATCTCTTATGCGGGACCTTATCGAAAGCCTTCTGAAAGTCCAAGTACACCACATCTATTTTACCAGTTACATCCTCAAAAAATTCAAGCACGATTTACCTTTTGTAAATCCATGTTGATTTTGTCCGATCCTGTCACTGCTTTCCAAGTGCTCTGCTATTACATCTTTTATAATGGAATCTAGCATTTTCCCCAATACCGATGTCAGGCTTACCGGTCTATAATTCCCTGTTTTCTCTCTACCACCTTTTTTGAATAGTGGGGTAACATTAGCTACCCTCCATTCCATGGGAACTGTTCCAGAGTCCATCGAATTTTGGAAGATGACCAGTAATGCATCTACTATTTCTAGGGCCACTTCCTTAAGTACCCTAGGATGTAGATTGTCAGGCCCTGGGGATTTATCAGCCTTCAATCCCGTCAATTTCCCTAACACCATTTCCCTACAAATACTGATTTCTTTCAGTTCCTCCCTCTCATTAGACCCTATGTTCCCCGGCATCTCTGGGAGGTTATTTGTGTCCTCCTTTGTGAAGACAGAACCAAAGTATGTATTTAATTGGTTTGTCATTTCTTTGATCCCCATTATAAATCCCCCTGATTCTGACTGCAAGGGACCTACGCTTGACTTCACCAATCTTTTTCTCTTCACATATCTATAACATATCTTCACATATTAAACTTGCACATTATTCTGAAATGACACGTTTAGCTTCTGACCTGTGCCTCCATCTTTGGATAATTCATCTACCAACATACCTCACACAACTTTCCCTCCACTGCTTCCAACCAAACATTGCAGTAAAGACTAATCACAGTCTAAAAAATCTGCAAAGACAGATCGCCCCAAGTGATCCAAGGTTTTGCAACATCTGGTAGCCTTCCAAGTGAAAGCTTATCATTGATGAACATTGGGATGGGTTATATGAATATTAATACGATAGCAAAATACTGCGGATGCTGGAAATCCGAAATAACAACAGAAAACGCTGGAAAAACTCAGCAGGCCAGGCAGCATCGGTGGAGAGAGAAACGGAGTTAACGTTTCAGGTCGATGACCTTTCGTCAGAACTTTTTTCCAGTTCTGACGAAAGGTCTTCGACCTGAAACGTTAACTCTGTTTCTCTCTCCATTGATGCTGCCTGGCCTGCTGAGTTTTTCCAGCGTTTTCTGTTGTTATATGAATATTATTAACACTTGTGTATAGTGATCCGAGCTATAATTGACTGTGTGCAGCAAGTTGTATAGATGCAGGTAGTTACAAAGAGACATAGACAGACTAAGTGAGTGGGCAAAACTGGCAGATGGAGTTCAATGTGGGGAAATATGATATCATCCACTTTGGATCCGAGAAAGACATCAGATTATTTTCTTAATGGTGAGACTAGAAGCTGTGGCAGAGTAATCAGATTCAGGTGCTCATACACTAATCGTTAAAAGCTAGTACACAGGTACAAAAAGAAATCAAAAATATTCACGGAAGGTTGGCCTTTACCTCAAGGCGGTTGGAATACCAAAGTAAGGAAGTAATGCTTCTGTTGTACAGTCTTGGTCAGACCCCCATCTGGCATACTACATTCAGTTTTGGGCACGAATGACTCAGCTTAGAACTCAGACTGTCAGTGTTTCACAGCTTCAAACAGCTGTCAAACGCTGATATTTCATCTGTCAAGAACTCTTGACATGAAATTTCAGTCTGTGATGTCACCTGTTGCCGGGTGGCCCTTAATTGGCCTGCTGAGCCCGCTGGGCGGGCTTAACAAAGTCAATCAAGGGAAAATCGCGCGGATTAGCCGGACGTCGAAGTAGGCGGGTCAAAAACCCGAAAGGGGAAGTCCCGCCTTCTTCCTGACAGGTTCGGGAAAATCTACCCCATTATCTCTGGTGGGGGAATCCAGAACAAATGGGCATAATCTTAAAATTTGAGCTAGGCCTTTTTGGAGTGAAATCAGGAAGCACTGTTTCACACAAAGATAGTGGAAATCTGGAACTCGCTCCCCAAAAGGCTGTGGGTGCTGGATCAACTGAAAAATTCAAAACCGAGATAGATTGATTTTTGTTAAGGGTATTAAGGGTTATGGAGGAAAGGGAGGCAAATGGAGTTGAGGTACAGGTCAGCCATGATCTAACAGAATGGTGGAAGAGGCTCGAGGGGCTAAATGCTCCTATTCCTATAGACACAGTTGACATAAAAACAGAGCTTTATGTATTTGTGAGCAGAGCAAATTGGTTATGAATTGTTGGTTTGTTAATTTCTCAGTCTGCTTCAATTCCTCTCAGCTGTGTAGCAGGATTGGTTGTTAAGGAATACACAGAATTGGCCAGGTATTGAGTAATGTAGTGACAAACAGTGTGACGAGGAGACAAAAGAAGAATGGAACTACTGAGGAGGTGGATACAATAAGCAAATAATGCACTTGTGGCAATAGATTAGTGGAAACTAACTATGAAGGGTAACACAACAATGCGGTGGTGGGAAGGCAAACTGCCAAATTGGAGGATATCTCCAGATAGGACGTTCACACCAACTAAGGCATTCCCCTAAGCATAGTCTCTACAGCAGACAAATATCACAGCCAAGTTGTACAGTTCGGCTTTTTAAATTTTTTGATGGAAGTGGAAATGAAATGTGCTCCAACAGTGATGAATCAACAGCTGTAAATGTCTGAAGGTTTTGGGGCATCTGTTTCAGTTTGGACTATTTACATTTAACATATGCCTGACACTACTCATTTTCCAGAGTATCATTTCATAGAATCATGGAATGATACAGCACAGGAGGCCATTCGGCCCTAGGTGATGGTGTCGGCACTTTGAAAGAGCTATCAAATTAGTCCCACTCCTCACTCTTTCCCCTTAGCCCTGCCTTTTCAGGTATTTGAAGTGTCAGCCAGTGGCTCAGTGGGTAGCACCCTCGCCTCGGAGTCAGAAGGTTATTCCAGAGACTTGAGCACTACCATCTAGGCTGACACTCCAGTGCGGTACTGAGGGAGTGCTGCACTGTCGGAGGCACGTTAAACCGAGGCCCCGTCTGCTCTCTCAGGAGGACGTAAAAGATCCCATGGCACTATTTCGAAGAAGAGCAGGGGAGTTATCCCCGGAGTCTTGGCCAATATTTATCCCTCAACCAACATCACTAAATCAGATTATCTGGTCATTATTACATTGCTGTTTGTGGGAGCTTGCTGTGTGCAAATTGGCTGCTGCGTTTCCTACCTTGTAGCAGTGACTACACTTCAAAAAGTACTTCATTGGTTGTAAAGAGCTTTGGGATGTCCGGTGGTCGTGAAAGGCGCAATATAAATGCAAGTCATTCTTTATTTGCCCAATTCCCTTTTGAAAGCTAGTATTGAACCTGCTTCCACCACCCTTTGAAGCAGTGCATTCCAGATCGTAACACCCCCCCCAACCTTCTCTGCTCTCGGGAGAACAATCCCAGTTTCTCTAGTCTCCCCACATCCCTGGTAACATTCCAGTAAATCTCCTCTGTACCCTCGCCAAGGCCTTGACATCATTCCTAATAGCGTGGTGCCCAGAATTAGACAAAATACTCCAGCTGAGCCCTAACCAGTGTTTTATAAAGGATTAGCATGACTTCCTGGAAATAGCGAGGAGGGAAGCCTCAGGCTACAGGACGATATAGATGGGTTGGTCAGATGGGCGCAACAGTGGCAAATGGAATTTAACCCTGAAAAGTGTGAGGTGATGCATTTTGGAGGGACTAACAAGGCAAGGGAATACACAATGAATGGTAAGACCCTAGGAAAGACAGAGGATCAGAGGGACCTTGGTGTGCATGTACATAGATCCCTGAAGGCAGCAGAACGGGTGGATAAGGTGGTTAAAAAGGCATATGGGATACTTGCCTTCATTAGCCGAGGCATAGAATATAAGAGCAGGGAGGTTATGATGGAGTTGTACAAAACACTGGTAAGGCCACAGCTGGAATACTGTGTGCAGTTCTGGTCGCCACACTATAGGAAGGATGTGATTGCTTTGGAGAGGGCAGAGGAGATTCACCAGGATGTTACCTGGGCTGGAGCGCTTCAGCTATGAAGAGAGACTGGACAGGCTGGGGTTGTTTTCCTTGGAGCAGAGAAGGCTGAGGGGGGACCTGATTGAGGTGTACAAAATTATGAGGGGCATAGAGAGGGTAGACAGAAAGGAACTTTTCCCCTTAGTAGAGGGGTCAATAACAAGGGGGCATAGATTCAAGGTAAGGGGCAGGAGGT
The DNA here is from genome assembly GCF_052327205.1 of Somniosus microcephalus. Classification (NCBI taxonomy): domain Eukaryota; kingdom Metazoa; phylum Chordata; class Chondrichthyes; order Squaliformes; family Somniosidae; genus Somniosus; species Somniosus microcephalus. The sequence continues at coordinate 336,906,702 of NC_140988.1, forward strand.
TTAGAGGGGATTTGAGGAAAAACTTTTTCACCCAGAGGGTGGTTGGAATCTGGAACTCACTGCCTGAAAGGGTGGTAGAGGCAGGAACCCTCACAACATTCAAGAAGCATTTGGATGAGCACTTGAAATGCCATAGCATACAAGGCTACGGACCAAATGCTGGAAAATGGGATTAGATTAGACAGGGCTTGATGGCCGGCGCGGACGTGATGGGCTGAAGGGCCTTTTTGTGCTGTATAACTCTATGACTCCTCATTTTTCCTACCAAAATTAATCACTTCACACTTCTGTGTTAAATTTCATCTGCCATGTGTCTACCCATTGTCTGTCTATGTCCTCCTGAAGTCTGTTACTTTCCTCCTCACTGTTTACTACATTTCCAAGTTTTGTGTCATCTGCAAACTTTGAAATTATGCCCTGTATACCCAAGTCCAGGCCATTAATATACATCAAAAAGGGCAGTGGTCCCAACACCAACCCCTGGGGAACACCACTGCACATTTTCCTCCAGTCTTACAAACAACCGTTCACCACTACTCTCATTGTGGTAGGACAAGGATCCCGTCTAGTTATGCTAATGCAAAGTTACAGTAAAAACAGCTTTACATAATGGGATTTCCCCATTTCACAATTTTGCAATCAAGTTACCAGAGAGCTTCAGTTACAAGAAATGTGCAAAAGCAAATCCAATCCATATGTCATTACCACTTGCAACCAGGGTTATCAAACACTGCAAAGATGGTTGAGAAAACAAGACCACACAAATTGAAAGAATCAGCAATGATTCAATGGAGAAAGGGAATCAAGATAGCTGGATGCTATTATTGTATTTTGAAAATTTGGGTGTAATTTGACTCTAAAAGCAATAATCCCATATACAAGAACCAATCTGGCTTCAGCGCACTCCTTAAAAAATCTACATACCCTTTATTCTATATATGTTTCATATTAAAACAAAATGTAAAAAATGACTCGCTCTTGGCTGCCCTCCCAATCAGACACTAAGGGCTGGATTTTGATACTGGAGGCATGACTACAACTTTTGGGGTTGTAGTCCCGCCTCCATCGAGTTGTGACCAACCCACGCGATTTTCACTTGATTGACCTTGTTGAGCCCACCCAGCGGGCTCAGCAGGTCAATTAAGGGCCACCCGGCAACAGGTGACATCACAGATTGAAATTTCATCTGTCCAGAGCTTTTGACAGATGAAATATCAGCATTTGACAGCTCTTTGAAGCTGTCAAACACTGACAATCTGTACTCTAAGCAATTCCTTCCTCTCAGGCTGATTTAGTCCCTCATCTCTCCAGAACAGAAAGCTGAATGCTGCAACTTTTGACAGCTCGCGGCCATTCTGCTTTCTGTGCCGGTGAGATGAGAGACTCCCGAGACCTGAAGGAAGGAAGGCTGTAAAGGTAATTAAACTTCTTTAAACACTTTACACACACCAAACACACTTATCTCTGCACTCGTGCACCCATCACTCACCTGAACACTGGACATCTCGAACCCTCCAAGCCCTTCAGCCCGACGGTCCGCCTTGCTAACTTGACGTGGTTTGGAGCCGTTGGGAATCCCACACTTCAGGAATAAAAATAGGGATTAGGCTAAAAACTGCCCGTTAACAGGCAGTTAATTGGCACTAATCCCCTTACCGCCTCGGGGAGGCGGCTCCCAGTGCAGATCGGGTATTCGCCTCCTTTGAAACGGGCATGGAGGCGGGATGGGTTCGTGACCCCGATTTCACGATTTTAACCCCCCACACGCCTCCAATCCCGCCTCCACGGCCCAATGAAAATCCTGCCCTATGTGTCTGTGCCATGTCTAGGTTGAAGTACTGAGACAAAACATCTCTGGACCCAACTCAATGCACCCATCATTCCATGCTGCTCACAATAGCAAAATGAATGTCTCAGCCAGAGCTTTCCAAGGTGCTTTTACATGAATACTCAATGAATAGTTCTTCCACCTTGCCAACTTTCTTCCCATAACTTCTCTTTTAAAAGGTATCGATTCCTTGTTGGGATACCTCAAAAAGTTAGCATTATTCATGTGAATAGTTGACAGATTATGGGGCATAACATCCGAGCTTCATCCTGCGTGTGCTTGATATGCAAACAAGCACATTTCCAACAGGGATCACCAAATAGCAAGCAGCTCAGGGACATTTTTCCCTTCCCTAACCCAGGGGTGCCAAGGCTTTTTATAGTGACCCTCCTCCTGGCCCAGCTGAGAACAGCTAATTCAGCACGGATTAGATCTAAACATGGGACATTTGTGGTCTGCATGGCCTAGCAACAAATTGGATAAACTCACCGAGCTATCCTTTTTTTTTTACTTAATTACATTCAAATTCATCCTCTGTCTATTCTGAACAAACTAATAAGGTGCAGTACGGCACACGCGAAGAATCAAACTCCTGCTGTGGTAGATGTGGTCAAATGCACTAAAATTAAAACTGCTGGGGGGAGGGGGGGATATTTTTCAGGTACACTGGACAGATTAAGACTCTAAGTTAATGCCACACTGTAAACAATAGTACATATCTGCGCACTAAGCTTATCTCATTCAGGACGCTCATCCAGATCTCACTTGTCAGTCGTGGAAACAAAACCCATTTTCGGCTCTGTACTGCCACTTATCATTGATGCAACGGTGGACACAACATCAGAGCAGGTCGTACATTGATTTTGCGCCACAGTTTCATTCAACGTCAGCAACCTGACGTCATCGGGTTTGCAATGCAACCAATTCTCAATAACAAAACGTCAACGTTGAGGTGCTTGCTTTATAAACAATGTGAATTAACACTAGCCATTTACCGTTAAATGCTGTGACCCAGATATTCCTACAGGAGTCACTATTCGTTTTCTTCTACCCCACATCCTAAAGTCCTAGTTATAGATTTATACGACTACACTAAATGGAGTGGGCCTTTGGCGTAGCGGTAGCATCCCCGCCGCTGGGCCAGAAGGCGTAGGGTTTCGAACCCCACTCCAGACAGTCCCGGCAAGTGGAGTCGGAGCTCCGGCTCTAAATTCTGGGTTGACATCCAGCGGGATACTTGCGTCCGTGGGTGTGGGTGTGGGTGGCCCCCCCCCACCCCTTGTATGGGTTGTGGGAGCCCGTAAAACCCTCCCGCCATAGGACTAACCACCCTAATGGCTGGTATGTAGATGGCACGGTCACGGAAGGAGCGTTAAAGCGGCCAGAAATCCTTCCACCACTTCATACAGTTCCCCAAAGGGAACAGTGTGAAGACACGTACGACGACGACTACACTAAATTACTGATTGCGACCCAAGTTCAAATTCCAGGAGTGTTTAAAAATTATGCAGGAGATTATTATTACAAAATGTAACCAGCATTCTAGAGGGTGATTGTATATAGAAAATAGAAGCTCGCCAAGGAAATGCTGCAGTCAATCACTTTGTGAGTCTGATTATTAGTAAAGCTCTACTGCACTGCAATTTGTAAGCAAAACAATTAAAACCATTACTCTTCTATTCCCCAACAACGTTTTTATACATTTTGCATCCAACTGAGGCTTTGGCTTCTACCATTTTATAACATAAAGAACAAAAAGGTCTTCCTTCCAATTGCACAGATAGATTAGAATGGTACTACATCTGATCCAACATCATTTAGATGCTCGCTTACAAAGCTGAATTTTTTTTTAAAACAATGTTTCCATTTTATATGCACTTCATTCATCAAAAGCCAAAAAGTTGTCACTTTATCAAACATATTAAGGGAGATTGAGGCTTATAGCAACAGTACTACTTGCCGTTCCCCCCACCCCCCCCACCGAGTGAGGTAGGGAAAGGAACTTTGTGCGAATTGAAGCAGGAGATCAAATGATTATAGAGTTGGTAGGGGAACCATGATAGAACATGGACTCGCGAAGGAGTGGGCTTGATTAGCTATTTCTCATTCCAGATTGTCTTATGTTCCATGTATGGGACAGGAAAACAAAACTGGGCGGATAGGCTGTTATCAAGAACATATTTAATACAAACCTATATGTTGTTTTAGGACAGTTAAAAAATTGTGTTTAATTTCTAAAGCAATCACCTAAAACCAGGAGGAAGTTAAAGAAACTACACAGGTCACCGAGATCCTGCTATTTTCTTTCGTGAGTTTTTAAATCACTGCTGTAAGGAATGTTTGTAAATACCTGGAATCTCTGCACTAATCGTCCTCTTGCCATTTCCAGAAACCTCATCCTCTGATGAACTTGTGCTGGAGTCACATGTCAAGTCGCTATCACTCGTACTGCTGTCCTGCAGCAACGTGTACTTCTTCCGAGCTGCTGCTTCACGTTTCTGCCGTAGCAATCGTATCCGTTCCTTTTGCTTCTGGGTTCTAACCTTTGACACACGGCCGTTTTGCTTGTCATTTGATGAGCGGTTCTTTTTAGGAGCCATGGTTGATGTTTCACTCTCAGACCGGGATCGTCGTGATTTTCTGCCGACTGCGGGACCGGATCCTCCTGAAGGATCCTCGTCCACAGCCACATTTGCCTGAGGTGCCTCATTTTCCTCTACGGACGAAAGAGTGTCAGAGTCTGCCAAATGACCACTGGAAGAAGGGGAAACCATGCACTGATTAGAAGAGTCACTATCATAGGTGCGGCCAGGCGTTTGCTTATCGCTGTCTGCGGACGGAAGTTGGGATTCAGAAGAGTCTTGCCCAAGTTCCATCAACAAACAAGGCTCAGCAGATAGCCCACTTGGTTTCGGTGGACGATCATTGTCCTCTTTTCTCAATTTGGCTGCTGAGGTCTCTTTCTGAAATGACCCATCATTTTCCTTGCAAGTGTCACCAACTTTTGTCTCAATACCTTTTGTTGAAGCCTCAGCTTCCTCCAGACCGTCCTGGGAAGAGAAGTCTGCCTTCTCTGCTGCTTCCATCTTCATGTCACTTAGATCTTGTGCACTCTCTATCAAAGACCATAGAGCACGGAGAGTACCAGGACTGAGAAGTTGCGTGCTCAATTAAAGATTTAAAGAATCTGGGGAAACCTAAAGAGAACAGAAAATTCATTAGTCAAGGTAGGATAAATAGCAAACAAGAGAATTCTTCATTAGACTAATCGGTTTCCATCTGCCCACAGTACACAGAACTCTTAGTCTTGATAGAACATTATTTTAATGACAAATGGGGAAATGCACAGAAAAGGTTTTCATTTGCCTGATATAGAACCTCTCTCCATAGACTCATACCCCATTAATCTAAGCCCAGACTTTAGCTATTTTTATGCTGTTTTTAAGTTTGGATTCCAGGAGCCGGCTCCCAGCATTGGTGCTGTTAAATCAGAAGACTTGTACATTCAGTTTTACCTGGGTCCAAGAGCAGCTATAGGTGCAGGTTGGTAAGAACCAAATATGTGAACCTATCATATAATGCCGAGATTTGCAATTTTGCTCACAATGACCACTGTGCATGCACTATTTAAATCACTTCTTTTTAGAAAAAAATTGTGAAATAATGCTTTGTGGTTTTTCCAGAGTAAAACAAATTGAAGAAACACTGCTAGTTTAAATTCAAAGGTTGCAATTCAATCTAATCTTTTGTTTGACAAAACTACAATTTAATTGGGTGTAACAGGAGTTAAAAGAAAATCTGGAAGAAGAGGCGGGAAGAGAGTTAAGTTGAGGGCAGAAACACATGAAAAGTATTTCCAACCCCTCCCTTTACCCAACAGTTTTCTGTGCTCTTCTCACCAATTTAACCATAGCTGTAAGTCACTGCTCTTGATGGAGAGGTGTTCACTGTAAAAGATTTCACAGTCAAGAACTTTAAAAGTCCTACTTTACAGTTAATTGTGATTCTAAGTAACAGTTTATTATAACACTGTAGCAGGTCAGAAGGTTGATAGTTTGACATTGAAGCCACACGTTCCATTCTTAGCCCTTTCAAAACTGAGAAATAAGTTTTCAGCACAGCAGGACGCTTTATACAAAACAGAAATGGGAAGCAGTGCCAGGATTGAATTCACTGCTTACATAAATAGGCAAGTTTATCAAGTGTTTCTTATTCCTTTGGTCTAAACTTTCTGTCATATCTTTATTCATTCTCGGGATGTGGGCGTCACTGGTAAGCTGGCATTTCTTAACCATCCCTACTTGCTGCAGATCAGTTTGATACAACTGAGTGGGTAGCTAGGGCAGTTCAGTGGCCAGTTAAGGGTCAACTATGTTGATGTGGGACTAGAGTCACACATAGACCAGACTGGGTAACAATGGCAGGTTTCCTTCCCTAAGGACATTAGTGAACCAGTTTGGTTTTTAAAACAATCCGATAGCTTCATGGTCACTTTTACTGATACCAGCTTTTTATTTCCAGATTTTTTTAAAAACTGAATTCAAATTCTCAAACTGCCATCGTGGGATTTGAACTCTCATTCTTTGGGTTACTAGCCCAGGCCTCTGGATTACCAGGACCAATAACATAACCACTACACTAATGTAACAAGTCACATAAGTTCCCACAATATTACATGTACTTCACAATCTTTTTAAAAACACTCCTCCTGGGATTATTTTCAAGTTGAAAAGGAAACCCTGAATGCTGGAGCCTTTTCTGAACAATAACCTTGAATGACGAGGATGCAGAGGCAATAACCTCACAGTACTATAGTACATCATATTTATGGCCAAAGTAACCAATGTTCCCTGGAGTCTAATGTAGAAACAAAAAATAACGAGAGCACAAGAGCTACAAACCCAAAACTTACTCCAGTTACCTAAAGTGAACAGGAATCTACCCAGTGGGAATGAATCGTACAGCAGCCCTAGAGGTACAGCCCAAGATCATTCTCATTTTGAGTTCCAACGAGGTGAGAATGCAGGAACCATGGTCCAACAACCCTAGAACAAAGACAATTTTATTTGAGTGAGGTAAACCATTTTACAATTAAACTAATAGAATGATATAAAGCTCACGGTTGAAATTTGTATTTCTGATTGGATAATTGCTAAATATACCGATTCAAAATAAACTCTTTTATCCATCAATTTTCACCCCACCCGCCACTCTCTCCTGAAGGTCATGACTTCTCAACTGAGTTTGTTCAATGGGCGTGCAAGTTCAGACACTTCGTGTTAGCAGACTGTGTGACCCGATGTGGCATCAGAGTCCAGCTTAACCCTGTGTGGCATCAGAGTCCAGCTTAACCCTGTGTGGCATCAGAGTCCAGCTTAACCCTGTGTGGCATCAGAGTCCAGCTTAACCCTGTGTGGCATCAGAGTCCAGCTTAACCCTGTGTGGCATCAGAGTCCAGCTTAACCCTGAGTGGCATCAGAGTCCAGCTTAACCCTGGCCCCACTCAAAAGTCCACATATGTGCACTTTCTGCAACAATCACTGTAACGTGTTCAAAAGCAGAAAGCCTCGCTGATTTTCATCTCTAATTCTGTTTTAATACAACTATATATAACTATAACAAAGTACAGCAATTTGTAGATTTGAAGAGGGAACTTCACAGGGCTACTTCAAAAAAAGTTGAATTAAGATTGACATTGATCACCGTTTTGATTTGATTTTGAGCCCTGCTATCTTTTGGTGGGGTGGGTGGAAGGCACAATGCTTGATCAACTCTTGGCTTGGTATTATACTCAACACCATCAAGGAATCAAACGAAAATAAATGCAGGGAACTTAAGACTCCCTGGGTCACTGAAGTTACTGATTGAATTTATTTCAGTCTCTTACACGGAACAGGCAAATCCTTTAAACGAATACCCTTAATGATATCATCAGAACTGTTTAAACATTAAAAACAAGTGGTTCACATTAAAAGAATTCTTGGTAACATCTTAATTTTTAAAAGGAGAATCTGGATGGTGAGACTCGCTCTAGGAATAAAGTATTCAAACTAAAAGTGTGTTCAGTACTGTAAAGCCAATTTTATTAAAAAGATCATGGAGGAGAAATTTAGAATTCTTCCAAATATATCAATACGTTCACAATGCCCTTATGAATTGGTATTGTCCTTTACATAAAGTCCATGGATTAGGGAGGCTGAGACATTAGAGAGACGGGATTGTGAGGTTGTATTCATACTACAGCTACTGGTCACAGAACTATATACATGCTCGGCCATTAAATCTTAAATGTATGGAAGGAACGAGCAGGAATATTTACACATTCAAAACAATTCTGGATAGGTGTATTAAGTGCCCAGGAGGTTTGGCACTGCATTTATACCTCACTGGAGATATCAAAATGGTTCGGCAAGGGAACCACGACTCCAGAATAACACGCACTCTGAATGTACGGCTTTGGAGTACAATGAAAGATAAAAATAATCCTAAACTTGACACACCAGCAGAGGACTATAAATGTGATGTTGTACTCAATACACCTCCATTTTCAGTTAATCTAGAGATTATGCAACCATATCATATAAAATCACAAAGAGAATAAATGAGTGTGAGTACGGTAACTAATGGGGCTTCTCCCGTTCCGATTTGCAGCAAGAGAGCACAATCAGTATGATTTTTGCGCATGTCAAATACAAGAGGAATGTAGGGAACAGAACAGCACAGTCGTTATTGACCTGACAAAAGTATATGACAGATTCGCAACAAACTTGGATTTTGGAAATCCTTGTCCCAAGTTTGGATGTCTGGAAATGTACATTCATATATATCGCAACTGCGTGCTGGATGACCACTTAACATCGCTAATGGGGTCAAGCAAGGATATGACCAAAGATCTGAATGCAGGCGCAGACATCAGATTTCAAATAGCTGGTCAGCTATTCAATTTGAACATTCTACACACTTCAATGAGGTTAGTGAGGAGTTCATTTACAAACTTCCTGTCTGACAATGATGATGCATTTGAATTACACATCCAGGACCTGACAGTGGATAAATTTACACGAGTGGTAAAGAATTATGGCTTACTCTCAACCTAAAGAAACAGATGATATATCAACTTGCACTCACTAAACAGTAGATCAAATGGCCCATCATGGACAATACTGAACTGAATGCTGCAATGGACTTCACCTATCTGGAAATCATGCTTTTAAACACTGCTCATTGATTCAAGAAGTGTTTGGCAGATCAAGTCAGTTTGATGTGGCAAACTGAGTGCAAGTTGATATATCATCTGTTTCTTTAGGTTGAGAGTAAGCCATAATTCTTCACCACTCATGTAAATTTATCCAAGGTCAGGTCCTGGATGTTGTAATTCAAATGCATCATCGTCAGATCGGAAGTTTATAAATGAACTCCTCACTAACCTCATTGAAGTGTATAGAATGTTCAAATTGAATAGCTGACCAGATATTTGAAATATTTGACAGTTGAAAGGGAATACACAATGAATGGTAGGACCCTAGGAAGGACAGAGGATCAGAGGGACCTTGGTGTGCATGTACATAGATCCCTGAAGGCAGCAGGACAGGTAGATAAGGTGGTTAAAAAGGCATATGGGATACTTGCCTTCATTAGCCAAGGCATAGAATATAAGAGCAGGGACATTATGATGGAGCTGTACAAAACACTAGTTAGGCCACAGCTGGAATATTGTGTGCAGTTCTGGTCGCCACACTATAGGAGGGATGTAATTGCATTGGAGAGGGTGCAGAGGAGATTCACCAGGATGTTACCTGGGCTGGAGCGCTTCAGCTATGAAGAGAGACTGGACAGGCTGGGGTTGTTTTCCTTAGAGACGGCTGAGGGGGGACCTGATTGAGGTGTACAAAATTATGAGGGGCACAGATAGGGTAGACAGAAAGGAACTTTTCCCCTTAGTAGAGGGGTCCATAGCCAGGGGGGCATAGTTTCAAGATAAGGGGCAGGAGGTTTAGAGGGGATTTGAGGAAAAACTTTTTCACCCAGAGGGTGGTTGGAATCTGGAACTCACTGCCTGAAAGGGTGGTAGAGGCAGGAACCCTCACAACATTCAAGAAGCATTTAGATGAGCACTTGAAATGCCATAGCATACAAGGCTACGGCCCAAGTGCTGGAAAATGGGATTAGATTAGACAGGGCTTGATGGCCGGTGCGGACACGATGGGCCGAAGGGCCTCTTTCTGTGCTGTATAACTCTATGACCCTTTTCACAGGCTGAAAGAGCAGCATGGGATCAGGTCGCATACTAAATTCAAAGTCTATCACATATTAGTGATCTTGATTTTCTTCTATGATTGTACTACCACAGTGACATTAAAGAATTCAATTAAGTTTCACCTGCACCACCTCAGATGTATTATGCATATCAATTGGCAAGACATCACCAATTGTGAGATGCTAAAATGTGCAAAATCAAAGTTGTGAGAATCCTAATGGAAGATGAGCTCAGATTGTTTGGCTGGATGACGATAGACTCCCCAAGTGTATTCTGTAGTGTCGAGGGAGCTGATGAATACTGGGGCGATTCCTTCCAGATTGGAAACAAACATGAAACCCATATTTGAAAAACAACATTTATACATCGCCTTCAACATAGAAAAGCGTCCCAAGGCATTTCACAGAAGCGTAATCAAACAAAAATGGATGCCGAATCAACAGAAATATTCGGATGATCAAAAGTTTGGTCAAAGAGGTGGTTTAAGGAGGGTCTTAAAAGAGGAGAGGGAGGTGAAGAGATTTAGGGAAGGAATTCCAAAGTGTAGGACCTAGAGAGCTGAAGGCATGGCCGACAACAGTGGTTGAAGCGAGGGGGGAGAGGCACAAGAAGCCCGAGTCGGAAGAAACATCTCCATCTTTGAGTTCAGAATCTTCGGCAACATTTCAGCCAGCGGAGGGGGGTTTGTAGTTCTGGAGGAGATTACAGGGATAGGAAGGCGTGAAGCCATGAAGGGATGAGAATTTTAAATTTGAGCTGTTGGGAGACCAGGAGCCAATGTAGGCCAGTGAGCAGAGGGGATCGAAGGGGACTTGCTGCAGGACAGGATACAGGCAGCAGAGTTTTGGATGAGCTGAAGTTTATGGAGGGAGGATGATGGAAGGTTGGCCAGGAGAGTGTTTGAATAGTCGAGTCTGGAGGTGACAAAGGCATGGCTGAGGATTTCACCAGCAAATGCAGGGGCAGAGGCGGATGATGTCAGGGAGGTGGAAGTAAATAGTCTTTAAGACAGAGAGGATATGGGGTTGAAAGCTCATCTCAGGGTTGAATAGGACATCAAGATTGTGAACAGACTATTTCAACCTGAAAAAATGGCTAGGGAGAGGGATAGAATCGGTGGCACAGGTAGTTTGTGGCAAGGGCCAAAGACCATGGCTTCAGCCTTCCCAATGTTTAACTGAAGGCAATTGCAGCTCATCCCAGACTGGGCAGTGAGGAGCAAGACAAGTGATGGAGAGGTAAAGCTGGATGTCGCCAGCATACACGTGGAATCTGACCCCATGTCTTTGGATAATGCCGCCAAAAGGGATCACGTAGATAAGAAAGAGGGGACCAAAGATATATATACATATATGTGGGAAGGGATAAAAAGCCATTCCTGGAGATGCACTGGCTACAAATGAATAGGTAAGAGTGGAACCATGCGAAGGCTGTCCCACTGAGATGGACAACAACAGAGTGACGCTGGAAGAGGCAAGGTGTGTTAAAGGCTGCAGAGATTGAGGAGGGCTAGGCAGGCACAGAGGTGATCATCTGTGTCTTTGATTAGGGTTGTTGCAGTCCTGTGGCAGGGACAGAAACCTGATTAGAGAAATTCAAACATGGAGTTACAAGAAAGATGGGCACAGATTTGGGATACAACAAACAGGTTCAAGGATTTTAAGAAAGAAAGGGAGATTGGAGATAGGGCAATAGTCTGCAAGGACAATGGGGTCGAGGATGGTTTATTTGAGAAGGGGGTGATGAAGGCACTTTTGAGAGGGAAGCGAACAGTACCAGAGAAGGAACCATTTAAAATGTCAGTTAGCATGGGGACCAGGAAGGGAAGCTGGCTGGTCAGCAATTTAGTGGGAATTGGGTAATGCAGCAAGAGGTGGGTTTCACGGACAAGTTGAGCTCGAAGAGGTTTAGGGAGACAATTCAAGAGCTTGGGGCCTAGTTGGCTAAAGGCATGGCCATCAATGACGGGGCAAAAGAAGCCAGAGTTAGAAGGTTGGTGGGCCAGAGGGTCGTAGGGCTAGAGGAGGCTAGAGATAGGAAGGGACAAGGCCATGAACGGATTTGAACAGGAGGATAAGAATTTTAAACGAGCCATTGTGGGGACCAGGAGCCAATATAGGTCACCAAGCACAGGGGATGATGGGGGTTAGTGTGGGATAGGGTGCAGGCAGCAGAGATTTGGTAAGCTGAAGTTTACGGCGGGTGGAGCCTGGGAGGCCGACTAGGAGAGCATTGGAACAGTCGAGTGTGAAGATGACAAAGGTATGGATGAGGGTTTTGGCAGCAGATGGGCTGAGGCGGGGCAGAGACATGCGATGGTAGAGGTGGAAGTAGGCGGTCTTTGTGATAATAGAGGATATGCATTTGGAAACTCAGCTCAAGGTCAAATAGGACGCTGAAGTTGCAAACCGTCAGGTTCAACGTGAGACAGTGGCTGGGAAGGGGAATGTAATCAGTGGCAAGGGTACAGACTTGTGCCTGAGACCAAAGATGATTTCCAATGTTTAACTGGAGGATATTGGAGCTCATCCAGGATTGGTGTTGGACAAGCAGTTTGACAATACAGAGGCAGTGGAGGGGTCAAGGCAGGTGGTGGTGAGATAGAGGTGGGTGTTGTCAGCGTACTATGGAACCCGACCATATCAGCAATATATCTTTTTATTGGAGGGAAATTATATTTTACTGATATGCTACATATTCAATGTTGGGGGGGGGGGGGGGTCATTTAGCCCAGCTATCTCTTTCTTCCATGGAGACATACCTTTCGGAGCATCAAAATCCTGGAACTCCCTACCTAACAGCACTGTGGGAGTACCTTCACCACACGGACTGCAGCGGTTCAAGATGGCGGCTCACCACCACCTTCTGAAGGGCGACTAGGGATAGGCAGTAAATGCTGGCTTTGCCAGTGACCCCCACATCCCGCGAATAATTAAAGAAAAGGATCATGAGTTATAGGCAAACCATCTAAGAACTGTTAAAAATCATTCCATCAAGATAGTCAATGACAATTAGGCAGGCTAGCAACCTCACACACAAAGAAGACAAGACAGTTCCCTCAAGATTACAAGCTCTCAGTTTGAAGGCAAGCGCTCTTACAGCTAAAGCACTGCATACCATAAGGCATTCATTTACAGTTTCTTCCAGAAGCTCCAAGGAATAAAATGTTTACTCATTGCATACTAAAGAAAAAGGCGTTTATGAATCACCAGTTTGCTCAAACAGACCTCGTTCTACAGCAGGCAATCCTGCACTGCTGGGGAATTCCACTCAGGAGCTATTTACAACAGATTCAGAAAAATAAAATGAATCTCATTTATGAGTGAAATCTCCCAATAACAATGCAGTGCTGCCCACAACCAGTTCTGATAGATGCCAGAGTTATACATTGTGCAATGTATTTTTTACTGTTTTCTTAATATCAGCAATATATCTTTTTACTGGACGGAAATTATATTTTACTTATATGCTACATAATCACGATGATAAATACATCTGAAGGTGAGTGGGGGGGGGAGGGGGGAGAAAGGGTCATTCAGCCCAGCTATCTCTTTCTTCCATGCAGACATACCGATTGCTCCTTTCCCCTCACCCAACATCTGAAATCCATAGCTATTGCCCCCTGTCCTACAGTCACAATTTAACTTAAAGTAACACTCCCAATTTACCTTTACTATTCCACTTAGTATGCTATATGTTCCCCACTCATTCATTTCCTTCCATGGTTGAGGTGTCAAGAGGTTTCCTAGATTTTCTTGATAACTCAGGGCTCTGACACTAGGGATCAGCCTTGTAATGAAAACTAGGTTACAAAGGGAACTAGTTGAACTTACTCTGGTTCTGAATTTACATGTTGGTGTGAGATGTGCAGAGAGCTCCCTTTATGACACTAAGTATTATGCAGTGTCTCAGTTACCTCATTATATTTTACACTTTAGAGATGTTCAAAAGCTTTGATGGGACACATGGCCTTTTCTCATCCTTGGGTTCCCTTATGCTGTAAACTGATTGTCTAGCAAGAGTCCAGGAACAGAGACTTTGCACAGTTTCTCCTGCTGCAACACCATGACAATGGGCGATGTGCATCACATCCTGCTCCGTATGTGGAGGGGGAAAGAGTTGAATTTAACATAAAAAGACAGATTAGCCATATTGTTCCTTCTTCAAATGACAGACTAATTTACACATCACAGGAATAGCACTACAGGAAACTTTCTTTTATCCGGCACGGACGGGACCGACGTGGTGCCGGTTCATCAAAAATTCCGGATAACCGAACGCTATAGTAAAAGATAGGGAGAGCTGACAGCTCCGTATAAAGCAACAAACCCAACTGTAGAACAATGAACACAAGTTTCAAGCGTCTCTGTAGCTTAGCAACAGCTGCAGCCACACCCTTGCACAGCACAGATGGAAGGAGGCAAATAAATATGAAGTAAAACCTACTCCTGAATTTTGCCGGTTAACCGACATTTCGGTTATTTAGGTGCCGGTAAATCGAAAGTTTCCTGTAGTTTAATTTTGACCTGAAGCCAATCTAAACCAACTTCACATTAAAATTTCCAACCAAACCATAAATATATTGCAGAGTCTAAGAGGATGGTTGGGAATGATTTAGTGTGTGTAAAACATGTCTTTATCATTAAAAGAAAGACGTCAACCCTACAGGCTAGGCAATCTTCCTTCTTAATTCAGCCACCCTTCACACCATACCAAATTATTACAGAATGTAGAGGAAGGGTGCCTCTGATGATGAACTCCAACTTTTGCTACCAAGATAGAGCAACCAAACACATTCTAAATGTAAACAGTAATGTTTAAGGCGTTAGGAATATTCCACGCAACAGCTTTACAAACATTGAAATGAAAACCTGGCGGAGGGATACCTAAAAATGGCTATGGTCAAAACCAAGTACAGGTACACTATCCCTTATCCGAAAGCCTTGGGACCAGCTGAGTTTCGGTTTTCGGAATTTTTCAGATTTCAGAAGGTATTATTATAAGACTGGGAAATTTGTATTTAATATAAATTTTAAAAGTTCAGGCTACCTCTTGCGACTGTTCCGTGTCTCATTCCCCTTCCTGCTTCTCTGGAAAGCCGGATATCGGCCGACCCCTACTAAGCTGGCCCGCAAATCAGGTCGGGGGGGGGGGGGAGAAAAGAATATCGGACGGGCCGTGGTTCGGGTCGGGGGGGGGGGGTTCGGGTCGGGTGGCGGGGGGGAGAAAAGAATATCGGATGGGCCGCGGTTCGGGTCCGGGGGGGGTCGGGTGGGGGGTGGAAGAATATCGGATGGGTCGGGTCGGGTCGGGAGAAAAGAATATCGGACAGGCCGCTGCAGCTATCGGACGGGCCGCTGTATTGTTGGGTTCACTCTCCCGTTACCTCCTTCACACTGCCCGGCTCGGCCTGCAATCTCCTACCCAGGAGGGAACTCTGTGACCCTCTGCCCTGCTCAGCGTAAGTCGTGCGCCACTCTGGTCATGTCGTGCGCACGACTTACGCTGAACGAAAAAACTTTCGGTTTTTAGAGGTTTTCGGAAGTTCGGATAAAGGATAGTCTACCTGTAATGTTATTTCATAGGTCTTGGGAATTTAGGAGGTCATGTGTGATTCTGCTTAACATGGCATCAGAATAAAAAAAGTAATGCTTAGCAGTTTCCCAGAAACTATCAGGATTGGCTACATTCTTGCAATGTGTGCAGAATGTCGCAAAGAAGAATGCTCCTTCCACGTTGCCATTAAACATGTGTTACTAAAAATTACAGATAGCATCGAGTCTACAGCACAGAAACAGGCCATTTGGCCCAACTGGTCTATGCCGGCGTCTATACTCCACACAAGCCTCCTTCCAACCTTCTTTATCTAACTCTAGCAACATATCCGTCTATTCCTTTCTCCCTCATGTGCTTATCTAGCTTACCCTTAAACGCATCTATGCAATTCGCCTCAACTACTCCTTATGGTAGCAAGTTCCATATTCTTACCACTCTTTGGGTAAAGAACTTTCTCCTGAATTCCCTATTGGATTTATTAGTGACTATCTCAGATTAGCCTAACATCTGACATTGGGAAAATGCTGGAATCCATTATTAAGGAGGTAATAGCAGGACATTTAGAAATCATAAGACAATCAAGCAGAGTCAACATGGTTTTATGAAAGGGAAATCGTGTTTGACAAATTTGCTAGAGTTCTTTGAGGATGTAACAAACAGGGTGGATAAAGGGGAACCAGTAGGTGTAGTGTATTTGGATTTCCAGAAGGCATTCGATAAGGTGCCACATAAAAGGTTACTGCACAAGATAAGAGCTCACGGGGCTGGGGGTAATATATTAGCATGGATAGAGGATTGGCTAACTAACAGAAAACAGAGTCGGGATAAATGGGTCATTTTCAGGTTGGCAAACTGTAACTAGTGGGGTGCCACAGGGATCAGTGCTGGGGCCTCAGCTATTTACAATCTATATTAATGACTTGGATGAAGGGACCGAGTGTACTGTAGCCAAATTTGCTGATGATACAAAGATAGCAAGCTGTGAGGAGGACACAAAGAGTCTGCAAAGGGATATGGATAGGTTAAGCGAGTGGGCAAAAATTTGGGAGATGGAGTATAATGTGGGAAAATGTGAGGTTATCCACTTTGGAAGGAAGAATAAAAAAGCAAAATTATTTAAATGGAGTGAGACTACAAAATACTGCGGTACAAAGGAATCTGGGGGACCTAGTACACTGCAGTTGTACAGGGCCTTGGTGAGACCACACCTTGAGTATTGTGTGCAGTTTTGGTCATCTTATCTGAGGATGTCCTTGCCATGGAGGGAGTGCAGCGAAGATTCACCAGACTGACACCTGGGATGGCAGGAATGACGTATGAGGAGAGATTGGGTCGATTAGGTTTATATTCGCTGGAGTTCAGAAGAATGAGAGGGGATCTCATTGAAACTTATAAAATTCTAACAGGACTAGACAGACTAGATGCAGGAAGAATGTTCCCGATGGCGGGGGAGTCCAGAACCAGGGGTCACAGTCTAAGGATAAGGGGTAAGCCATTTAGGATTGAGATGAGGAGGAATTTCTTCACCCAGAGAGTGGTGAACCTGTGGAATTCTCTACCACAGAAGGCAGTTGAGGCCAATTCATTAAATATATTCAAGAAGGAGTTAGATATATTTCTTCAAGCTAAAGGGATCAAGGGATATGGGGAGAAAGCAGGGACAGGGTACTGAATTTGGATGATCAGCCATGATCTCATTAAATGGTGGAGCAGGCTCGAGGGGCCGAATGGCCTACTCCTGCTCCTATATTCTATGTTTCTAAACACAAAAAGTTAGCATGCAGGTACAGCAAGTAATTAGGAAGGCTAATGGAATGTTGGCCTTTATTGCAAGGGGTATGGAGTATAAAAGTAGGGACGTTTTGACGCAACTTTACAGGGCGCTGGTGAGACCGCACCTGGAGTACTACGTAGTTTTGGTCTCCATATTTAATGATGGATATACCTGCATTGGAGAAGGTTCATTAGGTTGATTGCTGGGATGAAGGGGTTGACATATGACAAAAGGTTGAGCCTATACTCATTGGAGTTCAGAAGAATGAGAGGTGATCTTATTGAAACATATCAGATTCTGAGGGGGATTGACAGGGTGGATGCTGAGAGGGTGTTTCCCCTAGTGGGGGTATCTAGAACTAGGGGGCATAGTTTCAGAATAAGGGGTCACCCATTTAAGACGGAGATGAGGAGGAATTTCTTCTCTCAGAGGGTCGTGAATCTTTGGCATTCTCTACCCTAGAGAGCTGTGGAGGCGGAGTCACTGAATATATTCAAGGCTGAGATAGACAGACATTTGAACTACAAGGGAGTCAAGGGGTATGGAGAGAGAGCGGGAAAGTGCGAGTTGAGGCCAAGATCAGATCAGCCATGATCTTATTGAATGGCGGAGCAGGTTCGAGAGGCTGATTGGCCTACTCCTGCTCCCGTTTCTTATATTATGTTCTTATTATGTATGACCTCTAGATTTGGTCTCCCCTACACGTGGAAATATTTCCCCCACTTCAACCCTTTCACTATCTTAATGGCCTCTATTAGGTCACGTCTCAGCCTTCTCTTTTCTAGAGAAAAGTGCCCCAGCCTGTTGAGCCTTTCATGATAGTTAGAACCTCTCAGTTCTGTTATCACTCTTGTAATGTTTTTGCATCTTATCCAATGCCTCTATATTCTTTTTATAATATGGAGACCAGAACTGTGCACAGTACTCCAAGTGTGGTCTAACTAAGGTTCTATACAAGTTTAACATGACTTCTCTGCTTTTTAATTCTAACCCTCTAGAAATGAAGCCCGGCGCTTGGTTCTTTTTTTAAATGGCCTTATTAACCTGCGTCGTTACTTTTAGTGATTTGTGTATCTGTAGCCCTAGATCCCTTTGTTCCTCTACCCCATTTAGACTCTTATTATCCAAGTAGTATGTGGTCTCATTCTTCCTACCAAAATGTACCACCTCACATTTAATTTGCCAATCACACACCCATTCTGCAAGTTTATTGATGTCTTCTTGAATTTTGTCGTATTCTTCCTTTGTATTAACTACACGCCACAATTTGGAGTTGTCCGAACATTTTGAAATTGTACTTCTGATTCCAGAGTCCAAATCGTTAACTTAAATTGTGAACCGTGGTCCCAGCACTGATCCCTGTGGGACACCACTTCTGCCAGTCTGAGCAGCTACCCTTAACCCTGACTCCTACCCCTACTGTAATTTCTCCCACTTCACTTACATTATTTTTTGTTTTGTAGCCAGCTTGCTACCCATTCTGCTACCTGGCCCCAACTCCACATGCTCTGCCCGTGGTCGTGAGTCTACATGCGGTACCTTACCGAAGGCCTTTTGAAAATCCAAATATATTACATCTGCTGTACTACCCTTGATACTCTGTTACTTCTTCAAAGAATTCAGTAAGGTTGGTCAAGCATGACCTTCCCTTTGGAATCTGGGCTGGCTACTCTTTATTATATTTTCAGTTTCCAGATTTTTTTCTATTACAACTTTGAGTAAAGATTCCATGATCTTTCCTACCACCGATGTTAAGCTAACTGGTCTATAGTTCCCTAGAGTTTAATTACTTTTATACATTAATTGTGTCAAGTTAGAAACTCCTTCAGTACAAATTGTTACAACTAGCATTAAACATGTTTCTTACAGTAGATTTACAGTAACTCCCTACAGTGGAAATTCATTCATACAGAAATGGGGGTCTCGAGGCAACTGAGAGACAGTAACTAGGCTGCAAGCAACAAAGCAAGCATTCTCTCAACTCAGTATATTATGGAACTCAAATGCCATCATCAAAATCCCTTTAAAATAACTTCTTAAAATGCACAATTAAAGCCATCCGAAGACTGTAATTTCTCCCACTTCACTTACATTATTTTTAAATCACTGCTCATAACATTATGGAGTTAATGGCTCACATTTGGCAAGCATTCAGCTCTGGAGAAAGTGAAGGGGCAGCTCCCAGCAATTTTTAGATCGACATATTTCCAAGCATAAATAAAATAAACAGCAAGCTTTGAATGTATTTGGATTATGTCAATCACATATACACATGCATATTAGAGAAAAAAAAGTTATCGTAACCGATGTCAGGTATAGCGAGTTATAGTTAATAATCCAAACTCCTAGTACTAGAGGCTATTACAAAAGATGGAGACCTATCAAGCATGCAAATTATATTTAAAATTTAGGTCTTCCAACATGAATACAATTGAGAAATGAAAGAGCAGGCATTTCAATAGTGAAGCAATTTTTTGTGCAAAAACACAATGTTAAGATTACTCAGAGGAACTGTCATCATCTGAATTGCTACATAATCTTAAAGTGTTGTAAGGAAATGTTTAATTGGTGTCTCGGCTCTCCTGCTCATGTTTTATGTTGCAACTGCCTTGGTTATAGGAACACAGTAACAGTAGACCATTCAGCCTCTCAAGCCTGTTCCACCATTCATTTAGATCATGGCTGATTTGTACCTTAATTCCATCTATCCACCTTTCTCCATAACCCTTGATACCCTTACCTAACAGAAATCTATCGATCTCAGGCTTGAAAATTTCAGTTGATCCCGCACCCACAACCAAAGAGAGTTCCAGATTTCTACTGCCTTTTGTGTGGAAAAAGTGCTTCTTGATTTTCAATCCTAAATGGCCTAGCCCTAAATTTAAGATTATGCCCCTTTGTTCTGGATTCCCACCAGAGGAAATATTTCCTTTGTATCTAGTCCCTTTAGAAACATAGAAGATAGGAGCAGGAGTAGGCCATTCGGCCCTTCGAGCCTGCTCCGCCATTCAATGAGATCATGGCTGATCATTCAAATTCAGTACCCTGTCCCTGCCTTCTCCCCATATCCCTTGATCCCTTTAGCCTTAAGAAATATATCCAACTCCTTCTTGAATATATTTAATGAACTGGCCTCCACCGCCCTCTGTGGCAGAGAATTCCACAGGTTCACCACTCTCTGGGTGAAGAAATTCCTCCTCATTTCAGTCCTAAATGGCTTACCCCTTATCCTTAGACTATGACCCCTGGTTCTGGACTCCCCGGCCATCGGAAACATCCTTCCTGCATCTAGTCTGTCCAGGTCTGACAGAATTTTTTAGGTTTCGATGAGATCCCCTCTCAATCTTCTAAACTCCAGTGAGTATAAGCCCAATCGACCCAATCTCTCCTCATACGTCATTCCTGCCATCCCAGATATCAGCCTGGTGAATCTTCGCTGCACTCCTTCCATGGCAAGAACGTCCTTCCTCAGATAAGGCGACCAAAACTGCACACAATACTCGAGATGTAGTCTCACCAAGGCCCTGTACAACTGCAGCAAGACATCCTTGTTCCTGTACTCGAACCCTCTTGCTACGAAGGCCAACATACCATTTGCCTTAATAACAACAGAAAATGGTGGAAAAACTCAGCAGGCCAGGCAACATCCGTGGAGAGAAATTAGAGTCGACGTTTCGGGGCAAAACCCTTTTTCAAAACTGGAAAGGAAATAAAATAGATCGAAGTCAGGGCTGCGATAATACAAAAGAAGTAAAAGAGACATTAAGAGGTATTCAAAACCAGACGAGATGCTAATAGGACAGTGGAGACAAAAGACGGCTGAGATTAGGTGTGAAGTGTACTGGCAGGATAAGAGACAGCTGCCATGTGGGAGAGAAGAGAGAGAAAAAAAGGAAAGGTGGGGGGGAAGGGAAGACCCAAAACAAAGGGGTGGAAAAAAATATAAGTAAAAATGTAATGGGGGCCGAGGTTATGATCTGAAATTGTTGAACTTGATATTGAGTCCGGAAGGCTGCAAAGTGCCTAATTGGAAGATGAGGTGCTGTTCCTCGAGTTTACGTTGAGCTTCCGTGGAACAATGCAAGAGGCCAAGGACAGTGAGGTCCGAGTGGGAATGGAGCGGTGAATTAAAATGACAGGCGACCGGAAGCTCGGGGTCACCCTTACGGACTGAACGGAGGTGTTCCGCAAAACGGTCACCCAATCTGCGTTTGGTCTCCCCAATGTAGAGGAGACCGCATCGTGAGCAGCGAATACAGTATACAGGAAACTTTGGTTTATCCAGAGGTTGTATGTCCGGAAACCTCAATCTAACGGCAGAAATCAGCAGCCGTTTTGGTTAGGTTTTTTTTCTTCTCCTAGCATTTTTTTTTTAAACAGTCAGGCTCTGGAAAGCGTCTCTGTAGCTTAGCAACAGCTTCAGAGACGCTTCCAAGGTACGGGCCGAGTGTTTACAAGCTGTTGCTAAGCAACAGTGTTTGTTGTCATATACGGAGATGAAAACGTTCGTATCCTTCAACATTAGCGCTGGTCTATCCGGAAGTTTTGATAGATCGGCAGCAGCTCAGTCCCGTCAGTGCCGGATATCGCGAAGTTTCCTGTACTAGATTGCAAGAAGTACAAGTAAATCGCTGTTTCACCTGGAAGGGGTGTTTGGGGCCCTGGACAGTGGGAAGGGGGGAGGTATAGGGGCAGGTGTTACATCTCCTGCGCTTGCACGGGAAGGTGCCAGGCGAAGGGGAAAGGCTGTTGGGGGTGACAGAGGAGTGGACCAGGGTGTCTTGGAGGGAGCAGTCCCTACGGAATGCTGAAAGGGGAGGGGAGGGGAAGATGCGTTTGGTGGTGGGATCACTTTGGAGGTAGCAGAAATGGCGGAGGATGATCCGTTGAATGTGGAGGCTGGTGGGGTGAAAGGTGAGGACAAGGGGAACCCTATCGTGGTTCCGGGGGGGAGGGGCAGAAGTGCGGGAGATAGAACAGACACGGTCGAGGGCCATGTCAACCACGGTAGAGGGGAATCCTCGGTTGCAGAAAAAGGAAGACATGTCGGAAGTACTGGTGTGGAAGGTGGCATCGTCGGAGCAGATACGGCGGAGACGGAGAAACTGGGAGAATGGAATAGAGTCCTTACAGGAGGCGGGGTGGGAGGAAGTGTAGTCCAGGTAGCTGTGGGAGTCAGTGGGCTTGTAGTGAATATTGGTCGATAACCTATCCCCAGAGAGGGAGACGGAGAAGTCGAGGAAGGGAAGGGAAGAGTCAGAGATGGACCATGTGAAGGTGAGGGAAGGCTGGAAATTGGAGGCAAAGTGAATGAAATTGTCTAGTTCGGGGCGAGAGCAGGAAATGGCACCGATACAGTCGTCAATGTATCGGAAAAAGAGGTGAGGGAGGGGACCTGAGTAGGACTGGAACAAAGAGTGTTCCACATATCCCACGAAAAGGCAGGCATAGCTAGGACCCATGCGGGTACCCATAGCAACACCTTTGATTTGGAGGAAATGAGTGGAGTTAAAGGAGAAGTTATTCAATGTGAGAACAAGTTCAGCCAGGCGGAGGAGGGTGGTAGTGGATGGGGACTGGACGGGCCTCTGTTCAAGGAAGAAGCGAAGCGCCCTCAGGCCATTCTGGTGGGGGTGGAGGTGTAGAGGGATTGTACGTCCATAGTGAAAAGGAGGCGGTTGGGGCCAGGAAACTGGAAACTGTTAAAGTGGCGGAGGGCGTCCGAAGAGTCGCGGATGTAGGTGGGAAGAGACTGGACAAGGGGAGAAAAGATAGAGTCGAGATAGGAAGAGATAAGTTCGGTGGGGCAAGAACAGGCTGAAACGATGGGTCTACCAGGGCAGTCCTGTTTGTGGATCTTGGGAAGGAGGTAGAAGCGGGCTGTGCGGGGTTGGGGAACTATGAGGTTGGAACTTATCTCTTCCTATCTCGACTCTATCTTTTCTCCCCTTGTCCAATTTTCCTTTCTTGGAACCAAAGTGGGTGACCTCACACGTCCCCACATTGAACTCCATCTGCCATAGTTTTGCCACTCACTTAAGCCTGTTTATGTCTCTTTATAACTTTCTTTTCCCATCTATAGAACTTACTGTGCTTCCTAGCTTAGTGTCATCTGCAAATGTGTATACACAACTCTCTATTCCTTCATCAATATATATATGGTGAAAAGCTGAGACCCCAGTACAGATCCCTGGGGAATACCACTTGTAACACACTGCCAATCAGAGAACATTCCCTTTATCCCTACTCTGTCTATCCCTACCTCCCAATCAATTACCAACCCATATCACAAGGTTATCTCCAATTCCATGTGCTTTCATCTTTGCTAATAAAATCTTGTGGTCAGCACACACCACAGGAGCATATATTCTGTATTTTAAACTACTGTATTCATATAATTCTTACAGCATTAGAAACCTACCATTTGTATTCCCTAAATAATTTGCATCTTTGGGCCAAGTTTCCAATTTTTTTTTCATGGTGACCATCAAAGACATGATCAAAATACTCAGAGGTCCTTCGAAATAAAAGTAAAGCTAATAGCCTTAGTTCAATATCCCCGCTTTCATCAAACAATTCACAGTAAGAGAGTAAATCACTATCATATTCGCTGGAGTTTAGAAGAATGAGAGGGGATCTCATTGAAACTTATAAAATTCTGACAGGACTAGACAGACTAGATGCAGGAAGGATGTTCCCGATGGCGGGGGAGTCCAGAACCAGGGGTCACAGTCTAAGGATAAGGGGTAAGCCATTTAGGACAGAGAGGAGGAGGAATTTCTTCACCCAGAGAGTGGTGAACCTGTGGAATTCTCTACCACACAAGGCAGTTGAGGCCAAATCATTAAATATATTCAAGAAGGAGTTAGATATATTTCTTAAGGCTAAAGGGATCAAGGGATATGGGGAGAAAGCAGGGACAGGGTACTGAATTTGGATGATCAGCCATGATCTCATTAAATGGCGGAACAGGCTCGAGGGGCCGAATGGCCTACTCCTGTCTTCTATGGTTCTATCAACCATTATGAGCAGACTGTGCTGATGTGAGGTCATAGCAACAGGTTAGTCCAATATGAATATGCAAAAAGTTGAATATTTCTATATTACTAAAATCAGTTTCATAAAATGTTCATTTTCATATTTCTGTTCTATTTTCCACTATAGATATAGTCATAGTCTATGGAAAGCTCAGTGGAGTGTTCTTCTCTATTCTTCCCTACCAATTCTCTCATCTTTGCTGAAGGCAGCTATTTTTCCTGGATACCCGATCCATGCTACTATTCTTCACATGTAAGCATTGGTTGGCTAGTCAATCATGCGAGGCATCGGTACCAAGGTACGTTCACCTGATCCATTCATAAACTTTGTAGCACAAATCACTGGATAGCCATCAAGGGAAGAAACCATGGCTTTTTCCCTGAGTAGCACAGCGACACTGTACCAACCATACCATTTCCGTAAAATGAGATCAGCTAACTGAGCAGAGTCAAGGGATCACAATCGGGATCTTTTCTGATCTGTATGATGAGGCGGTATGGTAACCTAGTGGTTATACAGGAAACTTTCGTTTAAACGGAGGTTAAATATCCGGAATGCTCTATCCACCGGCAAAATTCAGGGGTCGGTTCAGATAACTTTTTTTACTTTTAGTTGCTTTTTTTCTCCATTTGGGGCTCTGCAAGCGTCTAGCTGAAGCTGTTGCTTAGTTACAGAGACGCTTGCAAGCTGCGCCGACTGTTTTGAAGCTGTTGCTAAGCAACAGGGTTTGTTGCTTCAGACGGAGCTCTGAGCTCCGTATGTTTTAACATTAGCGCTCGTTTCTCCGGCAGTGTTGATCGACCGGCACCAGCTCGGTCCCGTCAGTGCCGGATACCAGAAAGTTTCCTGTAGTACTCAACTAGCAACCCAGAGGTCATTAATTCAAATCCCACCATCGCAAGCTGCGAAACTGAATTCAAAAATAAATCTGGTAAATTGTGGGCCAGAAAAATCAGAAAATGACCATAAAAACTGCCAGATCACCATATAAACCAAACTGGCTCACTGAGGAAAGCTTACATCTGACTATGTGGCTGAACCTTAGTGTCCTCTGGTCAGCTAGAAAGGGGAAATAAAGACTGCCTTGCCAGTGGTGCATGGACTTTTTTTTAAAGGATAAATTAAGCATAGTTTAAAAAATATTTGCACAAGCATCTTTTCCAGAACCATAAGGCATGGAACTGCCTTTAAACCTTTTTGGATAATGTTTATAACTGAAACGATAGCTTGTCCCTTCTCCCCCCAAAAATAAACTGTTCGAATTGCATAATTAAACTTTAATGACTGCATCTCTGTTCACACCCCTGCAATTACTGTGTCATGGAAATGTCCACTGCACCATGCTCTCAAGCAGCAGATGCAGGGATAAACAAGAATGAAATTTCCCGATCTGGTTTTATCAATCAATGCAAATAATGCACAATTATCCTACAGTGACCTTTCCTCCGTCCAGTAAGATACTGGTAAGCGACAAAGTCAGTGTGGGGAATTGTGACCTCAAAACTGTATCCAACCACTCCATGGCATGGCACTTTGGATCTCCTATACATTGCACCATTTGCAACACATATTTCCATCAGACAAAAGTTATAACCTCAGTGCTCAATATGCACGGCACAGAAAAATCCTAACAAGCTTACAGTCATTCAAAATTTAGACAGAAGTAGTGGTTTCCAAAAAGAAATCAAACACTACGTAGTTCTTCAAATAACATGCAAATAATTATTTCAAATTCTATTCAAGTCAGTTAAGTCAAATGAGAAGATATTTCTGTAATTAAAAATGAATAGAAACCCAGCCTTGGGTCTGCAAAGATATGACACATCAAAGATATGTCTTAGCATCCAAAGTTCTTCTGTTGTTATGAGCTGCACAACAGCAGTATTAAAAGGACTGCAGGGAGTAAATACACACCACAGCATTGAATAAAAGCCATTACCTGACATGAGCATAGAACACTGCAGGCTCAGGTTCACAATGGAGCATCCTGTTCCACATCTGCCAGCTGAAAAGACTCATTTTAGTTTAAATGTACCACTCTTCCCTCATTTGTCCTATGCAAACTACCTCATATCTGAAGAAATTATAAGAGTGCATAACTCAATATGTGCCATTTCTTTACATTACAAATTCTAGAATATTAAGTTTTTTTCTTAGCAGCCAGAAGGAGTAGCCAGAATAGAGTGTAACCACCTATTTCTAAATTCCAGTGAAATGGTAACAGCATTATAAAATTACTATCTTGCAACCATTCCTTCTCGTCCCCCCAACATGAATATCAATTACATTTGAAAAATACCACAATGGGATACGACATCCTTCATTTCAAGCCCCTAACAACTACAAACAGTACAGAAAATGGATGCCGCATTTTTACCCGAATCCATACTCTATGTAGGGCATCACATCTAGACACAAAAATAAGAACATAAGAAATAGGAGCAGGAGTAGGCCATTCGGCCCCTCGAGCTTGCTCCGCTATTCAATAAGATCATGGCTGATCTTCTCCCTCATCTCCACTTTCCTGCACTATCCCCATATCCCTTGATTCCCTTAATATTCAAAAATCTATCGATCTCTGTCTTGAATATACTCAACAACTGAGCCTCCACAGCCCTCTGGGGTAGAGAATTCCAAAGATTCACCACCCTCTGAGTGAAGAAATTTCTCCTCATCTCTGTCCTAAATGGCCGACCCTTTATTCTGAGACTGTGACCCCTGGTTCTAGACTCCCCAGCCAGGGGAAACATCCTCCCTGCATCTACCCTGTCAAGCTCTGCAAGAATTTTGTATGTTTCAATGAGATCACCTCTCATTCTTCTAAACTCTAGAGAATATAGGCCTAGTCTACTCAATCTCTCCTCATAGGACAATCCCCCCATCCCAGGAATCAGTCTGGTGAACCTTCGTTACACTCCCTCTATGGCAAGTGTATCCTTTCTTAGGTAAGGAGACCAAATGTACACAATACTCCAGGTGTGGTCTCACCAGGGCCCTATATAATGGCAGTAAGACGTCTTTATTCTTATACCCAAATCCTCTTATAATGAAGATCAACATACCATTTGCTTTCCTAATTGCTTGCTGTACCTGCATGTTAACTTTGAGTGATTTGTGTACAAGGACACCCAGATCCCTCTGAACACCAACATTTCTCCACATATTCCATTTGCCATGTTCTTGCCCACTCACTTAGCCTGTCCATATCCCCTTGAAGCCTCTTTGCATCCTTCTCACAACTTACATTCCCACCCAGCTTTGTATCATCAGCAAACGTGGATATATTACATTTGGTCCCCTCATCCAAATCATTGATGTAGATTGTGAATAGCTGAGGCCCAAGCACTGATCTTTGCGGTACCCCACTAGTTACAGCCTGCCAACCCGAAAATGACCCGTTTATTCCTACTCTCTTGTTTTCTGTCCATTAACCAATCCTCAATCCATGCTAGTATATTACCCCCAATCCCATGAGCCCTAATTTTGTTTAATAACCTCTTGTGTGGCACCTTATCGAATGCCTTCTGAAAATCCAAATACACCACATCCACTGGTTCCCTCTTATCTATTCTGCTAGTTACAACCTTCAAAAACTCCCAACAGATTTGTCAAACACAATTACCCTTTCATAAATCCGTGTTCACTCTGCCCAATCCTATTATTATTTTCGAAGTGCCCTGTTACCACGTCCTTAATAATAGATTCTAGCATTTTCCCCACTGCTGATGTCAGGCTAACTGGTCTGTAGCTCCTCGTTTTCTCTCTCCCTCCTTTCTTAAATAATCTGTACAAATTTACTGCGAAATTCAGTTACACTATAAATTCTTTTGCAGTTTGAATTTATGGGCGTGCTGTTGTCTGCTACATCTGCCTGTAATTTACAAGTGTGAAAACTGCTAATTATAAAAATATATCAGCCAGAGTTTTTCATGGTTAATAATTCCATTAAATATGTGACACTCGAACTCGAGCTTCAAATCAGTTCTGACAGAATTTTAAAGCATTCACAATGCAAGCCAACAACACATCACTAACCAAATTCTACCCAGCTTACTCTTCCCCACTACCTTCATTTTAAAGATTTTTTGCCCCCACGCGAGTCGCCAGCCTTCCCCTAAAGCAACCAACATGCACTAACTTAGTACCTTTTATATAAAGAAATGTCCCCAATGAGATCCACAGATGGGCATAAGAAAAGGGGACACCAAGCCAGGAAGAGTGTATTTAGGAGAGGTGATTGAAAACTTGTTCAAAGAAATGTGTTTCGATAAGATTTTCAAAGGTGGAGAGAGATTAGCGTGTCTGCAGAGATCAGAAACTCACTGCACAAATAGTCCAACCAATGTTTGAAGCTGAGGTAGTTGGGTGAATTTCACCCTAGAAATTTTAGGAACAACATTTTTTAAAAATGTAACTGAAATTACATGAAAATCTAGCCAACTCGGCGAAATTTCAAACCATGTTACCTACACAAAGTTGCAATCCAGAAAACCCAAGCATTTGCCTTGGCTTTTCTTGCTTGCGAACATCCAGAGTCACTTCAAAATGGAATCAGTCAGAATGGAAAGGCCTTTGAACAAAATATGCCACAGGTCATGGACAGCAGCATCAATTATGAAGATGCACAAGAATGTCCTGAAATTCTATTCAAATACAGCTGTAACAACCCCCCCCAACCAGGATATTGGTCCCGGTCCTGTTGAGGTGCACAGGAGGTGGGGAGGGAGAAGAGTGGAAGAGCAATAGTCATAGGGAATTCGATAGTTAGGGGAGCAAACAGGTTCTGCAGCCACAGATGTGACTCCGGGATGGTATGTTGCCTCCCTGGTGCCAGGATGTCACTGAGCGGCTGCAGGACATTTTGAGGGGGGAGGGTGAACAGCCAGAGAGAGGGATGAGGTCCTGCAGGCAGATTTTAGGGAGCTGGGAAAGAGATTAAAAAGCAGGACCTCAAAGGTAGCAATCTCCGGATTACTCCAGGTGCCAAGTGCTAGTGAGTACAGAAATAGGAGGATAGAGCAGATGAATACGTGGCTGGAGAGATGGTGCAGGAGGGAGGGCTTTAGATTCCTGAGGCATTGGGACCATTTCAGGGGGAGGTGGGACCTGTACAAGACGGACGGGTTGCACCTCAACAGAACCGGGATCAATATCCTCGCGGGGGGGGGGGGGGGGGGGGGGGGGGTTTGCTAGTGCTGTTGGGGAGGGTTTAAACTAGCTTGGCAGGGGTATGGGAACCCGAAAGTAGATTCAGAAGGGAGAGAAGCAAAGCTGGAAATGGAAGGCAGAACACTAGAAAGCGGTTTTGGAAGGCAGAGGAAACAAAGTCTAGAAAATAGACAAGAAGGGAGTTTGGAAGTGCTAAATGGTATATAGTTCAACGCAAGGAATAAAGCAGATGAGCTGAGGGCAGATAGACACGTGGGAGTATGATATTATAGTTATTACTGAGACATGGCTGAAAGAAGGGTAGGAATGGCAGCTCAACATTCCTGGTTACAGGGTTTCCGGATGAGATAAGAGGGGGATAAAAAAGGAGAGGGGGGGGGTCGCAATATTGATTAAAGAAACAATTACGGCTGTGAGGAGGGATGATATCTTAGAAGGATCATCCAACGCGGCCATATGGGTTGAACTGAAAAGCAAAAAGGGGGCAAGCACACTGCCGGGAATGTACTATAGACCCCAAACAGTCAGAGGAGGATAGAAGAGCAAATATGTAGGCAAATTTCTAAGACATGCAAAAATAGGGCAGTAATAGGAGGGGATTTTAACTTCCCTAATATTAACTGGGATAAAATTAGTGTGAAAGGTATAGAGGGAGCAGAATTCTTAAAATGCATTCAGGAGAACTTTTTTAGCCAGTACGTAGCAAGCCCAACAAGAGAGGGGGCGGTTCTGGACCTAGTTTTAGGGAATGAAGCTGGGCAGGTGGAAAGGGTATCAGTGCGAGAGCATATCGATAGTAGTGACCATAATTCAGTTAGATTTAGCGTAATTATGGAAAAGGACAAGGATACACCAGGAATAAAAGTTCTCAATTGGGGAAGCGCTAATTTTGCTAACCTGAGATGTGATTTAGCCAAAGTGGACTAGAGACAGAAACTTGAAGATAAATCAGTGTCAGAGCAGTGGGAGGCATTCAAGCAGGTGATAGTGAGGGTTCCCTTAAAGAAAAAATGTGGGACTAACAAATCTAGAGCTCCCTGGATGTCAAGGGGTATACAGGGAAGGAAAAAGAAAAAAAGGGAAGCTTATGACAGATACCGAGGGTTCAATACTGCAGAAATCCTAGAGGAGTATAGAAAGTGCAGCGGTGAAATTAAAAAGGAAATTAGGAAAGCAAAGAGAGGGCATGTAAAAATATTGGCAAGTAAAATCAAGGAAAACCCAAAGATGTTTTATAAATACATTAAGAGCAAGAGGATAACTAGAGTAAGAGTAGGGCCTATTAGGGACCATAAAGGTAACCTGTGTGTGGAGGTGGAAGACATGGGTATGGTTCTTAATGAATACGCTGCGTCTGTTTTCACAAAATAGAGGTGACGATGCAGACATTGCAATCAGGGAGGAGGAGTGTGAAATATTAGATGAAATAAGCATAGTGAAAGAGGACGTATTAAGGGGTTTAGTATCTTTGAAAGTGGACAAATCCCCAGACCCGAATTAAATGTATCCCAGACTGTTAAGAGAAGAAAGAGGAAATAGCAGAGGCTCTGACCATCATTTTCCAATCCTCTCTGGCTACAGGTGTGGTGCCAGACGACTGGAGGACTGCTAACGTGGTACCATTGTTTAAAAAGGGAGAAAGGGATAGACCGAGTAATTACAGGCCAGTCAGCCTAACCTCGGTGGTGCGAAAATTATTGGGAAAAATTCTGAGGGACAGGATAAATCTTCATTTAGAAAGACACAGATTAATCAGGAACAGTCAGCGTGGATTTGTTAAGGGAAGGTCGTGTCTGACTCACTTGACTGAATTTTTTGAGGAGGTAACAAGGAAGGTCGATGAGGGTAGTGTATTTGATGTAGTCTATATGGATTTTAGCAAGGCTTTTGATAAGGTCCCGCATGGCAGCCTGGTCACGAAAGTAAAAGCCCATGGGATCCAAGGCAAAGTGGCAAGTTGGATCCAAAATTGGCTCAGAGGCAGGAAACAAAGGGTAACGGTCGAAGGGTGTTTTTGTGACTGGAAGGCTGTTTCTAGTGGGTTCCGCAGGGCTCAGTACTGGGTCCTTTGCTTTTTGTGGTATATATCAATGATTTGGACTTGAATGTAGGAAGTATGATTCAGAAGTTTGTAGATGATACAAAAATTGGCCATGTGGTTGATATTGAAGAAGAAAGCTGTAGACTGCAGGAATGTATCAATGAACTGGTCAGGTGGGCAGAACAGTGGCAAATGGAATTCAATCTGGAGAAGTGTGAGGTAATGCATTTGGGGAGGGCCAACAAGGCAAGGGAATACACAATAAATGGTAGGATACTGAGAAGTGCAGGGGATCAGAGGGACCTTGGAGTGCATGTCCACAGATCCCTGAAGGTAGCAGGACAGGTAGATAAAGTGGTTAAGAAGCATACAGGATACTTGCCTTTATTAGTCGAGGAATAGAATACAAGAGCAGGGAGGTTATGCTTGAACTGTATAAAACACTAGTTAGGCCGCAGCTAGAGTACTGCGTGCAGTTCTGGTCACCACATTACAGGAAGGATGTGATTGCACTAGAGAGGGTGCAAAGGAGATTTATGAGGATGTTGCCTGGACTGGGGAATTTTAGCTATGAGGAAAGATTGGATAGGCTGGGTTTTTTTTCTTTGGAACTGAGGAGGCCGAGGGGAGACCTAATTGAGGTGTATAAAATTACGAGGGGCCTAGATAGAGTGGATAGGAAGGACCCATTTCCCTTAGCAGAGGGGTCGATAACCAGGGGGCATAGATTTAAAATAACTGGTAGGAGGTTTAGAGGGGATTTGAGGAGAATTTTTTTCACTCAGAGGGTGGTGGGGGTCTGGAACTCACTGCCTGAAAGGGTGGTAGAGGCAGAAACCCTCATCATATTTAAAAAGTACTCGGATATGCACTTGAAGTGCCGTAACCTACAAGGATACGGACCAAGTGCTGGAAAGTGGGATTAGGCTGGATAGCTCTGTCGGCTGGCAAGGACAAGATGGGCCGAATGGCCTCCTTGTGTGCTGTAAATTTCTATGATTCTATGGACAGTGGCATCAATTATGAAGATCCACAAGAATTCTACTCAAATACAGGAAACTTCGCGATATCCGGCACCGACGGGACCGGCGTGATGCCGATCTATGAAAACTTCCGGACAGACCAGCGCTAATGTTGAAGGATACGGAGGTTTTCATCTCCGTATCTGACAACAAACACTGTTGCTTAGCAACAGCTTGTAAACAGTCGGCCCGTACCTTGGAAGCGTCTCTGTAGCTTAGCAACAGCTTCAGAGAGGCTTTCCAGAGACTGACTGTTTAAAAAAATGCTAGAAGAAAAAAAACCTAACAAAACGGCTGCTGATTTCTGCCGTTAGATCGAGGTTTCCGGACATACAACCTCCGGATAAACCAAAGTTTCCTGTATAGCTGTAACAAATGCTCAATAATACAAAACAGCGGTGGTGCACAGATGGAAAAACAATGTCAATGCTCTGTGATGGAAAACAATTTTGCAACCTTGGAACTCCAAACCCATCATCAAACCCTGAATCCAACCATTTCAGAACAAAACAATGTGCCACTTCACCTGCCTGCTGCAAAGTAAATTTTCTTAAATGATGCTCCCTCTCAGAACAAGGATCTTGAATCTTGGGTGTCAGTCGTGGCTCAGTTGGTAGCACTCTCACCTGAGTCAGAAGGTTATGGGTTCAAGTCCCACTCCAGAGACTTGAGCACAAAAATCTAGGTTGACACGCCAGTGCAGTACTGAGTGCTGCACTGTCAGAGGAGCCGTCTTTAAGATGAGCCGTCAAACCGAGGGAGCGTCTGCTCTCTCAGGAGGACGTAAAAGATTCCATGGCACTATTTTCGAAGAAGAGCAGGGGAGTTATCCCTGGTGTCCTGGCCAATATTTATCCCTCAATCAGCATCAC
This sequence comes from Somniosus microcephalus, assembly GCF_052327205.1. Classification (NCBI taxonomy): domain Eukaryota; kingdom Metazoa; phylum Chordata; class Chondrichthyes; order Squaliformes; family Somniosidae; genus Somniosus; species Somniosus microcephalus. Next base: position 336,940,259 of record NC_140988.1, read on the forward strand.
TAAAACAGATTATCTGGTCATTAGCACTTTGCTGTTTGTGGGAGCTTGCAGTGTGCAAACTATGCCGTGTTTCCTACATTACAACAGTGACTCCACTTCAAAAAGTACTTCATTGGCTGTAAAGTGCTTTGGGACGTCCTGAGGTCGTGAAAGGCACTATAGAAATGCAAGGGTTTCTTTTTTGAAATGATTTGCTGAGGCACAGGAAGTCAGTGAACAGGAGCAATGGAAGTGTGGGAGTACTTGGGCGGCAGTGTTTGGAATGAGCTGCGGATGAGAAAAATACCTCCACACGTCTGAAACCACCATGCACTGTGACATCTGCACTGACCTTTGTCACAAATTCATTTTACACACTGGGAAGCTACACCATGTTGTGTTGCTAACGACTTCAATGATAAAACTCCAAACTAGCTCTTGGTACAGGTCTAGGAAACATCAGTCACGTAATCATTACCTTCCAGCTGTGGTAAGCTGAAAAAGGTCACAAGGAACAACAGCACATTTATAATTGCCTCATGATGTTTCCCCTCTCTTGCTGCAGCTCTTCCCCACCATGATCAGGTTACCTACACCAAAAAATGCGCTTTTTTTCTTTTTAGGATTAATTTACTCTGCCTAAAATTTAGGTAACTGCTTTTGTAGAGTTCTTTTTTAAATTCAAGTGCTACTTATAAAGTAACCATTTTTTTTCTTTTGCAGTCAGACTGCACATCTATTGCTGCAGATCACCAACTCTTATTTGATTCCAATCGCTGCATCTACTTCCCATCAATCCTGAATATCCTCCTTCATATAAACTGGGCACTATTTGCAGACAATTTTCTCACTACTGCTATCATGAAATCCAACAAAACTTAGGTTGTTTGAAGTCATAACCACTTTTTTATGTATAAACACAAATGCTCATTACTCTGGAGCAGTAAGTTTAGTGATATAGTACCTCCTTGGGAGGTCAGAAATACCTCAAATAAGAATACAGAACCAGTGAAACGTTAGCTGCCAAAGTGACATAATGAACTTCTAAATCTTTGCTTTTGCTGGATTTATCAGTGAACACACACTGTTTACTTTTAAACCCATTCCCTGAAACTACAACTCCTCCACAAGCTCTTAATGTGGTTTCCCTCTGCCTCCCTTTCCAGTCACTGGTCTTCAGCTTCAACACACAGACTGGGTTGCTGAATCTAAACCTAAAGAGCAAGTCAAGCTATACGAAAGCAAGGAACTTACATTTATGAGATTGGATCATATGGCATTTCTCCCTAACTCAGCCACACCCTCCTCCTGAGCCTTCCAACTGATCAAAAGCAATTCTGTACACTCATTTGTTCCACTTGTCCACTCCCTTATTCGTTTGAAAATGTATCCACGGCACATAAACATTGTTTCAGCAGATCACATTGGTAAGACAACTATCCTATTCTCCCTTCCTCCCCCAAAAAATAAAAGGACCCTCCCAAACACTTCTCCCATCTGCTTACGATCCCCATTCCTCCAATGGTTTGCTCATACCAGTGAATCCCCTTTGTGTGTGTCTGCACTCCAGTGCAGTACTGAGGGACTGCTGCACTGTGGGAGGCACGTCTTTCGGATGAGACATTAAACCGAGGCCCCATCTGCTCTCTCAGGTGGACATAAAAGATCCTATTTCGAAGAGCAGGGGAATTACCCAGGATCCTAGTCAATATTAATCCCTCAATCAACATCACTAAAACAGATTATCTGGTCATTATCACCTTGCTGTTTGTGGGAGCTTGCTGTGCGCAAATTGGCTGCCGCGTTTCCTACATTATAACAGTGACTACAATTCAAAAAGTACTTGTTTGGCTGTAAAGCACTTTGGGACGTCCTGAGGTTGTGAAAGGCGCTATATAATGCAAGTCTTTTTCTGTTTTACCTCCATTATCATCAACACTCTCTCAATGTCCCTGGGTCTGTCGCACTCTCTCAATGTCCCTGGGTCTGTCGCACTCTCTCAATGTCCCTGGGTCTGTCGCACTCTCTCAATGTCCCTGGGTCTGTCGCACTCTCTCAATGTCCCTGGGTCTGTCGCACTCTCTCAATGTCCCTGGGTCTGTCGCACTCTCTCAATGTCCCTGGGTCTGTCGCACTCTCTCAATGTCCCTGGGTCTGTCGCACTCTCTCAATGTCCCTGGGTCTGTCGCACTCTCGCAATGTCCCTGGGTCTCTCTCTCTCTCTCTCTCAATGTCCCTGGGTCTGTCGCACTCTCTCAATGTCCCTGGGTCTGTCGCACTCTCTCAATGTCCCTGGGTCTGTCGCACTCTCTCAATGTCCCTGGGTCTGTCGCACTCTCTCAATGTCCCTGGGTCTGTCGCACTCTCTCAATCTATCCCTAGGCCTATTTTTTCTGTGCCCACCTGCCACTGCCCTTTTTTTACTCCCAGGTCTCCCACCTCCCTTTCTGTGTCTGTTCCTACCTCCCTCTCCTTCTCTATCCCTGGGCTTGTCTCTTTCGCCCCAAGCCTGCCTGCCTGTCTCTCTCGCCAATGAGTGTGTCTATCTCTATCTTTTTCTCTTTGCCCAATTTGATTCCATACGTCCCCTGTCTGCCCATCAATGGTCGGTCTGTTATTACCTGTTTTTCCTCCATCTCCAGGCTTGTCTATATGTCCATGAGTGTCTCTAACCCTCAGGCATAACTCTCTCTCCTCTTCCGTACCAAGGGCAACCTCCCCGCCCCCCCCCCCTTTCTCTGTTGTTCCATACCAGGCACAACCGTTTCTTTCTGAGTCAACCTGCCTGTGGCTAACTTTCCCCAAGTCAGTCCTGTGACTCATTCTCTGCATCACTCTGTCCCCGGACCTGCGAGATTGCTCGCATATCTATCTTTCTCTTGGCTCAGTGATAGCACTCTCTCCTCCACATCAGAAGGTTGTGGATTCAAGTGCAACTCCAGAAATTTGAGCACATAATTCAGGCTGACACTTCAGAGCAGTGCTAAGGGAGTGCTGCACTGTCGAAGGTGCCATTTATCGAATGAGACATTAAACCGAGTCCCAGTCTACCCTCTCAGGTGGACATAAAAGATCCTATGGCACTATTTGAAGAGCAGGGGAGTTCTCCAGGTAATATTTATCCCTGAACCAACATTACAATTAGATTTTCAGTTCATTACCTCGTCGCTGATTGTGGGACTTGCTGTGCATAAATTAGCTGCCACATCTTCCTATGTCGCAACAGTGACTACACTTCAACAGTACTTCATTGGCTGTAAAACGCTTATGAACGTTCGAAGGTTGCAAAAGGGGCTATATAAATGCAAGTTTTTTGTTCTTTTTTTCCTTCCTTTTCTCTGTCTGCCCAAGGCCTACCTTTGCATGTATGCACGTCTCTCTGAATCTTTCTTTTTTTGCCCATCCCAAAACTGTTCTCCATCTCTTACCTCTGTACCAAGACTCACACCTTCGTTTCCAGATCTGCGTGCATTTGTCTCACTGTCCCTGGGGTGTGTGTGTGTCTCTCTCACTCTCCATCTCTGTCTGCCCAATACTGCCTTCTCTCACATGTTTTTCACTTTGTCCTCCCTACTTGCTCCATCAAAAGCCCTCATAATTTTGAGTACTTCCATTAGATCTCCCCTTAAACTTCGCTGCTCCAAGAACAACAATCCCAGCTTCTCCAAATAACTGGTCACCCTCATCCTGGTAAACCTCCTCTGCGCCCTCTCCAGGGCTTTGACATCCTTCCTAAAGTGTGGTGCCCAGAATTGTACACAATACTCCAGCTGAGGACCAACCAGTAATTTGTAAAAGTTTATGACTTCCTTCTCTAAGTCCATCTGCCCACACACCACCCTTCCCTTTCTGTCTCTCTTCCCTTCCCTGTCCATATGTGTCTCTCCCAAGCCTTTCTCTCCCCATTTCCAAACATGTATCTTTGACCCCCTTTGTCCCAAGACCTCCTGCCCCTCCTGTATTTTGGCTTTTCTGTATGTCTGCATAGATTTCTCTCTTATCTAGCTGTCTGCTCAGTTTGTCTCCCCCTGCAGACCTGCCTGTGTCTCTCTCACTATCTTCTGGCCTCCCTGTTCCTGGAGTGTGTAAATCTCAATTTCAAAGCCTCTCTCATAGTTGGATATTAAAGGTCCCAAGACACTGCTAGAAGAAAAACAGACTTCTCCAAGTGCCCTAGTCAACATTCTCAAACACAGATTAACTCAGCACGCGTCTCATTACTGTTAGTTGGATCTTGGTGTGCAAAATTACTGTTGTGTTTCCCTACATAACAGCGGTGACTGCACGCCAAAGTAATTAATTATGCATGGCGCTTTGAGACATCCTGAGATGTAATAAGGTACTACAGAAATACAAGTTTGTTCTTTCTCTCTTGTTCTCTTCAGGCTTACCTCTCACTTGCTATGTGCATATGCATGTGTGTCTCTCTCCAAGTCGGCTTTCTGAGCCAGTGCATATTTCATGTGTGTCTGCCTCAGGCCTCACTCTGAAATGTGTGTATATATACCTGTCTCCGCTTTATGTTTGTACATCTCAGCGCAGTGTCCAGCCCACGCTTTCTCCCTAGCATATCTCGCATTTATTCCAACACCTCATTCATTTGTCTCTCTCTCTGCAGCCCCCTCTCTCCCCCGCTGAGCTCACACGCCCCCTCCACCTGTGTTTGCACAGCTCTCCGACCCAGACCCTCGCTCTCTGCCACGCCGCTCCACTCCTGTCCTCCCCTCTCCTCTACCTTCCTCCTGTCCTCTCCCCCTCTCTCCGCCTCCGGTCCGCTCCCTTCGCCCCCCCCACCGCTCTCTTCCCCCACCCCCCGAAGTCCTCCCTCTCTTCCCCCACCCCCCGCCGTCCTCCCTCTCTTCACCCACCCCCCGCCGTCCTCCCTCTCTTCACCCACCCCCCGCCGATCTCCCTCTCTTCACCCACCCCGCCGTCCTCCCTCTCTTCCTCCATCCCTTTCTCCTCTTATCCTCTCTCCCCTCTTGCCCACTCTCGCTTCCCTCCTCCCCCATCTCTCCCTCATCCCCTTGTCTCTCCCCCACTCCATCTCTCCCCCCCTCCATCTCGCTACCCCCGCTCCATCTCGCTACCCCCGCTCCATCTCGCTCCCTCTCCCCCCGCTCCCTCCATCTCGCTCCCTCCCCCCGCTCCCTCCATCTCGCTCCCTCTATCTCGCTCCCACTCCCCCCGCTCCATCTCGCTCCCTCTCTCCCCCCCCGCTCGATCTTGCTCCCTCTCTCCCCCTGCTCCATCTCGATCCCTCTCCCCCCGCTCCCTCCATCTCGCTCCCTCTCCCCCCGCTCCCTCCATCTCGCTCCCTCTCTCCCCCCGCTCCCTCTCCCCCTCTCTCCCCCTGCTCCATCTCGCTCCCTCTCTCCCCCCCGCTCCATCTCCCCCTCCTCCATCTCGCTCCCTCTCTCCCCCTGCTCCATCTCGCTCCCTCTCTCCCCCTGCTCCATCTCTCCCCCTGCTCCATCTCGCTCCCTCTCTCCCCCTGCTCCCTCCATCTCGCTCCCTCTCTCCCCCCCCATCTCACTCAGTCTCCCCCCGCTCCATCTCGCTCCCTCTCCCCCCCGCTCCATCTCGCTCCCTCTCCCCCCGCTCCATCTCGCTCCCTCTCCCCCCGCTCCATCTCGCTCCCTCCCCCCACTCCATCTCTCCCCCCGCTCCATCGCTCTCCCTCTCGCTCCCTCTCCATCTCGCTCCCTCTCCCCCCACTCCCTCCATCTCGCTCCCGCTCTCCCCCCCGCTCCATCTCGCTCCGTCTCCCCCTGCTCCATCTCGCTCCCTCTCTCCCCCCGCTCCCTCCATCTCGCTCCCTCTCCCCCCGCTCCATCTCGCTCCCTCTCTCCCCCTGCTCCATCTCGCTCCCTCTCCCCCCGCTCCCTCCCTCTCCCCCCGCTCCCTCCATCTCGCTCCCTCTCTCCCCCCGCTCCCTCTCCCCCCGCTCTCCCTCACTCCCCCTCTCCATCGCTCTCCCCCTCTCCATCGCCCTCCCCCTCTCCATCGCTCTCCCCCTCTCCATCGCTCTCCCCCTCCCCATCGCTCTCCCTCGCTCCATCGCTCTCCCTCGCCTCCCCTCCATCTCTCCCTCGCTCCCCCTCTCCATCGCTCCCCCTCTCCATCTCTCCCTCGCTCCCCCTCTCCATCGCTCCCCCTCTCCATCGCTCCCCCTCTCCATCTCTCTCCCTCGCTCCCCCTCTCTCTCCCTCGCTCCCCCTCTCTCTCCCTCGCTCCCCCTCTCCATCTCTCTCCCTCGCTCCCCCTCCCCATCTCTCTCCCTCGCTCCCCCTCCATATCTCTCCCTCGCTCCCCATCCATCTCTCTCCCTCGCTCCCCATCCATCTCTCTCCCTCGCTCCCCCTCTCCGTCGCTCTCCCTCGCCCCCCCTCTCCGTCGCTCTCCCTCGCTTCCCCTCTCCGTCGCTCTCCCTCGCTCCCCCTCTCCGTCGCTCTCCCTCGCTCCCCCTCTCGGTCGCTCTCCCTCGCTCCCCCTCTCCGTCGCTCTCCCTCACTCCCCCTCTCCCTCTCTCCATCGCTATCCTTTCGCTCTCCCTCTCTCCATCGCTATCCTTTCGCTCTCCCTCACTCCCCCTCTCCTTCGCTCTCCCTCACTCCCCCTCTCCATCGCTCTCCCTCACTCCCCCTCTCCATCGCTCTCCCTCACTCCCTCGCTCCCCCTCTCCATCGCTATCCTTTCGCTCTCCCTCACTCCCCCTCTCCTTCGCTCTCCCTCACTCCCCCTCTCCATCGCTCTCCCTCACTCCCCCTCTCCATCGCTCTCCCTCACTCCCCCTCTCCCTCGCTCCCCCTCTCCATCGCTCTCCCTCGCTCCCCCTCTCCATCGCTCTCCCTCGCTCCCCCTCTCCATCGCTCTCCCTCGCTCCCCCTCTCCATCGCTCTCCCTCGCTCCCCCTCTCCATCGCTCTCCCTCGCTCCCCCTCTCCATCGCTCTCCCTCACTCCCCCTCTCCATCGCTCTCCCTCACTCCCTCTCCATCGCTCTCCCTCACTCCCCCTCTCCATCGCTCTCCCTCACTCCCCCTCTCCCCCTCTCCATCGCTCTCCCTCACTCCCCCTCTCCATCGCTCTCCCTCACTCCCCCTCTCCATCGCTCTCCCTCACTCCCCCTCTCCATCGCTCTCCCTCACTCCCCCTCTCCATCGCTCTCCCTCACTCCCCCTCTCCATCGCTCTCCCTCACTCCCCCTCTCCATCGCTCTCCCTCACTCCCCCTCTCCATCGCTCTCCCTCACTCCCCCTCTCCATCGCTCTCCCTCACTCCCCCTCTCCCTCGCTCTCCCTCACTCCCCCTCTCCATCGCTCTCCCTCACTCCCCCTCTCCATCGCTCTCCCTCACTCCCCCTCTCCATCGCGCTCCCTCACTCCCCCTCTCCATCGCTCTCCCTCACTCCCCCTCTCCATCGCTCTCCCTCACTCCCCCTCTCCATCGCTCTCCCTCACTCCCCCTCTCCCTCGCTCTCCCTCACTCCCCCTCTCCCTCGCTCCCCCTCTCCATCGCTCTCCCTCTCCATCGCTCTCCCTCACTCCCCCTCTCCATCGCTCTCCCTCACCCCCCTCTCCATCGCTCTCCCTCACTCCCCCTCTCCATCGCTCTCCCTCACTCCCCCTCTCCATCGCTCTCCCTCACTCCCCCTCTCCATCGCTCTCCCTCACTCCCCCTCTCCCCCTCTCCATCGCTCTCCCTCACTCCCACTCTCCATCGCGCTCCCTCACTCCCCCTCTCCATCGCTCTCCCTCACTCCCCCTCTCCATCGCTCTCCCTCACTCCCCCTCTCCTTCCCCCTATCTCCTTTTCCTCCCCTCACGGGTTTCTTACCGTCTCGAGCTCTGTATCTGCGTCTCCCAAAACAAGCCCTCTCACTTCCGGTCCTGCGCACTGCGGATTCACCGGCGTTGCGCGCGGTCATTCATGGCGGGGGAAGGGCGGTCTTTCCGCCGAACAAAAATCAATAAAACCAATCTCCCGATTCTCAGCGGCTGTGGCCTCTCTTCAAAGTCACTTCACACACCGCCAGCTGTCTATCCAAAATGGCGGAGGATCGGGATATCGTTTTTACTGCACTCGAGCTTCCGGTGCCTCGAAGCTGTAATTTAAATCTGGGGGTCGCTTACAGGAGCGCTATGTCTGAGCAGAGTTCGCGAGAAGGCCTTTGGTAGGCGGACCGACAACATGGTCGCGGCTGGGGGGCTCTACCTCCTCCGTGTGCAGCTTCAGAGGCTTCTCACAAAATGGCGGACGTTTCACCGGCTTCTCCGCTCCAGAAGCGAAAGGTCATCTGCCTCTGGCCCGGAACCGCTTCCTCTTTCTCACCGTTACCATAGCGATATTCCAGCTCTGACCCTTTGCATTGCAGCCCCATTGCCACCATTTTAAGACTGAAGCGTTTTCGTTAAACATTTTCTCACAAAAAAATATTTTGGAACTGATTTATGTAATTTCATCAATAGACAGAAAGCCTATCCCTTTAATTTAGACATAAATTCCATCATCTTTTTGGGGAAATTAATATTTTAAAAGCCATTTTGCTAATAAGCATTTTTAAAAGTGTTATCTTCACCAGGTGGAAATGGCATAATGTGACCCAGGAAATTAATAATGAAATTCACTTTCTTACTTGTAAACGGTGATTTTGTTCAAGCTGAGATTTTTCTTTTGTCACTTATGGTCACCTGCTTCAAGTGCATATTTCAATGTACTCCCCACCTGCTAACATTTCCTCTATCATACCCTTTCCTTCCTCCTTAGTTTGCTGCAAATATCCACAACCATCTTTTGTGCCCCCAAAAAATAGATCGGGCCCCTTAACAAACCACCCAAAACATTGAAGCAAAACATATTTGTGTATATAGTCTGAAAATGATGAACAAATTATTCAAATGGACTGCAGAACTAAGATTTGCAACAACTGGTTTATTTTTATCCTCAGTAAATTATAGACATCTCAATCCAAGCATAACATTTCACAGTAAAACAGCTACATTTATCAGGTTTCAACCATATTAGCATCAACATTCAGATTCGCGGTAGCATTACAAAATACAGTACTGTGCTATTCATTTACACATTAACCCTGCTGACACCTGCAGTTCCTGTTTTGCAAGGGAAGGAAAGATCACAGATCTTTCAGATGGAGATATTGAATCCTATGGGGTAATAGTTCATTTTGAGGTTTTCTTAAAGCCAAATCAGTTAAGTTTTCAAAATGCACATGGTTTCTTAGGAGAAATTATTCTACCTAACCCAAACATATGAAGAGAGATACGTGTACACTTACTGTACTTATAGTATCTCTCAGCTATCCCTTTATTTGATAGTTTAAAGTAGCCAGTTAAGAGGCAACTGGGAGCAAACATTTTTGAGTATTCACATCAACAGACTGGGTAATTTTTTTTATTATGAGGTTTAGTAATTTGATTCCTCAGCCAGTTTTTTTTACTCTTCTTCGGGTCAAGTAAAGTGACAAATGCCACAGGAAGGCTAGTATGTGTCACCATATCTATGCATTTCCTGGGACATTGTCCAACTAAAGACAAGTGTGAAGTTAGTCTTCTTAGTCTAACCATGTGGAAATTAGATTTTTTTCCCCCCCTTTCATTTGACAGACTGCAATATTAGTATTTCTACCACCAGCACTAATTAAAAAGGAAACACCCACTACTCAAAACCCTAATTATAAAAGGAGACAATTGTGCACCTACTAGTATTTCATGCCAGTCCTTTGATTACACTGATCTATGTTCTAAGACTGTAGGACAGACAGTATTAAAACTGATATTTTGTGTTGAACTTCTATCATGGTCAAAGTCACTCATCTGTGCACAGTACTCCAAATTTCTGACAACAATGGGTGATGTTGCAGCCATTCTAAATAAATTAAAGTATGAATTAAGAGTCATTAAGTCAAATCTTACTTCAGTGGAATTATGATCAAGCAGATGCAATGGGCTTTTCCCCCTCCACTTAAGAGAGGATCTTGTCTCCATTCAGTGACCGTGCTTTATCATGAACTGAAACGCTGGGAACAGCAGGCATCATACCTCATTCAATGCTCAGCGTACGCCATCAAACTACTTTAATGCAGGCATTCAGGCTGGTCAGAGGTTAGCCCACTACTGTTAACACTGTGTATGATCATCTTTAAATTGACACTTCTAAAAAGTCCTCGCCTAATTCTCTTCCCCTTCCTTCCTCCTTTCCTGTAGACATTGTCTCCTTGTTGCTGTACAGTTCCATAGGCACTGAGAACTTAGTGATACCTCAGGCAAGTTGCCATTCATCATATGGAGCCTTAACAGTGATTATCAATAGGTTATTTGCCGTAGGGGATATAGCCAACAATAATTCTGTCATAACCAGAAGTCAACAGGTGCATTTTCAGTTTGGATTTTCTCCTTCCTAATCAAGAGTCATGAAGGCCAAATGTAGAACCCTACCCTCAGACTGACTGATCAGCTGAACTAGCACAAACCAGGGATCCAAACTGGAACCCTTCATGGTCTCTATGGCTCAGTTAGTTCAGCTGGTTAAGGCAGTGACTATCAGAGGACCAAGAAATCTCATTACTGCTAACACTTTTGGTTGCATATTCTTGTGGGAGGTAGGGTGAAACACTGGTTGGAATGGAAGGCATTTAAATCACTGCATCCTTTGCCATAGCACAATGACACAAACTGACAGCTAGCTTCAAATTTTTAGTACACTATGTTGAAAAAAAACATTGTTTCTTACTTATTTGGCAAATTTTGTGTTATCAAGGTTTTTTTTTTTTAAATCACAAAATTGTAGTAGATTCACTTGACAATATTAGTTCAGATCCCATTTTAAACAGCCTGGTCCCAACAAGCAACTCAATCTCCAGAACAGACTTTAAGGTTATAAATCATCTTTTTTCTTCGTTATGTTAGAAACAATAATTAGAGAGAAGGACTTTACCCAAATGTTTGGAACAATTTGTCAAGTGGAATAGGAGAGCTAAGATACCAAAAGATGAATGTCAAAGGATTGAATGGTACTCTCATATTCTGGTACTGATGCATCCTATGGTAAAGCACAGCTTCAAAACACGAGAGAGTAAATACTCATTCAAATTCTGCCATAAACAGTTAACAATTGCAGTCATATTTGTTTACTTTTGCACAATGCTGCATGCACCATTCCTGTGCCACATACTCTCAATGCTCTGCTACGGAACATAATATAGATATAAGAAATCTAAAACAAGTCATTCATACCAGTATTCAGACAGAGAGAGACAAGGCAATGTCTCCACACGTACAGACATGAAAGGAAGGATACATTTCCCAATAGCTCCGTAAGTAACTACACAATGCCGCATAGGATTGAACATAAAAATCAGGAAGATACCAAGTTCAATCAGCAATGTGCTGAGCTAGCTGTTCTGAGCTAGGGTAATAGTGGCAGCACTGTAATTAGCCTATGTCTCTCGACTAGGGGGGGAAAAAAAGGATTTCCTCTTCCTGTTTAGTAGACAGTGACTGCTGCTGGAAATGTTGCGTGTAAAGACAGAATCAAGCTTGGCTGTGATGCCACCTTCCTCATCATAAAACAACCTGCCAGCACTAATTCATAAGATACATGGAGATCACACCCAATCCTTCAGACTAGGTAGAAAAGGGGGAGAACATTGGGAGGGAAATGAGAAGGGGAGATGGAGAAGAGAAGTGTGCTCCCATTAGGAACTCAGAAATATGGAATGTTGGCTCTTCCCAAACTTTAAATCTCAGACCACATGATCACTGTCTGCACCATTATTGGTTTCACCAGCCATAGTAATTTAAATAGAGAACTACTGAGACAACAGGGAATAATCTATTATGGAAACTCCATGGCACCATAGAGGCTTCACTGTAGGCTGGCACAACAATAGCTACAGCAAGGTGACATATTTTCTCGAGAGAGTCAACAGTTGATGAGCTATTTATGAAGCTTTGGCACACTTAAATGTCATCCACAGATACCATTCGCTTACAAAAGGTCAATTCTAGCCGTACTTCATATAAACATCACTGATCCAACCTCGCGAGTTTGTTAGAACCTTTCGTTAACATTGCAAACTTAAAAAAAATATACATACTCCGTTATTTTAGACTGCTAGTCAAAGTTACAGACACAGAAACAGTGTGAAGTCATAGATGCTTCATGTTAGAGAAGATGGATTTGATCCAATGTCAGAATTTTAGTAGATTCACTTCAGGCACCTCGCACTCCAGATCCTCCATCTTCTCAGCAAGAAGACCATCAACTTTTTTCTGGAAGAGAATTCAATTTATTTTTAAAGATACAGACCCCAGCATCTGCAACATTTGACCCCTTGTGACCCCACCTCATTGTTCTTTGATGTAATGTTTTCCTGACTGACCTGTTTGGACACCTTTCATACCTTTGATTGCTGTGATTATCTCTCTGCCGAGGTGTGATAAAGGGCAGTTAGAAAGATTACCTGTAATCACCTGGCAGTGTTCTCTGACTATATATGCTGTGCCTATATGCATCTCTTCACTTCACCTGATGAAGGAGAAGCGCTCCGAAAGCTTGTGATCTCAAATAAAGCTGTTGGACTATAACCTGGTGTTGGGTGACTTCTCACATTTGTCCACCCCAGTCCAACACCGGCATCTCCACATCATGAAAGGGTGGTGGAAGCAGATTCAATAGTAACTTTCAAAAGGGAATTTAATAAATACTTGAAGGGAGAAAAAATTGCACGGCTATGGGGAAAGAGCAGGGGAGTGGGACTAATTGGATAGCTCTTTCAAAGAGCTGGCAAAGGCATGATAGGCTGAATGGCCTCCTTCCATGCTGTATCATTCTATGATTCAATTAACCTAAGCAGTGCCATACCCTACCTGCCCATAATAGCAAGTGTTCTACTTCCCTCATCTTTCTCTTCTATCCTAACGATGCACTCCCTTGCTGGGTTATGCTTCCTTGGCTACTAGCTGCACTCAATTGTTTATAGGCGAGTCTAGATCTTTTGTTTTCAAAACAGGATCCCAAACCCTAGGGAGTTTACACGGTCATCAATTTTCTGAATATGTTAATTTACTAGCACATTATATTTCTGCTGCAGTGTGCTAAAAAAAAGTTTTCTGCAATGACAGAATTATTTTCCTTTGGTTTGCTGACACGATCTTTTGGAAGTTAGGACCTGAACCCCAGAAGTGTGTTAATAATAGCAGAGAGCCCCACACACAAGTTGGAAAACATCTGGCCTAGCCAGTGAATGTCAACAGATTCTTCCATTGTGAATATCACAGCCAATCCCACACCTTACACCCACACACACACATCGTCTGGGTAGCAATCAGACACTAATTTTTCACGTCCTCAGATCAGGGCATCTAAGGCCAACTGTTCCAGTTAAAATCAGTTTACTGAGCACAGGCAAAATTTGGGGCCTTTTGGTCCACACGTTCCAGTATGATTCCAGTAAAATCCAGATTGGAAAAAAGATCCTCTAAGAGAAAATACACTCACAATTTGCTTCAGTGATGCTAACTAGAGGAAACAATACACAAATATACGTAACAGGTACACACAGCAGTGTAGCGCACAGGGGCATAAGTCTGCAACACCACAGAGCAGCAGTCGGACATTGGTTTGTGACTAACTCCTGTAACCTACGACAGTAAAAGTTTCTATAGTTATATAAAAAGAAAAAGGGTGGCTAAAGTAAATGTTGGTCCCTTAGAGGATGAGACCGGGAAATTAATGGTGGGAAACATGGAGATGGCAAAAACACTGAACAATTATTTTGTATCAGTCTTTACAGTAGAGGACACTAAGAATATCCCAACACTGGACAAACAGGGGGCTCTAGGGGGGGAGGAACTAAATACAATTAAAATCACTAAGGAAGTGGTACTTGGTAAAATAATGGGACTCAAGGCGGATAAATCCCCTGGACCTGATGGCTTGCATCCCAGGGTCTTGAGGGAAGTAGCGGTAGGGATTGTGGATGCATTGGTAATAATTTTCCAAAACTCACTGGACTCAGCAAAGGTCCCGGCAGATTGGAAAACTGCTAATGTAACACCCTTATTTAAAAAGGGTAGTAGGCAGAAGGCTGGAAACTATAGACCTGTTAGCCTAACATCTGTGGTTGGTAAAATGTTAGAGTCCATTATTAAGGAGACAGTAACGGGACATTTGGATAAACATAATTTAATAGGGCAAACTCAGCATGGTTTCATGAAGGGGAAGTCATGTTTAACAAATTTGCTTGAGTTTTTTGAGGAAGTAACATACAGGGTGGATAAAGGGGAACCAGTGGACGTAGTGTATTTAGACTTCCAAAAGGCATTTGGCAAGGTGCCACACAAAAGATTATTGCTCAAGATAAAAAATCACGGGATTGGGGGTAATATTCTGGCGTGGGTGGAGGATTGGCTCTCTAACAGAAAGCAGAGAGTTGGGATAAATGGTTCATTCTCAGATTGGCAACCAGTAACTAGTGGTGTTCCGCAGGGGTCAGTGCTGGGTCCCCAACTCTTTACAATCTATATTAACGATTTGGAGGAGGGGACCGAGTGTAACATATCAAAGTTTGCAGATGATACAAAGATGGGACGGAAAGTAGTGAGTGAGGAGGACACAAAAAACCTGCAAAGGGACATAGACAGGCTAAGTAAGTGGGCAGAGATTTGGCAGATGGAATACAATACTGGAAAGTGTGAGGTTATGCACTTTGGCAGGAAAAATCATAGAGCAAGTTATTATCTTAATGGCAAGAAACTGGAAAGTACTGTAGTACAAAGGGATCTGGGGGTCCTGGTGCACGAAACTCAAAAAGTTAGTATGCAGGTGCAGCAAGTGATTAAGAAGGCCAATGGAATGTTGGCTTTTATTGCTAGGGGGTTGGAATATAAAAACAGGGAGGTATTGCTGCAGTTGTACAAGGTATTGGTGAGGCCGCACCTGGAATACTGCATACAGTTTTGGTGTCCATACTTAAGAAAAGACATACTTGCTCTCGAGTCAGTACAAAGAAGGTTCACTCGGTTAATCCCGGGGATGAGGGGGTGGTCATATGAGGAGAGGTTGAGTAGATTGGGACTCTACTCATTGGAGTTCAGAAGAATGAGAGGCGATCTTATTGAAACATATAAGATTGTGAAGGGGCTTGATCGGGTGGATGCAGTGAGGATGTTCCCAATGATGGGTGAAACTAGAACTAGGGGGCATAATCTTAAAATAAGGGGCTGCTCATTCAAAACTGAGATGAGGAGAAACTTCTTCACTCAGAGGGTGGTAGGTTTGTGGAATTTGCTGCCCCAGAAAGCTGTGGAAGCTACATCATTAAATAAATTTAAAACAGAAATAGATAGTTTCCTAGAAGTAAAGGGAATTAAGGGTTACGGGGAGCGGGCAGGAAATTGGACATGAGTCTGGGTTCGGAATGGTCATGGCCCTGTGGGTAGTGGAGCGGGCCCAGGGGCCGTGTAGCCTTGTTCTGCTCCTACTGTGTTCTAATTCTGTTAGATTTCAGGAGATGGTTTTATTCCTGTTCCTGGCTGGGGTGGAGATCGCCTTTACAGAAGGTAAGTTCTGTAGAAAATATAGGGACAGAGTGATCTCCTGGAAGAATTTCGATCGCCTAGATGGGTCGGAGAGGAATTTCCCAGATTTTTTTCTCCCAAATTGGCCATTGGGTCTTTATCTGGTTTTTCGCCTCTCCCGGGAGATCACATGGGTTCGGGTGGATGCAGAGTGATAGAAGATTTGAGGTTGGGATCGGATCAGCCATGATCTTGTTGAATGGTGGAGCAGGCTCGAGGGGCCGATTGGCCTACTCCTGCTCCTATTTCTTATGTTCTTATGTAACCTGCATGCCGAGTTTACCAACCATACCTGTGGGAAAGCCAAAGAACCAAGGACCAGACATGTCCCCAGAGGGAAGGAAAAAGTAAATAATGCGCACATTACAGAAATATGTAATGATAACATTAGAAAAGTACAACTCTTGTGACTTTGAGCTGTTCTGGATACAGAGGAGAATCAGGAAAGGAGAACAAACACACCCTTTATTGTTGGAATGCCAGTTTTATCACCCAATAAAGATATATCAGGTAGTGGGGGGGGAATGCATCGCCTCCATTTGACCATTTGCAGAGTAGTATTGCCAGAAATTTGGGATCAGCCTGTCCCCAAGCTTCTTGACCAGAGATGACTTTTGCCATGGGCGAAGACTAGAGACTAAATTGAACAAGGCAGGAGTCAAGTTTAAAAGTGAAAGGGGCAAAAGAAAAATAAACGGTTTGTAACTAACTAATAAGTTAACCTCATATTTTCTCTTTTTTATATATGTAAACATAACCTTGTATTCTCTTTTTAATCTATGTAAAAATAGGCTCAGGTCAATCAGTTTTTAACTGTTTTTGATCAGGAAATGTGCTTATTGGTTTTAGGCTGCAGCAGACTTAGAAGCTTGGTGGGGGATGAGGGAGGGGAGTGAGGGGGGAAGAGGGAAGGGGCAGTAGCAGGAGACAAGAGGGTGTGGAGGAATTGCACCCAGCATTTTTAAGATTGTTTTATATCTGCAACCAAGTGTTGCTTCTCAAGTCTGAAACCTGCTCATACTAGAATTACAGTCTTTAACATTAAAATATCATCTTTTTGTTTAGTAATAAATATATAGTAAGTAAAAGTCTTGGTTGAGATAAACACTTACCAGCTCCAGTTTTGTTTCCTCAATTTTCACTTTGGCAGCATAGAGACTCTGCAAAAAAAAACACAAGTTCAACACCCCCCAAATAAAAAGAGTTACTCTCGCACAAAAACAAAGCATTAGAAGTCACATTTTACTTAATAGTAACGAAGTTGCACGAGAGAAGATGCATTAGGGAGAGAATTTCAATTTGACATGTTTTTCAGCCCCCCTACTCCATTTAGTTCCTAATCTTGCCTATGAAACAGATACAACACAAGGCACTTACAGGCGTCAAATCAAGGTAGGATTTCAGTTGTGCATTCAAAGATGCTACTTCCTTCTTCACATTTTCCAGCCTCTAGAAAACAGACACACAGAACAATCAGTCTCAATGACTCCAGTTTGACATAAAATTTCTTCCACACCACACCCCTCACTCCCAAATCAGTAGTCGGGAAAGAAAGCGATCTGGTGTCTGCACAATGCAGATTGATAATACTCTAGTCTGAAACCTGCTCATACTAGAATTACAGTCTTTAACATTAAAATATGCACATTGGATACAAAACTGGCTTAGTGACAGAAGGCAGAGGGTGATGGTCGAAGGTTGTTTTTGTGACTGGAAGCCTGTGGCCAGTGGGGTACCACAGGGATCGGTGCTGGGTCCCTTGCTGTTTGTGGTCTACATTAATGACTTGGATATGAATGTAAAAGGTATGATCAGTAAGTTCGCGGATGATACAAAAATTGGTAGGGTGGTAAATAGTGAGGAGGGTAGCCTCAGTCTGCAGGACGATATAGATGGGTTGGTCAGATGGGCGGAACAGTGGCAAATGGAATTTAACCCGGAAAAGTGCGAGGTGATGCACTTTGGGGGGACTAACAAGGCAAGGGAATACACAATGAATGGTAAGACCCTAGGCAGGACGGAGGGTCAGAGGGATCTGGGTGTGCAAGTACACAGATCCCTGAAGGCGGCGGAACAGGTGGATAAGGTGGTAAAAAAGGCATATGGGATACTTGCCTTCATTAGCCGAGGCATTGAATATAAGAGCAAGGAGGTTATGATGGAACTGTATAAAACACTGGTTAGGCCACAGCTGGAATACTGTGTGCAGTTCTGGTCGCCACACTACAGGAAGGATGTGATCGCGTTGGAGAGGGTGCAGAGGAGGTTCACCAGGATGTTACCGGGGCTGGAGCGCTTCAGCTATGAAGAGAGACTGGGCAGATTGGGTTTGTTTTCCTTGGAGCAGAGGAGGCTGAGGGGGGACATGATTGAGCTGTACAAAATTATGAGGGGCATAGATAGGATGGATGCTGAGGAGCTTTTTCCCTTAGTAGAGGGGTCAATAACTAGGGGGCATAGATTCAAGGTAAAGGGCAGGAGGTTTAGAGGGGATTTGAGAAAGAACTTTTTCACCCAGAGGGTGGTTGGAGTCTGGAACTTACTGCCTGAAAGGGTTGTGGAGGCAGGAACCCTCACAACATTTAAGAAGCATTTGGATGAGCACTTGAAATGCCATAGCATACAAGGCTACGGACCAAATGCTGGAATATGGGATTAGATCAGACAGGGCTTGATGGCCAGCGCGGACACGATGGGCCTCTATCCGTGCTGTATAACTCTATGACTCTATGGATACTCGGCACTTTCTCTGCTCCCAAATTGCTCTCAACCACTTTGTTGCCACACCACCCGTTTCAGGTCCAAGAGGAAAAAATCAAGATTAGCAGTTTGTCAGATTTACTGCTGAATTCATGGATTCTTAGCCCTTCGCCATCTAATCACACAGCTAGAGAGAGTGCAAGTCCTGGCTCTACCGACAGGGTACACCCCAAACAGACGAACAAGTGCACAGCACACTAGACAACGAGACAAGCCTTAGTACCACTGCACAGAAGCTCACTTGCCACCACGACGTTGTTCCAATGGTGAAATCACTTTTTTTTTAAAGAAACCTCACAATGACCAGCACTGCAGTGGTCAGAATCCTTTCAATTAATTACACTCTCATACCCACCTCGGAGAGTTCCACCAGCGATTGATGATCCAGAGACGCTTCAAATCCAACCTGCTTTAGATCATTCTTTTAAAAAAGAGAAATGGATAGTCAAAGATTAAACTTAAAAGTAAAATTTCAAAGTCGCGCAGTTGAGACAGCTACGAAAACAGGAAAAAAAGAACTCAAGCACAAGACTGTAACAGTGGGATATGTTTTCACTCCTACTATTTTCCACATGGTAAGGTACAAAGCAAAGTGCAGATATTTCCCACAGCAAGGGAAGAAGTGTGGCCAGGGTGGGTGGTGCGAGAGAGCGTAAAGTAAAAATCCAGGGACAGAGAGTGTCCAAAGGGGATATTTCATTTTAAAACAATTTTGGAACTAATAGCCTAATGGGAACTCATTCAGTCCTTTTTTTTTTTAAAAACCACCATGGTTTTGGTTTCTCGTGCCCTCTGATAATGAATTGCACAATTCTATCACCGTGTTAAAAAAATTGCCTACATTTCCTATTTTCTTTTAAAACAACATAGCATTAATAACTGTACTTCCACTGATGTTAATCTAGCTCCCTCACACTGTTGGGCTCACAATATCCTCCCTGCTAGTGTCTAGTATCAATGACTAATTCCGCCCCCCCCGCCCACTAAATTTCTCCCCTCTGGGTTTGGGACCTTTTCCATGTGGTTATTTTTTTTAGGTGATCCAGGACAGTGACGGTCAGCTGGCCATTTGACCATAGGAGAAGACATTAGAGCGAAGTTGATCCTGTCCTGACCCAACATCCACACGCATGCACCTCCAGCAGGACTCACTGGATAGCAATCGGGAATAAGAGCAGGAATAAGGGCGGATTTCTACCCTCCCCAACAGAAACCAATTCCAGCACTTTCAATGCTCCCCAAAAGCCCCCCCACCAGGGAGAATATCAAATGCAATCCATTCTGTTTGCATTAAACCTAAATCAGAATCAGTCTTTGAGCTGGGATACAGAGCATGAACAACAGCCTAAACGTAAAATAAAATTTTGGACCTCTGGAATTCTTGGGACTCTATAACCCTTCCCCACCCGAAAACTGACAGAACTCATCCCAGGGGTGGCTGTAGGTTGGAGTGTTTCAGGCAACGAGACTTGAAATCGTAACACTGACCTCTAAACTCTGGCCTAGTTGGCTCCATTCTTTCATCTTTTTTATGAAGAAGTCCACGTTCTGTTTTTTACACTCTGCTTTCGCCTTTGCGTCAGTGAGATTGGCATCTGCCTTCAGTAAATCCCTTAAAATAAGGCAAATCATTACACTTGCTGAAACTTCACTCCCATCAGACCAAGTGACGAATGGAACATTTTTCCACTATTTGCATTAGGGTCACCATGAAGCAGTTAGGTCAGATGTAGGTACAGCTCCTGTCCAAACAATGTGCCCTAACCCCAAACACAGACCAGCACCTTCTACTCCTCCAGTGAGAGATATCAATTTCCCACACCAGTCATTCTTATTGTCTCTCTCTGCAAAAGATTGATGTTAAATTAGGCTAGTTTTGTGTCAAGAACGGAATTGAAATTACAAAGCTCATTACATAGGGTCCTTGTATGCAGAGGAACAATTCTTGTTGCAGCCAAGCTCATGAGCCACACACCAATGCCCTCCGACAGTTCCAGTCTGGTCGCTTGGTTTTGTCACGTCATCCTCACAGTACAACTGCACTCTTTCCACATGCACTGTGTTGTGACAGAGGCTGGACTTTTCAGTGGTTTTGTGGGAGTTGTCAGCACAGTTCTTTGTTTCAGAAAGTCAGGCCTCAGCTGGACAGCCTGGGCAGTGAAATATTGAAAAGGGCCATATTCCTAATGCCTCTCCCCCATTGTCAAGCTGGGTGGGGCTGCCCTCATTCCTCTCTATCCAGCCATAGCCAGAGAATCTCCTGCAATGGCTTCTGTTGCTGCTCCGTTACCTCTGGAGTCCCCAAAGGATCTATCCTTGGCCCCCTCCTATTTCTCATCTACATGCTGCCCCTCAGCAACATCATCTGAAAAAATAACATCAGGTTCCACATGTTGACGACACCCAGCACTACCTCACCACCACCGCTCTCGACCACTCCGCTGCCTCTGATTTGTCACGGCACTTGTCTGACATCCACTACTGGGCGAGCAAAAATTCCTTCCAATTAAATATTGGGAAGACTGAAGACCGAATCCCCGCCACCGACTCCATCCCTCTTCCTTGGCCAGTCTTCGCAACCTTGGGGTCCTATTTGACCGAGCTGAGCTTCCGACCACATATCCTCTCCACCTATTCTCACCTCCGTAACATCGCCCATCTCCAACCCTGCCTTAGCTCATCTTCTGCTGAAACCCATATCCATGCCTTTGTTACCTCTAGACTCACTATTTCAATGCTCCTCGGCTGGCCTCCCACCTTGCACCCTCCATAAACCGGAGCTCATCCAAAACTCTGCTGCCCGTATCCTAACACGCTCCAAGTCCAGTTCACCAATCACCCTTGTGCTCGCTGACCTACACTGGCCATTGGTCCAGTAACGCCTCGATTTTTAAATTTTCATCCTGGTTTTCAAATCCCTCCATGGCCTCCATCTCTGTAACCTCCTCCAGCCCTACAACCCTCCAAGATCTCTGCGCTCTTCCAATTCTGATCTCTTGCGCATTCCCGATTTTCATCACTATTAGTGGAAGGCCTTGCCTCCAGCTGCCTAGGCCTTGAGCTCTGGAATTCCCTCCCTATACCTCTCCGCCTCCTCAAGACACTCCTTAAACCTACCTCTTTGACCAAGCTTTTGGTCACCTGTCCCAATATCTCCTTATGTGGCTCGGGGTCAAATTTTCTTCGATAATGCTCCCAAGAAGTGCCTTGGGACGTTTTACTACATTAAAGGCGCTATATAAATGCAAATTGTTGTTGAACGCTATCCCCAAAACACAGATAAGAGACCCATGTAATAACAGAACTGGGAAATGGAACAGTTTTCCACTGTTGGCATTATGTCACGATGAAGCACTGGCAGATCAAGTGTAAATACAGTGGCTGTGCTGATGGCTATGATTTGATAGACTCCATCTTGCACATCAGTGCCACGAGAGGCTCTCGGCCTCCTGGGAAAGTAGTACCACTCCCTCTAGTGGAGTGGAACTATCACTGTAGCAATACAATTTACGCACAATTATCACGTGAGCTTCAAAACCTGCTGCTATATCACAATTAAGTAGTTACATCATGCAACTGTCCAGTTGCTCCGTGCTTGACAAACAAATGAAATGTTTTTTTTTCCAAAACTCACAAACAGATCAAGTCTGTCAGCTGTCATCTCACAAGTGGAAACAGATTGTTAGTCACTCAATTTACTCAGTCATACTTGATACCGAATAATGGGTATCAAGGAATTGCAAGATTGTAAACTAATCATGGGTTTAGATTCCATCATAAACCACACCGCAAAACCATCATCTGCTTTGCTTACATAACAACAATGACTGCTCTTCAAATGTAATTATTTGACTGTGAAGCACTTTGGGGCATCCTGACAGCATGAGAAAGTGTTATATAAATGCAACAACAACAAGTTGCATTTATACAGCGCCTTTAATGTAGTAAAAACATCCCAAGGTGCTTCACAGGAGCGTTAGCAAACAAAATTCGACACCGAGCCACATCAGGAGATATCAGGACAGGTGACCAGAAGAGGTAGGTTTTAAGGAGGAGAGTTAGAGAGATGGAAAGACAGGTAGAGAGACGGAGAGGCTTAGGAAGGGAATTCCATAGCCTAGGGATTAGAGGATTCAAGTACAAAGTTCACAAGCCTCAAGAGATTGGAGGTTAGAAATATTCATGTCACTGGTTAATTTTAATATTTTTAGGAGGAGATAGAGGAAAGAATATTAAATGGCTTTAAGTATATTAACAGGGTGTGGGAAGTCAATGTTAGAATAATCATGTTCAGACTCTGGATAGAGTAGACTTGAGGAGATGAATGGCTTCATTTGTCACATTGTACTTCATGTTTGCGGCTTTAAGCTGCCTAAACTTAGGAACTTTACAGCCATTTGAGAAAGGAAGCTTTCATCTCATCAGTCAGGGGTGGTTTCAAAACTCAGGTCTTGAGGTGAAAGAGCAGTCTACTATCTTAGTTATTTTTACATTCACAGGATTACTCAATCTTGTTTTTTTGATGGGCGAGACACTGCCAAGGTGAAAAGCAGCAGGTCTCAACACCCAAAAGGCGTAACCCAGACCTCATACTTTCTGTAAAATTTCAACTTGAATCATTTACAGACTGCTTTCAACAGCTCCATTTTAAAAGCAGTCCAGACTCAAGATAAGTTAGCATAAATCACATATAAATATATATATATAAAAAAAGGTCACGGTGAAGAGTTCTTAAAAGATATTAAGTGAAATTTTGAATGGATATATAATGAATTTAAGAACAACTTGTATTTGTATAGCACCTTTAATGTAGTAAAACATCCCATGGTGCTTCAGAGGAATGTTATGAAACAAAATTTGACACCGAGCCACATAAGGAGATATTAGGGCAGGGGACCAAAAGCTTCGTCAAAGAGGTAGGTTTTAAGGAGCGTTTTAAAGGAGAGAGAGCAAGGAGAGGCGGAGAAGTTTAGGGAGGGAATTCCGGAGCTCAGGGCCTTGGCAGCTGAAGGCATGGCCACCCAAACCCGCAACCTCCACCACCAAGAAGGACAAGGGCAGCAGACGCATGGGAACACCACCACCTCCAAATCACACACCAGCCTGACTTGGAAATATATCGCCGCTGGGTCAATGTCCTGGAACTCCCTCCCTAACAACACTGGGAGTACCTTCACCACACAGCGGTTCAAGGCGGTTCACCACCACCACCTTCAAGGGCAATTAGGGATGGTCAATAAATGACAGCCTTGCCAGCGACACCCACATCCCAGGAACAAATTTTTAACAAATGGTAGAGCAATTAAAATCGGGCATGCTCAAGAGGCCAGGATTAGGAGCGCAGATATCGGAGGGTTGTGGGGCTGGAGGAGATTACAGAGAAAGGGAGGGGCAAGACCATGAAGGAATATGAAAACAAGGATGAGAATTTTAAAATCAAGGCGTTGCTTAAGCTGGAGCCAATGTAGGTCAGCGAGCACAGGGGTGATGGGTGAATGGGACTTGGTGCGAGTTAGGACACGGGCAGCAGAGTTTTGGTTGACCTCAAGTTTACGGAGGGTAGATCGTAGAAAGCCGGCCAGGGGTGCATAGGAATAGTCAACTCTAGAGGTAACAAAAGCATTGATGAGGGTTTCAGCAGCAGATGAGAGGAGGCGGGGCGGGGCAGAGTCGGGCAATGTTACGGCAGTGAAAATAGTTAGTCTTAGTGATGTGTGGCCGCAAGCTCATCTTGGGGTCAAATACAACACCAAGGTTGCGAATAATCTGGCTCAGCCTTAGACAGTTGCCAGAGAGAGTGATGGAGTTGGTAGCTAAGGAACAGAGTTTTTGGCAGGAACCAATGACAATGGCTTCAGTCTTCCCAATATTTAGTTGGAGGAAATTTCTGCTGATCCAGTACTGGAGAGGTCAAGAGAGGTAGTGGTAAGGTAGAGCTGGGTGTCGTCAGCGTACATGTAAAAACTGATGCTGTGTTTTCGGATGATGTCACCAAGGGGCAGCATGTAGATGAGGAATAGGAGGGGGCCAAGGATAGACCCTCGGGGGCCACCAGAGGTAACGGTGCAGGAGCGGGAAGATTGTAGGTGATTCTCTGGCTACGATTAGATAGATAAGAATGGAAGCAGGCGAGTGCAGTCCCACCCAGCTGGACGATGGTGGAGAGACATTGGAGAAGGATGGAGTGGTCAACCGCGTCAAAGGGCTGCAGGCAAGTCAAGAAAGATGAGGAAGGATAGTTTACCTTTGTCATAGTCACAAAGGATGTAATTTGTGGCTTTGAGAAGAGCCGTTTCAGTACTGTGGCAGGGTGGAAACCTGATTGGAGGGATTCAAACATGGAGCTCCGGGAAAGATGGGCACATTCAAGGACTTTGGAGAGGAAAGGGAGGTTGAAGAAGGGGCAGCAGTTTGCAAGGACGGAGGGGGTCAAGGGTTGTTTTTTTAATGAGAGGGATGATGACGCAGATTTGAAGGCGATGGGGACAGTACCTTAGGAGCAAAGAGGCAGAAAACCTCACATTAAGGAGTCAAAATGGTGAAAAAACCTAGAGCTCAGTTAAACAAACACACAATGAAAAGCATTTTTTTTTAAAAACCAAATATATTGGAAACAGGCTGGTTTCAGGAAAACGAAACCACTCATGTCCAGAGAAGTTTTAAAAAATACATAAATTTTGCCAGTATCTTAACGAAGACAGCAATCACTGAGCAAGAACCACACATGTAATTCAATTTAACAACTTGCATTTATATAGTGCCTTTAACGTAGTAAAGTATCCCAAGGCACTTCACAGCAACGTTCCCGCTAAGTTGCACAGCCACGGTCTGGAGGTCCTGCGCAGGCCTTCACCAGAGTTTCAATGCGAGATTTTGTGCATGAAAATTTTGAATGGGCCTCACAGCCCGTTAAAGGGGCCGCGAACCCAAAAACACTTGGGGGGAACATTGCTTCACCGGAGCATAATCAGGCAAAAAATTTACACCAAGCAACAGAAGGAAATAGCAGGATGGGCATTTAAAGGCTTGTTCAAAGTGGTAGGCTTTAAGGAGCATCTTAAAAGGAGAAAAGAGAGAGGTGGAGGGGTTTAGGGAGGGAATTCCAGAGCTTAGGGCTTATAGACAGTTGAAGGTACGGCCACCAACGGTGGGGCGAAGGAAATTAAGAATGCACAAGAGGTCAGAGTTGGAGGAACGCAGAGCTCTTGGAGGGTTGTGGGCTGGAGGAGGTTATAGAAATAGGATGGGGGCGACGCCTTAGAGGTATTTGAACATGAGGATGAGAATTTTAAAATTGAGGCGTTCGGGGACTGGGAGCCAATGTAGGTCAGCTCGCACAGGGGAGATGGGCAAGCGGGACTTGGTGAGAGTTAGGATATGGACATGACAGTTCATAACATTGAACCTAAATATTACAGAGCTCCGCAATGGTTTTGCGGGTTTATGTGTGAATAGCTGAGTCAAACAGATCGGGGAAGGACTGAGGTGCAATTCCCCGTCTGTGCCAAGTTGGCTGATCTCAGGCGGTGTAGCGGTAAGGCCGATACAACTGACATCAGTACCCAGTTTAAGCAAGAAGAGAGGGAACAAAAGTGAAGGGAAGTGAGAGCATTAGGCAAGGGTAGGATTGGGCTGAAGTCAAATGGCCTGCCAACATTCATTCTCCAGGCTCACACATGAACAGCAGCCACTCGGGAGAGATAGGTACCAGGGGCTAACCAATCCTTGTAGAACTGTTCCTAGCAAGGAGTCAACACCTTCAGAAGAGAGGGTGGCGGAAAAGACAACGGAAATAAAGGGAGTTCGAGCTCTTCGGCACTCACTGTTGCAGAGACTTTTCCAGAATAATGGTTTCGGTCAGTTTCTTCGACAGGTCACTAATTATAACGCTCTGACTTCTGTTCTCGTCTGCTGCACGGTCAGAGGTCAAATCGTTTATTGCAAGCACAAAGCTAAAAAAAAAAGAGGGGAAAGAAAATTGAGCATTCAACAGGAAAAATGTTGTGAAGCAGCTAAACAAAGCAGGAAAATCTCAGAGTCAGACCCTGGTTTGTCAGGTTTCTGGTTCCTAAAAATTTCCAGCATGGATGGTGATTGTGTGTGGATTGGATCGGAGAACAGAGCAGCTTCATCTGTCATGCCCCGAGATCAAACAGCTTGCCAGTGCTCACTATTTAAGTTCACACATGAAGAATAGGGAATGGGACTAATTGGATAGCTCTTTCAAAGAACCAACACAGGTACGATGGGCCAAATGGCCTCCTTCTGTGTTGTATCATTCCATGATTCTAATTTGGTATGGTATTGGAATGCTGGTAGAACCATATCTCTGCAACAGTCACCACGTCAGACTTCTTATCCTGCCTTCTCCTCAACAGACTAAGTTTTAAGTTCTATTTGCACAGTTAATTTTAATAGTTCAACAATAGTTGGCATGGATATGCTGTGTAGTCACCTGACCTGAAGTTCTTGTTGCACTTTTCTGACAAACTGACTTTCTTTTCCCTTCTTTTTAATGTAGCTGCCAGTCTAGTCTCCCTGTGGGGAGATCAACAAGAGCTTTGAGTAATTCTCTCGGGAAGAGGAGTCAGTCTATTCTCACTATCCAACGACCTCTACCACCTAGAAGGACAAAGGCAGCATGGGAACACCACCACCTCAAAGTTCCCCTCCAAGTCACACACCATCCTGACTTGGAAATATATTGCTGTTCCTTCATCGACACTGGATCAAAATCCTGAAACCCCTTCCTTAACAGCACTGTGGGAGTACCTTCACTACACGGACTGCAGCAGTTCAAGGTGGTGGCTCACCACCACCTTGCCAGTGACGCCCACATCCCGTGCAACAAATAAAAAAAACTATAAGGATTATACCGGTTTCAGAGCATGAAGTGGCCAAGGCCATTCTCTGAATCTCTCACCGAAAAGATAAAAAATACACAGAAACCCATTCTAAGAGGTTAGGACAGGATGGTCTTAGAATAGCCATAACTGGAGGTTGGGACAATAGGGTCCCAGAACCCTAAGCAATGAAGGGGAAAGATAAAATGAAAGCAGAGCAGTATAAAAGGTGAGCCCAAGGCGCGGGTAGGCCTCAGAGCAGCAGCGGCAGTATATAAGGTGAGCCCGAGGCGTGGGCAGGCTTACCAATCTCAGAGGGAGACAAGTAAAAAGTAATCGAAGTGTGACGTCACCAGAAAGCAGGTAAGTGATTGGTTGGTGAGTATTTCTCTCTATTCTTAAACTTTAACTCTGTCATTTATACTTTCTAAGGTCTCTGTGGTATAGCGGGGACTGTTGGTAAACCAGGGCCCTTAAATATACCATTTAACTGTAGTGTAATTGGTGGGATTGATTTGATTTAATTTAATTTAATTACAATTAATTAAAGGGTAAGTCATGGCAGGACAGCCCGGTGCCGTGGTATGCTCCTCCTGTGCTATGTGGAAACTATGGGACACTTCCTGTGTCCCTGACAACCATGTGTGCAGGAAGTGTGTCCAGCTGCAGCTACTGACAGACCGCACTGTGGCGCTGAAGCAGCGATTGGATACATACTGGACCATTCGCAATGCTGAAGATGTTTGAATAGCACATTTAATCAGTTGATCACACCGCAGGTAAAGGTGGCACAGGCAGAAAGGGAACGGGTGACCAACAGGCAGAGTAGTAGGCGCAGGCAGGTAGTGCAGGGGTCCCCTGTGGCCATCCCCCTCTCAAACAGATATACCGCTTTGGATACTGATGGGGGGGGGGGGGGATGGCTTACCAGGGGAAGGCAGCAGCGGCCAACTTCCTGGCACCAGGGGTGGTTCTGCTGCACAGGACGGGAGGAAAAAGAGGGGGAGAGCTATAGTAATAGGGGATTCTATTGTAAGGGGAATAGATAGGCGTTTCTGCGGCCGCAAACGAGACTCCAGGATGGTGTGTTGCCTCCCTGGTGCAAGGGTCAAGGATGTCTCAGAGCGGCTGCAGAACATTTTGGAAGGGGAGGGTGAACAGCCAGTTGTCGTGGTGCATATAGGTAAAAACCGGGATGAGGTCCTAAAAGCTGAATTTAGGGAGTTAGGAGGTAAATTAAAAAATAGGACCTCAAAGGTAGTAATCTCAGGATTGCTACCAGTGCCACGTGCTAGTCAGTGTAGAAATAGAAAGATATTTCAGATGAATACGTGGCTAGAGGAATGGTGCAAGGGGGAGGGATGCAAATTCCTGGGACATTGGAACCGGTTCTGGGGGAGGTGGGACCAGTACAAAACGGACGGTTTGAACCTGGGCAGGGCCGGGACCGATGTCCTAGGGGGAGTGTTTGCTAATGCTCTGGAGGAGGGTTTAAACTAAAATGGCAGGGGGTTGGGAACCAGAGCGGGGAGACAGAGGAAAGGGAAACAAGGATAAAAGCAAAAGACATGAAGGAGAAAAACAAAAGTGGCAGGCAGAAAAATCAAGGGTTTAAATCAAACATGGCCACAGTAAATAATAATTCTAAAAGATCCAAGAGCGTTAAAAAAACAAGCCTGAAGGCTTTGTGTCTTAATGCGAGGAGCATTCATAATAAGGTGGATGAATTAGCTGCGCAAATAGAGGTAAACGAATATGATATGATTGGGATTATGGAAACATGGCTTTAGGGTGGCCAAGGCTGGGAACTCAACATCCAGGGGTATTCGATATTCAGGAAAGATCGGCAAAAAGGAAAAGGAGGTGGGGTAGCATTGCTGGTTAAAGAGGGATTAACACAATTGAAAGGAAGGATATTAGCTCTGATGGGTAGAACTGAGAAATACCATGGGGCAGAAAACGTTAGTGGGAGTGGTATATAGACCTCCAAACAGTAATGCGGAGGTCGGGGATGACATTAAATGGGAAATTAGAGCACAGCAGTTATCATGGGTGACTTTAATCTACATATAGATTGAGCTAACCAAATTAGTAACAATACTGTGGAGGAGGAATTCCTGGAGTGTATACGGGATGGGTTCCTGGACCAATATGTCAAGGAACCAACTAGAGATCAGGCCATCTTAGACTGGGTATTATGTAATGAGAAAGGATTAATTAGCAATCTTGTTGTGTGAGGCCCCTTGGGTCAGAGCGATCATATGATAGAATTCTTCATTAAGATGGAGAGTGAAATAGTTGACTCAGAGACTAGGGTCCTGAATTTAAATAAAGGAGACTACGATGGTATGAGGTGCGATTTGGGTAGGATTGATTGGGGAATGTTACTCAAAGGGTTGACGGTGGATGGGCAATGGCAAACATTCAAAGATCGCATGGATGAACTACAGAATTTGTTCACCCGTTTGGCATAAAAATAAAACAAAAAAGGTGACTCAACCGTGGCTAACAAGGGAAATTAGGGATAGCATAAGATCCAAGGAGAGGACATATAAATTGGCCAGAAAAAGCAGTAAACCTGAGGATTGGGAGCAGTTTAGGATTCAACAAAGGAGGACAAAGGGATTAATTAAGAGGGGGGAAATAGAGTATGAGAGTAAGCTTGCAGGGAACATAAAAACTGACTGTAAAAGCTTTTATAGAAATGTGAAGAGAAAAAGATTGGCGAAGTCAAGCGTAGGTCCCTTGCAGTCAGAATCAGGGGGATTTATAATGGGAAACAAAGAAATGGCAGACCAATTAAATACATACTTTGGTTCTGTCTTCACAAAGGAGGCCACAAATAACCTCCCACCTCCCAGCATGGTGGCATAGTGGTTAGCACTGTTGCCTCACAACGCCAGGGACCCGGGTTCAAATCCGGCCTCGGGTGACTGTCTGTGTGGAGTTTGCACATTCTCCCCGTGTTTGCGTGGGTTTCCTCCGGTTTCCTCCCACAGTCCAAACATGTGCGGGTTAGGTTGATTGGCCATGATAAAAAATTGGCCCTTAGTGTTAGGGGGGATTAAATACGTGGGGTTACGGGGAGAGGGCTTGGGAGGGATGGCTGTCGGTGTAGGAACCGGGTGCTAGGGTTTGGATGATCAGCCATGATCTCGTTGAATGGCGGAACAGGCTCGAAGGGCCGAATGGCCTATCCTGCTCCTAGTTTCTATGTTTCTATGTCGGGGAACATTGGGTCTAATAAAAGGGAGAACTGATAGAAATCAGTATTTGTAGGGAAATGGGGTTAGGGAAATTAATGGGATTGAGGGGCGATAAATCCCCAGGGCCTGATATCTACATCCTAGGGTACTTAAGGAAGTGGCCCTAGAAATAGTAGATGCATTGCTGGCCATCTTCCAAAATTCGATAGACTCTGGAACAGTACCCATGGATTGGCGGGTAGCTAATGTTACCCCACTGTTCAAAAAGGGTGGTAGGGAGAAAACGGGGAATTACAGACCGGTAAGCCTGACATCGGTAGTGGGGAAAATGCTAGAGTCCATTATAAAGGATGTAATAGCAGAGCACTTGGAAAAAAGTGACCGGATCGGACAAAGTCAGCATTGATTTACAAAAGGTAAATCGTGCTTGACTAATCTACTGGAATTTTTTGAGGATGTAACTAGTAAAATAGATAAGGGAGAACCAGTGGATATGGTGTATTTGGATTTTGAAAAGGCTTTCGATAAGGACCCGCATAAGAGATTAGCGTGTAAAATTGAGGCACACGGGATTGGGGGCAAGGTATTGACTTGGATAGAGAACTGGTTGGCAGACAGAAAGCAAAGAGTTGGAATAAACGGCTCCTTTTCCGAGTGGCAGGCAGTGACTAGTGGGGTACCGCAGGGATCGGTCCTTGGACCCCAGCTATTCACAATACAGGTAGACTACCCTTTATCCGGACTTCCGAAAACCGAAACCCTCTAAAAACCGAAGGTTTTTTCGTTCAGCGTAAGTCGTGCGTACGAACGAAAAAACCTTCGGTTTTTAGAGGGTTCCGGTTTCGGAAGTTCGGATAAAGGGTAAGTCGTGCGCACGACCCCCCGCCGACCCCCCCGGCCCCGACAACCGCCGACCCCGACAACCGCCGACCCCGACAACCCCCCCGCGGACCCCGCCGGCCCCGACAACCGCTGACCCCGCCAGCCCCGACAACCGCCGACCCCCCCCCCGCGGACCCCGCCGGCCCCGGCCCCGACCCCGACTGACTTACGCTGAGCGTCAGCGTAAGTCGTGCGCACGACCCCCCACCGACCCACCTTCCGAAATCCTCCTTTATCCGAAACTCGGCTGGTCCCGAGGTTTTCGGATAAAGGATAGTCTACCTGTATATATTAATGATCTAGACAAGGGAACTAGATGTAATATCTCCAAGTTTGCAGACGACACAAAGCTGGGTGGGCGTGTGTGCCGTGAGGAGGATGCCGAGAAACTCCAGTATGATTTGGACAGGTTGGGCAGATGCAATATAACATGGATAAATGCGAGGTTATCCACTTTGGTGTCAAAAACAGGAAGGCAGATTATCTGAATGGCAATAGATTGGGAGAAGGGGAAGTGCAACGAGACCTGGGCGTCCTTGTGCACCAGTCGCTAAAAGTAAGCATGCAGGTGCAGCAGGCGGTTAAGAAGGCAAATGGTATGTTGGCCTTCGTAGCAAGAGGGTTTGAGTACAGGAACAAGGATGTCTTGCTACAGTTGTACAGGGCCTTGGTGAGACCACATCTTGAGTATTGTGTGCAGTTTTGGTCGCCTTAGCTGAGGAAGCATGTTCTTGCCATGGAAGCAGTGCAGCGAAGATTCACCAGGCTGATACCTGGGATGGCAGGAATGACGTATGAGGAGAGATTGGGTCGATTGGGCTTATACTCGCTGGAGTTTAAAAGAATGAGAGGAGATCTCATCGAAACTTATAAAATTCTAACAGGACTAGACAGACTAGATGCTGGAAGGATGTTCCCGATGGCGGGGAGTCCAGAACCAGGGGTCACAGTCTAAGGATAAGGGGTAAGCCATTTAGGGCAGAGATGAGGAGGAATTTCTTCACCCAGAGAGTGGTGAACCTGTGGAAATCTCTACCAAAGAAGGCAGTAGAGGCCAATTCATTAAATATATTCAAGAAGGAGTTGGATCTATTTCTTAAGGCTAAAGGGATCAAGGGATCTGGGGAGAAGTCAGGGACCGGGTACTGAATTTGGATGATCAGCCATGATCTCATTGAATGGCGCAGGCAGGCTCGAGGGGCCGAATGGCCTACTCCTGCTCCTATCTTCCATGTTTCTATGTAAATTAGAGGTTAACACAAAGGGAGAAAAATAATAGAAATATTATAATTAGAAGCTCATGAGACTTTCTAGTCTTTTTCAAAATGAATAAAAATGCATGAATGAATTCAAGCACTCCCTTCTGGTACCATAGTTGAAACCGTGCATTTATTAATTCTGAGAAAGATTATATGAACTCCCCTTCTAACCTCTTCATGTCACCCAGAGGTTGGGCACACCATAGAGTCATAGAGTTTTACAGCACAGAAAGAGGCCCTTCGGCCCATCGTGTCTGCGCCGCCCATCCATCCCTGTCCAGTCTAATCCCATTTTCCAGCATTTGGTCCATAGCCTTGTATGCAATGGCATTTCAAGTGCTCATCCAAATGCTTCTTGAATGTTGTGAGGGTTCCTGCCTCTACCACCCTTTTAGGCATTGAGTTCCACATTCCAACCACCCTCTGGGTGAAAAAGTTCCTCCTCAAATCCCCTCTAATTCTCCTGCCCCTTACCCTGAATCTATGCCCCCTTGTTATTGACCCCCCCTAGTAAGGGGAAAAGTTCCTCTTTGTCTACCCTATCTATGCCCCTCATCATTTTGTACACCTCAATCAGGTTCCCCCCTCAGCCTTCTTTGCTCCAAGGAAAACAACCCCAGCCTGTTTAGTCTTTCTTCATAGCTGAGGCGCTCCATCCCAGGTAACATCCTGGTGAATCTTCTCTGCACCCTCTCCAAGGCAATCACATCCTTCCTATAGTGAGGCGACCAGAACTGCACACAGTACTCCAGCTGTGGCCTCACCAGCGTTTTGTACAGCTCCATCATAACCTCCCTGCTCTTATATTCTATGCCTCGGCTAATGAAGGCAAGTATCCCATATGCCTTTTTAACCACCTTATCTACCTGTTCCGCTGCCTTCAGGGATCTATGTACATGTACACCAAGGTCCCTCTGACCCTCTGTACTTCCTAGGGTCCTACCACTCATTGTGTATTCCCTTGCCTTATTTGTCCGTCCAACATGCATCACCTCGCACTTTTCAGGGTTAAATTCCATTTGCCACTTTTCCGCCCATCTGACCAACCCGTTTATATCGTCCTGTAGCCTGAGGCTTTCCTCCTCGCAATTTACCACCCCACCAATTTTCGTGTCATCTGCGAACTTACTGATCATACCTTTCACATTCTCATCCAAATCATTTATGTAGATCACAAACAACAAGGGACCCAGCACCGATCCCTGAGGTACCCCACTGGACACAGGCTTCCAATCACAAAAGCAACCTTCGACCATCACCCTCTGCCTCCTGCCACTCAGCCAGTTTAGGATCCAACGCGCCAAGGCACCCTGGATCCCATGGGCTCTTACCTTCTTGGCCAGTCTCCTATGCGGGACTTTGTCAAAAGCTTTACTGAAGTCCATGTAAACCACATCCACAGCATTTCCCTCATCCACCCCCCCAGTCACCCCCTCGAAAAATTCAATCAGATTTGTCAGACATGATTTACCCTTGACAAAGCCATGCTGACTATCCCCGATTAATCCTTGCCTCTCCAAGTGGAGACTAATTTTGTCCCTCAGAATTTTTTCCAATAATTTCCCTACCACAGATGTTAGGCTCACTGGCCTGTAATTCCCTGGTTTATCCCTGCTACCCTTCTTGTATAATGGTACTACATTAGCTGTTCTCCAGTCCTCTGGTACATCCCCTGTGGCCAGAGGTGTTCTGAAAATTTGTGTCAGAGCCCCTGCAATCTCCTCCTTTGCCTCCCACAGCAGCCTGGGATACATCTCGTCCGGGCCTGGGGATTTATCCACTTTTTGGCCTGCTACAACCGCTAGCACCTCCTCCCTCTCGATGCTAATATGTTCAAGTATGTCACAGTCCCCTTGCCCGATTTCTATGTCTGCATCGTCTTTCTCCATAGTGAACACAGATGCAAAAAATTCATTTAAAACCCCGCCTACCTCATCTGGCTCTACACACAGATTGCCACTTTGGTCCCTAATGGGCCCTACCCTTTCCCTGGTTATCCTCTTGCCCTTAATATACTTATAAAACATCTTAGGATTTGCCTTTATTTTGCTCGCCAGTGTTATTTCATGGCCCCTCCTCGCCCTCCTAATTTCTTTTTTAAGTATGCCCCTGCACTTTTTATACTCCTCTAGGGCTTCTTCCGTCTTTAGTCTTTTGTAACTGCCAAAAGCCCCCCTTTTATTTCTAATGCATTTTTGTATATTCCCTTGTCACCCAAGGTTCCCTTTGCTTGTTGGTCCCACCCTTGACCTTTACAGGAACATGTTGGCGTTGTACTCTCTCTATTTCCCTTCTGAAAGTCTCCCACTGTTTTGATGTGGATTTTCCTATAAGTAGCTGCTCCCAGTCCACTTTGGCCAGATCCTGCCTTATCATATTAAAATCGGCCTTCCCCCAATTTAGAACCCTTATTTCCGGGCCGTCTTTGTCTTTTTCCATGACCACCTTAAATCTCACCGAATTATGGTCAGTCGCCAAAATGCTCTCCTACTGATACTTCCACCACTTGCCCGGCTACATTCCCCAGAATTAGGTCCAGTACCGCCCCCTCTCTTGTAGGACTTTCTACATGTTGGCTCAAAAAGCTCTCCTGGATGCACTTTAAGAATTCTGCACCCTCTAAGCCTTTCACACTCTGACTATCCCAATTAATATTGGGGAAGTTGAAATCCCCCACTATTATTACCCTATTATTTTTGCACTTTTCTGAGATTTGCCTACATATCTGTTCCTCTATCTCCCCCTGACTGTTTGGGGGCCTATAGTACACTCCCAGCAAAGTGCTTGCCCCCTTTTTGTTTTTAAGTTCTACCCATATGGCCTCATTAGAGGAACCCGCTAATATATCGTCCCTCCTTACAGCAGTAATTGACTCCTTAATTAATATTGCAACACCCCCTCCCCTTTTACACCCCCCTCTGTCTCGCCTGAAGATTCTATACCCCGGAATATTGAGCTGCCAGTCCTGACCCTCCCTCAACCATGTCTCCGTGATAGCAACAATATCGTACTCCGTGTTCAACAACAACTTCAGTTCATCCACCTTATTTGCAAGACTCCTTGCATTAAAATATATGCCTTCCAGCCCTGCCATATTCCCTTTTGCCTTCACATATTTGCTCTGCCTTCCCAGCTGACTTGTTTTTTCCTCTGTATTTGGCTGTAAATCACCCCCTACTATAGCTCCACTCTGTACCCCATCCCCCTGCCAAGTTAGTTTAAACCCCCCCCAGCAGTGCTAGCAAACCTCCCCGCAAGGATATTGGTTCCCCTCTGGTTCAGCTGTAAACCGTCCGACTTGTACAAGTCCCACCTTTCCCAGAAGCAGACCCAGTGATCCAGGAAACTAAAGCCCTCCCCCCTGCACCATCCCTTTAGCCACGCATTCATCTGTTCTATCTTCCTATTCCTATACCCACTAGCACGTGGCACCGGGAGTAATCCAGAGATTACAACCTTTGAGGTCCTGCTCTTTAATCCTTCACCTAGCTCCCTAAATTCTTGCTGCAGGACCTCATCCCTCTTTTTACCTATGTCGTTGGTACCAATGTGGACCACGACCTCTGGCTGTTCACCCTCCCCCTCCAGAATGCCCTGCAGCTGCTCAGTGATATCCTTGACCCTGGCACCAGGGAGGCAACAAACCATCCTGGATTCACGTCTACGGCCACAGAAACGCCTATCTGTTCTCCTTACTATAGAATCCCCTACCACTATTGCTCTCCCACTCTTTTCCCCCCCTTCCTGGGCAGCAGGAGCACCCCCAGTGCCAGGAAGTTGGCTGCTGCTGCCTTCCCCTGGTGAGTCATCCCCCTCAACAGTATCCAAAGCGGTATACATGTTTGAGAGGGGAATGGTCACAGGGGTCTCCTGCACTACCTGCCTGCTTCTATTGCTCCGCCTGGTGGTCACCCATTTCCTATCTTCCTGTGCAGCCCTTCCCTGCGGTGTGACCAACTCACTAAACGTGCTATCCACGACCCTCTCAGCATCGTGAATGCTCAACAACCCATCCACCCGCAGCTCCAGCGCCTCAATGCGGTCTGCTAGTAGCTGCAGATGGATGCATTTCCTGCACACGTGGTCATCAGGGGCAGTGTCCCTGAATTCCCACATAGAGCAAGAGGAGCACATCACGGGGCTGGGCTCTCCTGGCATGACCTTCCCTTTAATTAATTTAAATTAAATTCACTACACCAATTAAAGATATCTCTAAGGCGCTTGTATAGTCTACCTACAGTCCCTGCTACACCAGAAAAGACCCTAGTAACTATAAACTACAGAGTTAAAGTTTAAAAAAGAGAAATACTCACCAACCAATCACTTACCTGCTCCCTGGTGACGTCACACACTGATTACTTTTTACCTCTCTCCCCGCTGCTGAGTTGGTAAGCCTCGCTGGTCGCGCCGGCTTTTCTCCCGAGCTCCTCCTCGCCTCGCTGCCGCCCCCGAACTGGTCGGGCCTCGCTGGTCGCGCCGGCTTTTCTCCCGAGCTCCTCCTCGCCTCGCTGCCGCCCCCGAACTGGTCGGGCCTCGCTGGTCGCGCCGGCTTTTCTCCCGAGCTCCTCCTCGCCTCGCTGCCGCCCCCGAACTGGTCGGGCCTCGCTGGTCACGCCGGCTTTTCTCCCGAGCTCCTCCTCGCCTCGCTGCCGCCCCCGAACTGGTCGGGCCTCGCTGGTCGCGCCGGCTTTTCTCCCGAGCTCCTCCTCGCCTCGCTGCCGCCCCCGAACTGGTCGGGCCTCGCTGGTCGCGCCGGCTTTTCTCCCGAGCTCCTCCTCGCCTCGCTGCCGCCCCCGAACTGGTCGGGCCTCGCTGGTCGCGCCGGCTTTTCTCCCGAGCTCCTCCTCACCTCGCTGCCGCCCCCGAACTGGTCGGGCCTCGCTGGTCGCGCCGGCTTTTCTCCCGAGCTCCTCCTCGCCTCGCTGCCGCCCCCGAACTGGTCGGGCCTCGCTGGTCGCGCCGGCTTTTCTCCCGAGCTCCTCCTCGCCTCGTTGCCACCCCCGAACTGGTCGGGCCTCGCTGGTCGCGCCGGCTCGAGATGGCACTGAAACAGGCAACTGAACCCGGTGATTTAAACAGGGGAAAATTTCAAACGAGACATTGATGTCCACTCGTTAATAATTCAGGAAGACATGGCAAGAACAGTTAATCAAGTGCCAGGCACCATCGTGAACTGTTCGTAAAAACAGACTGAGCAGCATATGGCATTAGAGCAGGGCATCCAACCTTTAGTCCTCATCCCCGTCAATCTGGCTCTTGAAACCCAGTGCTGCTTGTGAGGAGTCCTTCTTCCTACTTTGGCCAGTTTGAATTTTGAGAGCTTAGGGTTTTGAAAGGGTCATTCTTAACGTTTTCGCCCAATAGGTGGAGAAAACCTAAATCAGGACATCAAGATCTATTAACACCCAGAGCTTGAGATATCTGGTAAATAATGGTAACATGGATCTTGATAAAAGTGACCCTCCCCAAGGCTCCATGATACACACGTATGCAGCTATCTGAAGACAAAATCTTGGACACCCCTGCATTAGATGAATTCAGTAATACGAGAGTGGAAGAGAATGTTTGTGGATCTCATATCAATTCAGCTTAGATACCACCAGAAACTCGGTGTCATCTAATCATTAATTCCCAATTCATCTTACCTTTGAATTCTTTGCAACTTTGACGGTGCCCAGTACAGACTTCACTATAGTTTCTCAGTTAAAAAAATACTGCACACAAAGATTAAAGATGCAAACCTTGACCGTTAGATGGCGCTATAACAAACTTAGTGCACAGAGTAAACTAATTCCATTGCTGCTCTGTTTTGGACAAAAGCACAATCAAAGCGGTGAACGAGTGGCTACAGCAGGAGTTCTACAGCTTTTTTATACCATGTGATGCTGCCACCTTCAAACATTTTTCACATTTCACTGAATTGACATCATTAAGAACAGACAGCACAGAGGAGACACGAGAGAAACAAAAATTACCCAGCAAGTTATGATGATCTGGAATGCACGGCCTGAAAGGGTGGTGGAAGCAGACTCAATAGTAACCTTCACAAAGGAATTGGATAAATACTTGAAGGGGAAACATTTGCTGGGCTATGGGGAAAGGGCAGGGGAGTGGGACTAATTGGTTATCTCTTCCAAAGAACCAGCACAGGCGCAATGGGCTGAATGGCCTCCTGTGCTGCATCAGTCTATGATTCTATGAAAGGGAAAAAATATTCTAGAGACATTGCAATCAGTATGGAATTCACACATCAGTAATGCTCACAGCTAAAGTCAATATTTGTGCTCCCTGATTTGCTTGGTGAGTTTACTAAGCGAGTGGCTCAGCTACACACACCAGGAAGGTCACAAGATCCTTAGTCTGTGTTGAGATGATTGATCTGAGCCAGTGTGCTGATTGGCCTCAGCACTGCTGGGTTAGGAAGCAGAAAATTCACGCTCGATTACGATCTACAAATCCTGTTTGAAGTGTGTTTACTGTCACCAGATGAAGACAGGAGCTGGGCAGATTATGATGCCATTGCAGCTGAATAGCCAGCTGTTACAGTTTCCCAGATGAAGAATGACCTCTTGGGTGAGGTATACTAGGGTGCCTGGCATCTATCTAACTGTACAAAGCAAGTGGTATGTCAGCTTTTGTTACAAAGGGATCAGAGTATAAGAGTAAAGAAGTCTTACTACAATTACACAGAGCATTGGTGAGGCCACTGTAGTGTCCGTGTGTAGATAAAGACACTGAAGACAGGAGTTGGTTCATAGGTATTTACTAAGCAAGTCTGGGGGGGGGGGGGGGTTTCTAAAGGATATACACAAAACACAGGCTTATATAGCCCAAGTGGCAATTACCGGCATTACGCACACCTGGGGCGCTTAAAGGCACATACACCACAATTCCTCCCCTTCTAGCTAACTAGTACATCATATTTTAAGTAATTATTAATTACATGTTATATGCAAAATAATATACATTGCTGTATTAATTAATTATAAGTTAGTCTCTCAGGAGGCTTCCTGACTCGGTCCGGATAACGCCTCGGGGGTGTAGTAGTTTCTGGTGGTGTAGTAGGTTCTTCTGGCAAGGCTGATTCGGCTTGAAGGCCAGTGTCGGGTTCATCGGGCTCCAGTATCACCGGATCGGAGGTAGATATGGGTATCTCTACTTCATCGTTAGATGTATAGAGTGGTGGTGCAGGTTGTCCCTTTTCGGATGACTTGATGATTTGGTCAGCATGGCGCCTTATTATGCTGTCTCCGATGTCCACGGTATACATCAGTGGTCCTAATCGTGTGCAGATAGTTCCAGGCTGCCATTTCTCGGTACGGTAGTCCCGGGCCAAAACCGGTTGGCCTATCTGGAAGGCCCTAGTTGGCCTTTCATTCATGCCCTGAAACTGCCGGTTCTCCACGTCCCTTCAGATGTTGGGCTTGACCAAATCCAGCCGGCATCTTAGGTTTCTATTGTAGAACATCATAGCGGGAGTTTGGTTAGTAACCATATGCGTTGCATTCCTATATGCAAATAAGAAGTTATCCACCTTGTGCTGAAGTTTTATGTCTTCATTACCCATGGCCTTGATGGCCTTCTTGAAGGTCTGGACAAACCTTTCAGCCAATCCATTGGTGGCGGGATGGTATGGGGCGGACGTGTAGTGCTTTACCCCATTGTTCTTTAAGAACTTTCTGAATTCTTCGGACACAAATTGCGGTCCATTATCAGAACATATCTGCTCCGGCAGCCCATTCCTGGCAAATATGGTCCTTAATACTGTGATGGTTTTTTCCGTGGTGGTGGAGGACATCTTTATTACCTCCGGCCACTTGGAGTGTGCATCAACTGCGATTAAGAACATTGAGTCCATAAATGGACCAGCAAAGTCGATGTGCACCCTTTGCCAGGGAGATGAGGGCCACTCCCATGGATGTAGAGGGGCCTGTGGCGGAGCATTTTGGACCTTCTGGCATCCTAGGCAGCTCTTGGTCATGTCTTCGATGTCTCCATCGATACCTGGCCACCATACAAACGCCCTAGCTAGGTTCTTCATTTTCACTCCACCCAGATGCCCCTCGTGAAGCTCCTTTAGCACTTTATCCTGGAGTTTGGGTGGAATCACCACTCTGGATCCACACATCAAGGTTCCTCGGCACACTGACAGCTGTTCTCTTTGCGAGAATGCTGGCAACAGTGGTTCTCCATGTGCTGGCCATCCCTTCACTGTTAAATCGTAGACCCGTGAGAGAGTAGGGTCATTTCTTGTCTCCCTTTCAATGGCAGAATTTGTCACCGGTAGACATTCCACTATGGTAGTGGAATATCTCTACTGGGTCTACTGTAGGTGCCTCTTCTATCGTTGGCAACGGTAGGCGTGATAAACCGTCAGCATTTCCATGCTGTTTTGACCCTTTGTATTCAATGTTGTATTGGTGTGCCCCTAGAAAAAGGGACCACCTCTGTAGTCTTTGTGCCGTCATAATGGGGACACCTTTTTTAGGGTTGAATATGGAGATGAGGGGTTGATGGTCAGTCAGCAAGGTAAATTTTTGTCCGTGTAGGTAATGGTTGAATTTCTTCACTCCCCATACCAGGCTGAGTGCTTCCCTGTCTATCTGGGCATAGTTACGCTCAGCTGAGTTCAATGAGCGTGACGCAAAAGCTATCGGCCGTTCCGAGCCATCAGGGAATCTATGGGACAATACCGCTCCTATGCCGTAAGGGGATGCATCGCACGCCAGTCTGATTGGTAGTGATGGGTTGTAATGAGCCAAAATTTTCTCGGATGTGATTAAGTCTTTACATTTATGGAAGGCACGTTTACAGTCTTCGTTCCATTTCCAAATCACTCCTGTCTGTAGAAGATCATTAAGAGGGTGTAGAATAGTTGATAAGTTCGGTAAAAATTTATGATAGTAATTTATTAATCCCAGGAATGACCTTAATTGTGAAACATTTTCAGGTGCTGGGGCTTTTATAACTGCTTCAATTTTTTCAGGTGACTTATGTAACCCTTCCTTATCATATTGTGGCCACATAATTAATATCTGATTTTGGAAAAATTCGCACTTGGGGCGATTTGCTCGTCGGCCTCGTTCTTTCAGTCTAGTGAGCACCTGCTCCAAATTGGCAAGGTGCTCGTTGTCGTTTTCTCCTGTTATAAGGATGTCGTCTAGGTAGCATTGAGTCCCCGGAATCCCTTGCAGGACTTGCTCCATAGCTCTTTGCCAGATAGCTGGAGCTGATGCTATTCCAAAAACCAGTCGATTGTACTGGTACAGGCCTTTGTGTGTGTTTATTGTGAGATACTTTTTAGAGGTCTCCTCAACCTCCATCTGTAGATATGCCTGTGCCAAGTCAATTTTTGTGAAATGTTTCCCTCCGGATAGTGAGGCGAAAATATCTTCTATCCTCGGAAGAGGATACTGTACCGTGTGAAGGACCGGGTTTACAGTCACTTTAAAGTCCCCACAGATGCGAATTTTTTTCTGTTCCTCAGAGTTATTTTTCAATGTTTTTTTCATGACTGGAACGATGGGTGTTGCCCATTCGCTCCAATCTATTTTGGATAATACGCCTGCCTTTTCCAAATTCTTCAGCTCTGCCTCGACTGCCGGACGTATTGCCTTAAAATTTTTTGGAATTGCTGTATCTTCCACTTTTATTGAGGCGGTGATGCCTTTCAAGGTTCCTAGTTTCTCTTGAAACACTTCTTTGGCGTTGGCCAAGATGTCTTTTAATTGTTCAGGTATGATGTCATCATTGTTTTTTTCCTTACTGGTCACCGTCAGTGCCTGAATGGAGTGCCAGTCTAAACGTATCTTCCTTATCCATTCACGTCCCAACAACGGTGGACCACCATCTTGTAGAATGTATAAATACAACTTTTGTATTTCTTTGCCGTTGTATACCACAGGCACCCTTATTTTTCC
Organism: Somniosus microcephalus; assembly: GCF_052327205.1. Classification (NCBI taxonomy): domain Eukaryota; kingdom Metazoa; phylum Chordata; class Chondrichthyes; order Squaliformes; family Somniosidae; genus Somniosus; species Somniosus microcephalus. The sequence continues at coordinate 336,982,708 of NC_140988.1, forward strand.
TTTGGGGTAGACTTTCTGCCCCGTATATGTTTTTAAGATAATGGATGTGTCTTTTAGAGGTATATGCGAAAATAGCCTCTCGTAATCTCGTCGATTTATTACGGTTAGAGCTGATCCTGTATCTAGCTCCATTTTAACTGGGGACCCTGCTATTGTGAGGGTAACCCAAATGGTTTGGTAATCCTCTTTGGCAAGTACATTATGTAATTTGAGACAGCTTAGTCTCTTGTTTCCGGAGTCGCTATCGCTATTCTGGTCTTCGGAGCTATTGTCCGTCATCATTTGTACCTTCCTGTACTTTTCTTTATTGATTTTTTGTTTTCTGTCAGTGGATTTATTTTGTCCAGATTGGCATACCCGTGCAATGTGTCCAATCTTACCACATTGCCTGCATGCTTTGCCCTTGAACCAGCAGTCCCTCTGGTTATGGGTGGATCTGCCGCAGCGATAACATCTTCCAAACTCCTGTGTCATTTTATGGGTGCCGAAGTCCTGTGTCTCTTGTTGTATCTCTGCAGCTCCTTTTGCTGCTGCTTCGTATGATACAGCCATACTGAAAGCTTTGCCCAATGTTAAATCTTTTTCAGAAAGCAGTCTTTTTTGTGTTCCTTCACTTAAGAGACCGCAAACAAATTTGTCTCGAAGATAATCCGATAGTCCTGCTCCGAATTGGCAGTACTTTGATAGCTTTCTTAATTCGGTTAGGTAATCAGCGTTACTTTCATTCTTGTGTTGATTTCTCTTGAAGAACTTGAATCGTTCCGCTATCAGCAGCGGTGTTGGGTTTAAATGCTCCTGCAGGGTATCAACAATTTCTTTAAAAGTCTTGTCCTTTGGTTTGGCTGGAGTGATTAAATTTCGTAACAGCCCGTATGTCTTCGCGCCCATTAAGTTCAGAGTACTGAAGCTTTTTTTTCATCTGTTATTCCATTTGCAGTGCAATAAACCTCTACTCTTTCCACGTATGTGGTCCAATCTTCTATTTCGCCATCAAAAGCCTCAATATTACCAGATTTAGGCATTTCAGAAAAGATATGGTGCTTCCCGCGCTTTTTTTAAATTCTCTCTCTGTAGCAACGATATGCCGCTTCCCGCGCTTTCCCGCCGCTGCTACCGATAACAACGCTGTTTTACTGTGGTTTCCGTTTTTTTCCACTGTTGGAGACTCGTTCCCGACGGAGGTCTAAACGCTGACCTGCTTGCCGCGCCGGCCGTCTCTCGAGTGCACCCTCCCAGTCCGTTATTGCTTGCCTCCGATTTCGCTGCCTGTCTCAGCTGTAGAGCCCGCCGCTGGAGCTCCAGCCTGACGCCCAGGAAGGATTAGCGCAGTACCTGTCACCAGCTTGGGCAGCTGGTGAAACCACAGTTTCTCTTACTTCCTTGAGTCTTCTGGACGCTGGAGGAATCGATGTCCTTGAGGTGCTGCCGAATTGCAGGTAAGTCCGTTTCCACTTCGTCGCCACTGTAGTGTCCGTGTGTAGATAAAGACACTGAAGACAGGAGTTGGTTCATAGGTATTTACTAAGCAAGTCTGGGGGGGGGGGGGTTTCTAAAGGATATACACAATACACAGGCTTATATAGCCCAAGTGGCAATTACCGGCATTACGCACACCTGGGGCTCTTAAAGGCACATACACCACAGCCACACCTGGAGTACTGTGTACAGTGCTGGTCTCCTTACCCAAAGAAAGACATACTTGCCTTAGAGGGAGTGCAGCGAAAGTTCACTAGACTGGCTCCTGGGATGCAGGGATTGCCCTATGAGGAGAGATTGAGTAGAGTAGGCCTATATTCCCTAGAGTTTAGAAGAATGAGAGGTGATCTAATTGAAGCATATAAAATTCTTAAGGGGCTTGACAGGGAAAATGTTTCCCCTGGCTGGGGAATCTAGTACATGGGGTCACAGTCTCAGAATAAGGGGTCGGCCATTTAGGACTGAGGAGAAATTTCATCACTCAAAGGGCTGTGAATCTTTGGAATTCTCCACCCCAGAGAGCTGTAGATGCTCAGTCATTGAGTATATTCAAGACAGAGGTCAATAAATTTTTGGGAACTAAGGGATATGGGGATAGTGCAGGAAGGTGGAGATCACAGAATCACAGAAACCCCACAGTGCAGATAGAAACCATTTCGGCCCATCGAGCCTGCACCGACACATATCCCACCCGATCCCCGTAACCACTACACCAACACATATCCCACCCTATCCCCGTAACCCCACGTATTTAATCCCCCTAACACTAAGGGTCAATTTATCATAGCCAATCAACCTATCCCGCACATCTTTGGACTGTGGGAGGAAACTGGAGCACCCGGCGGAAACCCACGCAAACACGGGGAGAATGTGCAAACTCCACACAGACAGTCACCCGAGGCCGGATTCGAACCCGGGTCCCTGGCGCTGTGAGGCAACAGTGCTAACCACTATGCCACCGCGCTGCAGGGTGAGGTAGAAGATCAGCCACGATCACATTCAATGGCGGAGCAGGCTCGAAGGGCCAAATGGCCGACTCCTGCTCCTATTTCTTATGTTATGTTCTTATACCAGGGGCCAGAGGCAGACAGCACTTTACAAAAAATCAATGCCTTCATGAGCAGAGGCAAGAAGAATCATGGCCGGGGGGGGGAAAACAATGAATTTAAAAAAACCTTCTGGAAGTATTCATTTAAGTAGCACCCAAGTGTAGGGAGGAGAAAAAATTGCCATGGTCTCATTCCCAATTACTAGCCACTAGTGAGGACAGAATCAAGCTCGACGGTAATGCCGCCTACAATTGAGTAGACTGCAGACACTCACTGTCTAGACTCGTGAACGATGGCCACATAGGCCAGAAAATGACCAGTAGCCAAGGAACCATACTGCAGCAAGGAGCTAATGTCTTCAGAAGGGATGGGAAGGAAATCAAGTCTTGCATTTAAATTAATCACACCATGTTATACAAGCAGAACATGTGACAAGCTGTAGCATATGATTAGCATACATAGTGACATTAGCTATAACTCTCTCGAGGTGTGTATATCCCAACCACACAGCTCATGTTGAATTTTTTTCCTCTCTCACTTGTTATTCATCAAAGAGCTCAATGGCACAAATATGGCATGCAGAAAGGGGCCAGAGGCAGACAGCACTTTACTAACAGTCTTCATAGCAACATCAATGCATTCCACTTATTTATATCCCACTTCCCCTTTTGTGCACGTTTTTTTTGGTTCCCATTCTAGGTTCTTTCCCAGTCCACTTCAAGGAAGGGCTGTGAGACATTCTTACTGTTTGCTTATAACCCCTATCGAATGGTTACCTGGTTAGAGAGGTATCTTTCAGGTCCAAAGCGAGGCTGCTATTCACCAGGTTTTTCAGGCAGCTAGACCCATTACTGGAGAGGCTGCTGGAGGACAAGCCCACACTCTCCATAATGAATTCCTCCATGTAGTCAGCTGAAGTGACAGAGAAAAGTAAACAGAAGCTTAAGGATTCAAATACAAGTGACCACATTTTTAGGTCAAGTTACAATCAGTACAAGCCTTGACCTGGGTGCTGGCAATCCAAGTCTTCATCCAGGTGCAAGACTTGAGGTTTGAATCACAAGAAACAGAACAGCATCAGTCAAGGGAGTACGCCGGGATGCCAAGAAAGGCAAAAACACATTTTTTAAAAAGGAAACATCAACCTTTCATCGGAACAAACAGGGGACACAATTCTGAAGCAAAAGAAATGAAAATATTGCCAGCACTATTGTCTGCTATCAGAACTTAACAGCCACCGACCCCCTCCCCTGCCTAAACAATGCCATGGTTAAAGCACAATCTTTAACTAGCTTGCTACCTGAGGGCACAACCACATGCCGGCCCAGGGACAGTCGAGTTTTGTCATTTTTCCGATTATGAGCTGGTACTCAGACACAGCTTGTGGGGAAAGAGTTGGAAGAGCAGTGAAAGAATGCTAAACTGTCAAACCCAATTCCAAGAGTTACCAACGGAAAACCACGTTCCACACAGAGTCTGAAGCTGAAGAACAGCCTGGCGTGATGCTATTTAAGACCGGGAAAAGAAAAATGTTGCAACCCCACTTAGCAACCTCCTCGACACCAAAGCTAAGGAAGGATTCTCCGTATGCACGCAATCAGCAGCGTGAAATCCTGTGGTGCAGCACATTGGTGTGGTAATACCTGTACTGCTAACTAACCCTGCCCCCACCCAGATTCTGTATTCAATTTAATCCAGTTGAATAATATTCTGCAGCCAACTCACCATCAGACTTGTATTCCACACTTTTTTGCTTCAGATCCTCAATCAGTTGGATGACGTCATGATCTCGAGTTTCATTCCGTTCCATCAGGCGACACAGAACATCCATGGTCCATGGGTTCACTTCATAGAAAGGGATTTGCTGGTCCCCAAAAATCTTTGATAGCCACATAGAAACCTACCGTTAAAACACGGAGGAAAACGTAAACATGCAACTGGATTAAAATATCTATTCATATGGATCCCAAACTTCTACACTGTACACAAGCAGCAAATTTCACACCGCATTTCTCCAGTCTGTGGCACTCTTTCCACACTGCATTTCACACTGCATTTCTCCAGTCTGTGGAACTCTTTCCAAACAACGTTTGGAGTTTAGAAGATTGAGAGGGGATCTCATCGAAACCTATAAAATTCTGTCAGGCCTGGACAGACTAGATGCAGGAAGGATGTTCCCGATGGCCGGGGAGTCCAGAACTAGGGGTCACAGTCTAAGGATAAGGGGTAAGCCATTTAGGACTGAGATGAGGAGGAATTTCTTCACCCAGAGAGTGGTGAACCTGTGGAATTCTCTGCCACAGAAGGCAGTGGAGGCCAATTCATTAAATATATTCAAGAAGGAGTTGGATATATTTCTTAAGGCTAAAGGGATCAAGGGATATGGGGAGAAGGCATGGACAGGGTACTGAATTTGGATGATCAGCCATAATGGAGCAATAAAAATATTGTTTCTTGTATTTTTCCCACGACCCAATTTCTTCAAGTGCCCCACAGCTTTAACCAACAACAACCACATCTTTGATGGATTCACCTTAAGTCTTTCTTCATCTATTGACATTCCTGGCCTCACCACCTTCTCTTAAATCAAACTTTCTGTATTCCTAAAGCTACTCAACACTATTATTGTCAGTGCTCCTCTGAACTGTTCTCTTTGTTCCTCCGAAGTGACAAACATATCTTTCTACACATTACACATCATTTTTATTTAACCCTCACTTTGTTGAAATAAATACTCATCAGTCTGAAACAAAAGCAAAATACTGCAAATGCAACAACAACTTGCATTTATATACTGTAGCGCCTTTAACGTAGCAAAGCGTCCCAAGGCGCTTCACAGGAGCAATTATCTACCGAGCCACATAAGGAGATATTAGGACAGTCAAAGAGGTAGGTTTTACGGAGCATCTTAAAGGAGGAGAGAGCCATGGAGGCAAGGAGGTTTAGGGAGGGAATTCCAGAGCTTAGGGCCAAGGCAGCTGAAGGCACGGACACCAATAGTGGAGCGATTAAAATCGTGGATGCGCAAGAGGCCAGAATTGGAGGAGAGCAAAGATCTCGGAGGGTTGTAAGACTGGAGGAGGTTAGAGACAGAGAGGGGCAAAGCCATGGAGGGATTTGTAAACAAAGATGAGAATTTTAAAAATCAAGGCATTGCTGGACCTTTTAATGAATTCCTCCCCAGGATCTCAAAACTGTGAAATGTATTACCTCCTTTATAATTACAATTGTCAGATTTTTTTAACTTGAGATTGTCGTCACCTGATTGCTTTTTTTTTAAATTTACCTCAGCTTCTCTTTTACTCTTTTCTACCTTGGTGTCCTGCACAATGGTTCTTGGTCTCCAACCTTCATATTCTAACAAATACATTAAAATTATGGAATGAGAAGATGCTCTTCAGCTCAGCAATATCAGTAATTTGAACAGGTTGTGTACAATGTGCAGAGACTTGCCCCAACTTATTCAACCATATCCCAGCATACGTCAAGCGGAGAGTAGAGGGGGAAGACAATTGATTTTTCCCAAAACAAGCACCATCACGTCAAAAGCCACAATCTCACAGCAATTCAAGAAGTAGTTAATTAGCAGAGACATTAGAAACAAGCAAAGAAACCGCCTCAAAGTTAAAAAATATAAAAGCTTATTTTGTTTACTGTCTGCATACATGCCAAACTACAAGACTCGCAAAAGCTGACAAGCAAGCCTAAAAACTGACAACTGAAGAAAAAACGTACAACTGAAAAAAGCCCTGAATAAAGGCCACTGCTTCAAGACAACTGAACAAGTTAAATTCATTTTTTATTATAATTATTTATAACATTTTCTTCATTTTTTATTACATTGTCTTCAGGGTATTTATAACTGCTTGGGATCACATGCCACATTTCAGTTTGTTTTTCTGTTGATGACACATGAAAAGTAGGAGTTAGAAACGTAGAAGATAGGAGCAGGAGTGGGCCATTCGGCCCCTCGAGCCTGCTCCACCATTTAATGAGATCATGGCTGATCATCCAAATTCGGTACCCTGTCCCTGCTTTCTCCCCATATCCCTTGATCCCTTTAGCCTTAAGAAATATATCCAACTCCTTCTTGAATATATTTAATGAATTGGCCTCAACTGCCTTCTGTGGTAGAGAATTCCACAGGTTCACCACTCTCTGGGTGAAGAAATTCCTCATCTCTGTCCTAAATGGCTTACCCCTTATCTTTAGACTCTGACCCCTGGTTCTGGACTCCCCTGCCATCGGGAACATCCTTCCTGCATCTAGTTTGTCTAGTCCTGTTAGAATAAGTTTCAATGAGATCCCCTCTCATTCTTCTAAACTCTAGCGAATATAAGCCTAATCGACCCAATCTCTCCTCATACGGCATTCCTGCCATCCCAGGTATCAGCCTGGTGAATCTTCGCTGCACTCTCTCCATGGCAAGAACATCCTTCCTCAGATAAGGTGACCAAATCTGCACACAATACTCAAGGTGTGGTCTCACCAAGGCCCTGTACAACTGCAGCAAGACATCCTTGCTCTTGTACTCGAATCCTCTCGCTATGAAGGCCAACATACCATTTGCCTTCTTAACCGCCTGCTGCACCTGCATGCTTACCTTCAGCGACTGGTGCACAAGGACACCCAGGTTTCGTTGCACTTCCCCTTTTCCCAATCTATTGCTGTTCAGATAATAATCTGTCTTCGTGTTTTTGCCACCGAAGTGGATAACCTCGCATTTATCCACATTATACTGCATTTGCCATGCATCGCCCCAATCACCCAACCTGTCCAACTAGCAACAGGAAAAATAAATGTGACTTTTTTTTTCTTCAGAGGTGCACTTAGAAATTTACAAAGAGGGATGTGTGCACTGAAGGTGCAAGATTTCTTTCCTAGAGGGTCTGGGAACATGGCTCTCCCCCACTCCAGGAAATTTAGATGTTGACGGTGCATTTTCCACCATTCTGCTTTTGAAGCCAAAAGTGGAACGCAGTAGATCCCAAGTGAGTCCGTCAACAGCACAATATTTGCAAACAGGAACACATTTCAGAAATTAAACTCAAAGTTGTCCTTTACAATTCCAATGAAGACAGCATCAAATAGGATAGTTGACGGTGGATAACCTTTGTCTCGCTCTTCTTTCGAGAATGATGGGTTCAGTGGATCGCCCAACTACCCATACAAAGATCTTGAAGCTGAAGTACACTTTCCAGATAAGTTCCAGCTTTTTCATGACACCTAAATGAAGCAGTAGGCCGAGGCCTTATGAAAATCAACAAACACATGCATTGGGTTGCTTTGTGCATTACAATGCCCAGTGATCTCATTATAAAGCCACAACCTGCTCAAGATGTTTCTTGTGAGAACAAAAATGTTTTGTTCCCTTCCAATTGCTCTTGCAAGCCTGCAAAGTATCATATATGTATGCCAATTACAACCTAAAGAACCCTGCTCAACACTAATGTAGGAGCAGAGTCACCACAAATACAGCAGTAATTCAAGAAGGCCCACCACCACCTTCTCAGCGCTAAGGAAGGGCAATAAATGCAACCTTACCAGCATCACACAGATGCCGAGAACAAACTTTAAAATGCCTGAAGCAGTAATTTTATAGTTGTTCTCGCAACCGAGCTCTCTACTTACTGATCCTTGTGCAGTGGGGGAACGCACTGCACGTTGTCTTTCATGGGGATATTCCAAGATTGTGAATTTCTGCTGATTTGATGCCCAGGCGTTGACAGCCACGAAAAAAAGATGATTGGCAATCACGTGTATTTTAGCTATCGGTTGGTCACTTGTACAACTTCTACCAAAAAGCTTCCAACACCATCAAATCATTTGAATTGGTCTTTCATCTCATTACATAAAATGGTTACCAGGTTCGCTTCATAAATGTAGTAACTACCCTTCAAAGTAATTAACTGCATTTGAAGAAGTACTTTGGAATGTTTGATAGACACACTATCAAGACAAAATTCTTTATTTCTTCTTTCCTGTATTGGGGATTAAAGTGCACCAATCTGCAGAACACCAATTCAAATTAAAGTGTAACAATGAGCACAGATTCAAAATAGCAAAAGGCCAACTTAGGCCAGAGCACCTGATGCATGGAATAATCTTCCACATTAGGTTAAAGGCAAAATCGTTTAAGAATTTGATAAGATTAAGACTTTAGGGTCTTTATTTATTTGGCCAATATTTATTCCTCAATCAACATAACAAAAAAATTATCTGCTCATTATCACATTGCTGTTTGTAGGAGCTTGTTGTGTGCAAATCGGCTGCCCCGTTTCCTACATCACAACAGCGACTACACTTCAAAAACTACTTCATTGGCTGTAAAGCACTTTGGGATGTCCTGAAGTCATGAAAGGCGCTATATAAATGCAAGTCTTTCTTTTTCTTTCTGGCTGGATGAACAGATGTGGCCACTGACTGGGAACCCAAGAAACACCAGCAATTCACAAATACACAAATCACTAAAAGTTGCGCCACAGGTCAGCAAGGCCATTAAAAATGCAAACCAAGCACTAGGATTTATTTCCAGAGGGATAGAATTGATAAGTAGAAAAGTTATGCTAAACCTGTATCAAACCTTGGTCAGATCACACTTAAGAGTACTGTGTGCAGTTCTGGTCACCATATTATAAAAAAGGATATAGAGGCACTGGAGAGGGTGCATAGAAGATTTACAAGGATGATACCAGAAATGCAAGGGTATACATATCAGGAAAGGATGAACAGGCTGGGTCTCTCTTTTGAAAAAAAAAGAGGGGTGACCTAATAGAGGTCTTTAAAATTGAGAGGTTTCGATAGAGTGCATAGAGAATGTTTCCACTTGTGGGGAAGAGCATAACTAGAGGCCATCAATAGAAGATAGTCACCGAGAAATCTAATAGGGAATTCAAAAGAAATATCTTTACCCAAAGAGTGGTGAGAATGAGGAACTCGTTACTACAGGGAGTGGTTGAAGCGAATAGTATAGATATATTTAAGGAGAGGCTAGAAGCATATGGGGGAGAAGGGAATGGAGGGTTATGCTGATAGTTAGTTGAAGAAAGACGGGAGGAGGCTCGAGTGAAGCATAAACACCGGAATGGACTAGTCGGGCGGAATGGCCTGTTTCTGTGCAGTATATCCGATGTAATTCAGTAAACTTTTACCATGACCCAGCCTTTAAACCCTCACCAATATGTGTAGCTCTTGCTGAGGAAAAAGACAATTCTAAAGTAACGGGTTCGAGTTCCGATGTAAATGTTTTGATTTGTGCCAATTGTGAAATGTCTCAAAAACCAGCGCCGCCGCCCCCGCCCGCCGGCTGTTCCGGGGACGGTCTCTCCCTCCGACACAACGGGGACTGACAATCACGCCGTCCAATTACATTGCGCGTCAATCTCCTGCCGCTCAAGGACCACCAATCAGACGGTGGTAGGTAGGCGGGACTTCCGTCACCATGGCACTGGCGCAAAAAAATCCGCCGCAAATATGTTCCATAGTTTTAAAAATTGAATTCTAACGTTACACTTTGGTGCGTTTTTTGTTAAACATTTAAAGTGTGGGGAAAACTTTTTTTTAAAACTGTACCTTGGCGCTTTTGGAATCCATTTTTAGTGTTTTTTTAAATAAGACATAAAGGTCCGGTTAACCACCGAAGAAGCTCCCGGCTTTTCCCGCCATCTTTTTAGGCCCGGTTACCCAGGATCCTTTGAGTTCTCCCCGCCCCTTTCTGGTGACGTCATCCACAGGCGCAATGTGACCTCCTTTGACAGAGGAAAGAACAATAAGGCTGAAAATGAGCCCAGCATCACAGCCATTGCTCCCATTATTCTTGGACAGCAATGATTCTGCTGTTGCCATTTACAAATCCTCTTTTGTTTCTTTATTTACATAGATACGCGGCGCAGACACGATGGGCCGAAGGGCCTCTTTCTGTGCTGTAAAACTCTATGACTCTATGAGATAGAAGATATGAGCAGGAGTAGGCCATTCGGCCCTTCGAGCCTGGTCTGCCATTCAATGAGATCATGGCTGATCATCCAAATTCAGTACCCTGTCCCTGCCTTCTCCCCATGTCCCCTGATCCCTTTAGCCTTAAGAAATATATCCAACTCTTTCTTGAATATATTTAATGAACTGGCCTCCACCGCCCTCTGTGGCAGAGAATTCCACAGGTTCACCACTCTCTGGGTGAAGAAATTCCTCCTCATTTCAGTCCTAAATGGCTTACCCCTTATCCTTAGACTATGACCCCTGGTTCTGGACTCCCCAGCCATCAGAAACATCCTTCCTGCATCTAGTCTGTCCAGGCCTGACAGAATTTTATAGGTTTCGATGAGATCCCCTCTCAATCTTCTAAACTCCAGTGAGTATAAGCCCAATCGACACAATCTCTCCTCATACGTCATTCCTGCCATCCCAGGTATCAGCCTGGTGAATCTTCGCTGCACTCCCTCCATGGCAAGAACGTCCTTCCTCAGGTAAGGTGACCAAAACTGCACACAGTACTCAAGGTGCGGTCTCACCAAGGCCCTGTACAACTGTAGCAAGACATCCTTGTTCCTGTACTCGAACCCTCTTGCTACGAAGGCCAACATACCATTTGCCCTCTTAACCACCTGCTGCACCTGCATGCTTACCTTCAGCGACTGGTGCACAAGAACACCCAGGTCTCTTTGCACTTCCCCTTCTCCCACTCTATTGCCATTCAAATAATAATCTGCCTTCCTGTTTTTGCCACCAAAGTGGATAACCTCACATTTATCCACATTATAGTGCATTTGCCATTTTTCTGCCCAATCACCCAACCTGTCCAAATCGTACTGGAGTTTCACGACATCCTCCTCACAGCTTACCCTCCCACCCAGCTTTGTGTCGTCTGCAAATTTGGAGATATTACATCCAATTCCCTCGTCCAGATCATTAATATATATTGTGAACAGCTGGGGTCCTTGGACCGATCCTTGCGGTACCCCACTAGTCACTGCCTGCCACTCGGAAAACGACCCGTTTATTCCAACTCTTTGCTTTCTGTCCGCCAACCAGTTCTCTATCCAAGTCAATACCTTGCCCCCAATCCCATGTGCCTTAATTTTGCACGCTAATCTCTTATGTGGGACCTTATCGAAAGCCTTCTGAAAGTCCAAATACACCACATCCACTGGTTCTCCCTTATCTATTTTACCAGTTACATCCTCAAAAAATTCCAGTAGATTAGTCAAGCATGATTTACCTTTTGTAAATCCATGTTGACTTTGTCCGATCCTGTCACTGCTTTACAAGTGCTCTGCTATTACATCTTTTATAATAGACTCCAGCATTTTCCCCACTACCGATGTCAGGCTTACCAGTCTATAATTCCCCGCTTTTTCTCTACCACCTTTTTTGAATAGTGGGGTAACATTAGCTACCCTCCAATCCATGGGTACCGTTCCAGAGTCTATCGAGTTCTGGAAGATGACCAGCAATGCATCTACTATTTCTAGGGCCACTTCCTTAAGTACCCTGGGATGTAGATTATCAGGCCCTGGGGATTTATCGGCCTTCAGTCCCATCAATTTTCCTAACACCATTTCCCTACAAATACTGATTTCTTTCAGTTCCTCTCTTTCATCAGACCCTATGTTCCCCGACATCTCTGGGAGGTTATTTGTGTCCTCCTTTGTGAAGACAGAACCAAAGTATTTGTTCCATTACCACCCCCTTTTTGCCTCACAAAATCATCCCTTTTGTCATTGAATCGCTCCTACCTTCGACCCTATCACAGACAGTCCCTTTCGTTCTTTCCTCCCCTCCCGTCTTTCTCTCCCTCTGTGCTTGCTTAAAACCTGTTTCATCTCTAACATTTTCCAGTTCTGATGATAGGATATTCAGCATAGAAACAGGCCGTTTGGCCCAACCAGTCCATGCCGGCGTTTATGCTCCACTCGAGCTGCCTTCTGTCTTTTTTCTCATCTAACTCTATCAGCATAACCTCTATTCCCTTCTCCCCCATATGCTTATCTAGCCTCCCCTTAAATGCATCTATGCTATTCGCTTCAACCACTCCCTGTGGTAGCGTGTTCCACATCCTCACCACTTTCTGGGTAAAGAAGGTAATCGACCATAGAAACATAGAAGATAGGAGCAGGAGTAGGCCATTCGGCCCCTCAAGCCTGCTCCGCCATTCAATGAGATCATGGCTGATCATCCAAACTCAGTACCCTGTCCCTGCCTTCTCCCCATATCCCTTGATCCCTTTAGCCTTCAGAAATATATCTAACTCCTTCTTGAATATATTTAATGAATTGGCCTCAACTGCCTTCTGTGGTAGAGAATTCCACAGGTTCACCACTCTCTGGGTGAAGAAATTCCTCCTCATCTCTGTCCTAAATGGCTTACCCCTTATCCTTAGACTGTGACCCCTGGTTCTGGACTCCCCCGCCATCGAGAACATCCTTCCTGCATCTAGTCTGTCTAGTCCTGTTAGAATTTTATAAGTTTCAATTAGATCCCCTCTCATTCTTCTAAACTTCAGCGAGTATAAGCCCAATCGACCCAATCTCTCCTCATATGTCATTCCTGCCATCTCAGGTATCAGTCTGGTGAATCTTCGCTGCACTCCCTCCATGACAAGAACATCCTTCCTCAGATAAGGCGATCAAAACTGCACACAATACTCAAGGTGTGGTCTCACCAAGGCCCTGTACAACTGCAGCAAGACATCCTTGTTCCTGTACTCGAACCCTCTCGCTATGAAGGCCAACATACCAGTTGTCTTCTTAACCGCCTGCTGCACCTGTATGCTTACCTTCAGCGACTGGTGCACAAGGACACCCAGGTCTCGTTGCACTTCCCCTTCTCCCAATCTATTGCCGTTCAGATAATAATCCGCCTTCCTGTTTTTGCCACCAAAGTGGATAACCTCGCATTTATCCACATTATACTGCATCTGCCATGCATCTGCCCAATCACCCAACCTGTCCAAATCATACTGGAGTTTCTCGGCCTCCTCCTCACAGCACACACGCCCACCCAGCTTTGTGTCGTCTGCAAACTTGGAAATATTACATCTAGTTCCCTTGTCTAGATCATTAATATATATTGTGAATAGCTGGGGTCCTAGCACCGATCCCTGTGGTACCCCACTAGTCACTGCCTGCCACTCGGAAAAAGACCCGTTTATTCCAACTCTTTGCTTCCTGTCTGCCAACCAGTTCTCTATCCAAGTACCTTGCCCCCAATCCCATGTGCCTTAACTTTACACGCTAATCTCTTATGCGGGACCTTATCGAAAGCCTTCTGAAAGTCCAAATACACCACATCCACTGGTTCTCCCTTATCTATTCTACCAGTTACATCCTCCAAAAATTCCAGTAGATTAGTCAAGCACGATTTACCTTTTGTAAATCCATGTTGACTTTGTCCGACCCTGTCACTGTTTTCCAAGTGCTCTGCTATTACATCTTTTATAATGGACTCTAGCATTTTCCCCACTACCGATGTCAGGCTTACCGGTCTATAATTCCCCGTTTTCTCGCTACCACCTTTTTTGAATAGCTGCCCTCCAATCCATGAGAACTGTTCCAGAATCTATAGAATTTTGGAAGATGACCAGCAATGCATCTACTATTTCTAGGGCCATTTCCTTAAGTACCCTAGGATGAAGATTATCAGGCCCTGGGGATTTATCGGCCTTCAATCCTGTCAATTTCCCTAACACCATTTCCCTACAAATACTGATTTCATTCAGTTCCTCCCTCTCATTAGACCCTATGTTCCCCGACGTCTCTGGGAGGTTATTTGTGTCCTCCTTTGTGAAGACAGAACCAAAATATGTATTTAATTGGTCTGCCATTTCTTTGTTCCCCATTATAAATCCCCCTGATTCTGACTGCAAGGGACCTACGCTTGACTTCACCAATCTTTTTCTCTTCACATATCTATAGAAGCTTTTACAGTCAGTTTTTATGTTCCCTGCAAGCTTACTCTCATACTCTATTTTGCCCCTCTTAATTAATCCCTTTGTCCTCTTTTGCTGAATCCTAAACTGCTCCCAATCCTCAGGTTTACTGCTTTTTCTGGCCAATTTATATGTCCTTTCCTTGGATCTTATGCTATCCCTAATTTCCCTTGTTAGCCACGGTTGAGTCACCTTTTTTGTTTTATTTTTATGCCAAACAGGGATGAACAAATTCTGTAGTTCATCCATGCGATCTTTAAATGTTTGCCATTGCCTATCCACCGTCAACCCTTTAAGTAACATTCCCCAATCCATCCTACCCAACTCGCGCCTCATACCATCATAGTTTCCTTTATTTAAATTCAGGACCCTAGTCTCTGAGTCAACTACTTCACTCTCCATCTTAATGACTGGAAGGCTATTTCCAGTGGGGTTCCGCAGGGCTCAGTACTGGGTCCTTTGCTTTTTGTGGTATATATCAATGTAGGACTTGAATGTAGGAAATATGATTAAGAAGTTTGCAGATGATACAAACATTGGCTGTGTGGTTGATAATGAAGAAGAAAGCTGTAGACTGCAGGAAGATATTAATGAACTGGTGAGGTGGGCAGAACAGTGGCAAATGGAATTCAATCCGGAGAAGTGTGAGGTAATGCATTTGGGGAGGGCTAACAAGGCAAGGGAATACACAATAAATGGTAGGACACTGAGAAGTGCAGAGGATCAGAGAGACCTTGGAGTGCATGTCCACAGATCCCTGAAGGTAGCAGGACAGGTAAATAAGGTGGTTAAGGAGGCATACGGGATACTTGCCTTTATTAGCCAAGGCATAGAATATAAGAGCAGGGGGGTTATGCTTGAACTGTATAAAACACTAATATAAAAACAGAAAATGCTGGAGATACTCAGCAGGTCAGGCAGCATCTGTGAAGAGAGAAACAGAGTTAACGTTTCAGGTCGATGACCTTTCTTCAGAGCTGGAAAAAAGCATGAAATGGAACAGATTTTTAAGCAAGTGTAGGAGCTGGGAAAGAGGGGAGGGGATGAAAGAACAAAAGGGAAGGTCTGTGATAGGATAGAAGGCAGGAGAGGTTAAGAGACATTAAGAGATATTCAAGACAAAAGGAGATGGTAATGGGACAGGTTCAGAAACAAAAGATGGCTCTAGATGAAGTGTAAATTGCGCTGGCAGAATGAAAGACAACTGCCATGTGGGAGAAAAGAAAAGAAAAGTAAAACAAACAAAAAAAAGGTGGAAAAAAATATATATGATAGGGGCCGTAGTTATGATCTGAAATTGTTGAACTCTATGTTGAGTCCAGAAGGCTGTAAAGTGGCTAATCAAAAGATGAGGTGCTGTTCCTCGAGCTTACGTTGAGCTTCAGTGGAACAATGCAAGAGGCCTAGGACGGTGAGGTCTGAGTGGGAGTGGAGCGGAGAATTAATGTGACAGGCGACCGGAAGCTCAGGGTCCCCCTTACGGACTGAACGGAGGTGTTCCGCAAAGCGGTCACCCAATCTGCGTTTGGTCTCCCCAATGTAGAGGAGACCGCATTGTGAGCAGCAAATACAGTGTACTAGATTGCGAGAAGTACAAGTAAATCGCTGTTTCACCTGGAAGGTGAACCGAGGATTCCCCTCTACTGTGGTCGACAAGGCCCTTGACCGTGTCTGTTCTATCTCCCGCACTTCTACCCTCACCCCTGCCCCTCCCTCGGGAACCACGATAGGGTTCCCCTTGTCCTCACCTTTCACCCCACCAGCCTCCACATTGAACGGATCATCCTCTGCCATTTCCGCCACCTCCAGTGTGATCCCACCACCAAACGCATCTTCCCCTCACCTCCCCTTTTAGCATTCCGAAGGGACCGCTCCCTCTGCGACACCCTGGTCCACTCCTCTATCACCCCGAACACCCCTTCCCCAACCCCTGGCACCTTCCCGTGCAAGCGCAGGAGATGCAACACATGCCCTTATATTTTCCCAATGTCCAGGGCCCCAAACACCCCTTCCAGGATATAGTATAATATCGCAGAGGGACCCTGGTTCCAAATGATTCGAGGTTGACCCGTACTGGGGACAGTGATGTAACTTTATTCAGCACAAGCAAGACTTAATACAATACAGTATTCGAGCAGCAGTTTACAGGGTATAATTGAGACTTATATTACCACTTATACTCTGGGTAGAAGCCGCATTATTATAATCATATGGGAGAAATGGAAATCTTAATCTTGTCTCTATATATAAACAAATAGACTGTTCCATTGCAACACCACAGTGAGAGATAAGATCCAGTCTATACTATACTATACACCAAGCTTGTAGCAGAGGCAAAGGCTGAAAGATATAAGCTGGGTAAACACCTAAAAATGTGGCCTCAGCTAAATGTTCAATCTACACATTACGGAACCAGAAGCCAAGGTTGTATTATAGTATAAGAATAGAACCAGGCCCTCTTTAACTTCAGAGCGTTTTGATGGTCAGGAGCAATGCAGCCGTGTGCAAGGCCAGGAGGACGGGAGCTGGTCACTCCAGGACTTGTGTTGTTCTCTGACATCAGAGAGCGTTCTCAGAGGTAGGCGGAGCCTGAGAACCAAGTTTTATTTGCATGTCATTTATTATAAATGGAAGACCAAATCAGTCACTGTAATAAAGCTTATTATAAAAGCTTGTTATTATAAAAAACATTCATGCGTGAAGCATAAGTGGAGTTATTGTCGCCAGATTAACAACCTTCTGTTGCGACGGTAACTAAGAAATCCGCTAACATAAGCAAATTAGATATACATATAAGTGGCATGGCTGGAGTCTGGCAGAACAGACTTGAGCAGATAGTACACTGAAGCCACTGTACTTCTGTTCTCTGGACTGAGGTAATTCCACTCTCTGTATTTGGCAGTGCTGCTAATAAAGTAATTGAAGATAATTTGTTGTTGTGAGCTAACAGGACTTTCAAAAACTCCTGAAGACAGAACAAAAGGCCTTTGATGTAAATGCAACTCCACTGAGCAGTAAGAACTACTTACAACAGCTTGCTCAAAGTCACCCTGCAGAGTGGCAACAGGAGCAAAACACCTAGATGAAGCAAAAATCCACGGAGCATGCTACATCCACAACACTTACTGCGCAGTTCATTTTGTAATCTTCTTAGGCAGTCCCTCGGAACCGAGGATGACGTGCTTCCACATTAAAAATTAGTTTGCAGGTAACTGATGAGTCCAATGCGGGTCCTACAGTCTCTGTCACAGGTGGGGCAGATGGTGGTTGAAGGGGCAGGTGGGTGGGGTGCTTGGGTTGACGTGCGCTCCTTGCACTGCCTGCGCTTGGCTTCCGTTTGCTCCCGGCGAAGAGACTCGAGGTGTTCGGCGCCTTCTCGGATGCTTCTCCTCCACTTTGTGTGGTCTTGGGCCAGGGATTCCCAGGTGTCGATGGGGATGTTACACTTTTTCAAGGAGGCTTTGAGGGTATCCTTGAAGCGTTTCCTCTGCCCACCTGGGGGTTTCTTGCCGTGCCAGAGCTCCGAGTAGAGCGCTTGTTTTGGGAGTCTCATATCGGGCATGCAGACAATGTGGCTCATCCATCGGAGCTGATCGAGCGTGGTCAAAGCTTCGATGCTGGGGATGTTGGTCTGAGCAAGAACACTGACGTTGGTGCGCCTATCCTGCCAATGGATTTGCAGGATCTTGCAGAGGCAGCGTTGGTGGTACCTCTCCAGTGCTTTGAGGTGCCTGCTGTACATGGTCCATGTCTCTGAGGCATACAGCAGGGCGGGTATCACTGCTGCTCTGTAGACCATGAGCTTAGTGCCGGGTTTGAGGTCCTGGTCTTCAAACACTCTCTTCCTCAGGCAACCGAATGCTGCACTGGCACACTGAAAGCGGTGTTGGACTTCATCGTCGATGTCACTTTCAAGATGGCTCCTGTGCTGGCAGCTCCCTAGGGAGCTCCTTTGCCATCCTTTGCTCATTTTGTAATACCATTACTCCAATTAACAAACTCAAGCAAGTCAACATGGAGTGTTTACAAGTATGTTTAAACTCTACACTTATGTCACCACCACAATAACATACCGCATTGCATTAGAGAGGCCCCTATGTAACTTGAATTCTTGTTCAATAAAGGACGCTCTGCACTAAGTCTTCACACTATGTATCAAAACTAAACTTACAGCTGGGGCTTCAGATGTCACAGGTAAGTGAGGCACCTAGTGATGAAATGTACTTGTACAACTTGTGTGTATATCGCGAATGTAAATGAAACACTGTGTAGAGAACCTTAGTGTACACCACTAACTTAATCTAAATGTTGTGCAAGAACACTGCACCTCAACATTTCTTTTTTTTTGAATTAGCTGTAAAGAGTCATTCAGCCCATTTACCGATTCTGCAGAACCTAGATGTGTATATAAAGTGAGAAAGGTTCCTCTTCAAGTCGGAAGCTCCTCTGTAGATCCTATGAAGCAAAACATCTTTTTCCCTTTTTCATGTGACACACATTAATCCCAAACACTAAGCTGTGTGTTCAAATGAAAAGTAGCCATCAATCTGCATTGGGTTTGTAATGTATATACCTTTAAGGGGGGAACTATCTTTTACATCTCATGTATACTGCAGTACCGGCAGTGACCACACCTGTATATAGCCCTGAGTAGTAATCTGTACAGATCAGTTCCCGTGTGAGCCACGTTGAGTAAACACCTGTTGTACCGTTCTCCTGCAGTCTGTGTCTTAATATACACGGACACAACATTGGCGACAAGGCAAGTTCGAACCTACCTGCAACTCTGCATCACCTCCCGGGGATTCGTTCCTGGAGATCAGTGGATTGGAGGTCAAGGCCAGAGACTCGGGCGTCGACCACGGGCAACCGCCCAGTCATCCAGCAGAGACTCGAGAATTGCAGGGGAGGCTGTCGAGAGCCAGGCTTGGCTTTCCAGTCGAGGTGGTCCAGCAAAACGGGCTGGCAACAGGTAGTGCGCAGACCCTTCCAGGACAGCGGCGGGCTAGAGCCCGACCGAGTGGCACAGCAAAGGGCCAAGCAGCGTCGACGGGGGAGAGAGAGAGGGCAGAGTGCACAGGGCGCAGCCGGTGTTCAGGGGCTGAGCAGCGTCGAAGAGAGGGAGAGAGAGATGCGCAGAAACCCGCGAGGCGCCGCCATTGCCACGAGGACCGCCGAGAGCGGCGTTGGCAGCAACGCAGGAGAAGCGCGAGAAACCTACAGGGCGCCGCCATTGCCACGAGAACCGCCGGGAGCAGCGTTGGCAGCAGCGGGGGAGGAAGGAAAGCGCGGGAGACGCCATTTTAAGCCATTGGGAGACGCCATTTTAAACCACACCCAAAATGCCGAAGAGTGGCAGTATCACCCCATTTGACAATGAAGTCGAAGATTGGACTACATATGTCGAACGAATAGAGGTATACTGCAAGGCAAATGAGGTGTCAGATGACAAGAAAGCGTCGGTATTGTTAAATTTAATGGGTGCAAAGACGTATGGTTTATTACGAAATCTAGTAACCCCAACTAAGCCAATGGAAAAGAGTTTTGAAGACATAGTAATGATGCTACAGGAACATTTAAACCCCACACCGCTGCTGATAGCAGAAAGATTCAAGTTTCACAAATGGAACCAGCATAAGGATGAAAGCAATGCTGATTATTTAACAGAACTGCGCAAACTATCGAAACACTGCCAGTTTGGAGCGGGACTGGCAGATACCTTAAGGGACAAGTTTCTGTGTGGGCTTCAAAGTGAAGGAACCCAGAAACGGCTTTTATCTGAAAAGGACCTTAAGCTGGAAAAGGCTTTCAGCATTGCGGTATCATATGAAGCAGCAGCACGGGGCACTGCAGAGATACAACAGAGACCGCAAGAATATGGCACAAACGAAATGTCATATGGAACAGAGAAGTGCTATCACTGCGGCAGAACAACACATGACCAGAATGATTGCTGGTTCAAAGACAAAGTGTGCAGACAGTGTGGAAAAGTAGGACACATAGCATGAGTCTGCAGGTCGGGAAAGAAAACCAGCAATAAGAAACCTACCAAAGAAAAGTACAAGAAGGTACATAAGATGACGGAGAATAGTTCAGACAAACAAAAGAGTGATAACGACTCCGAAAGCAGGGAACTGAATTGTCTGAAACTACATAATGTGATCACAACGGAGGATCACCGAACCATTTGGGTCACTCTCAAGATAGCAGGAGTCCAGGTAAAGATGGAATTGGACACAGCATCAGCCCTAACAGTCATAAACCGACGGGACTATGAGCGGCTATTCTCACACATATCCTTGAGAGACACAAAAATTATTTTGAAGACGTACACAGGGCAAAAGGTCTATCCCAAAGGAAAAATAAGGGTGACCGTTATATATAACGGTAAGGAAACACCAAAACTAGACCTGTATGTATTACAAGATGGAGGACCACCATTACTGGGACGTGAATGGATCCGGAAAATACAACTGGATTGGCATTCCATACAGGCACTGACTGTGGCTGACAAAAAGGATGACGACATCACACCTGGGCGATTGTCAAAGATCCTAACTGACGCAAAAGAAGTGTTCCAGCAAGGACTCGGAACACTAAAAGGCATGACAGCGATGATTAAAATTGAAGAAAACGCAAGCCCAAAATTTTTTAAGGCCAGACCGGTACCTTATGCGATCCGCCCAGCCATCGAAGCAGAGCTGGAGAGTCTGGAACGTTCAGGTGTACTGTCCAAGGTAGACTGGAGCGAGTGGGCTACACCCATCGTCCCTGTGATGAAAAAGTCATTGAGCAGCATGCCTGGGGAACCAAGGAAGGTTCGCATCTGTGCGGACTTTAAGGTAACAGTGAACCCGGTCCTTCACACCATACAATATCCACTTCCGCGGATTGAAGATATTTTCGCCTCGCTATCTGGAGGGAAACGCTTCACTAAGATTGATCTGGCCCAGGCGTATCTGCAAATGGAGGTAGAAGAAGCATCAAAAAAATACCTCACAATCAACACCCATAAAGGTCTCTACCAATACAACCGGCTGGTATTCAGGGTAGCATCAGCTCCGACTATTTGGCAGAAGCCAATGGAACAAGTCCTGCAAGGGGATCCCAGGGACCCAGTGTTATTTGGACGACATCCTGGTCACAGGCGAAAATGACAGTGATCACCTTGCCAACCTGGAGCAGGTGCTCACTAGATTGCAGGAATATGGGCTCCGAGCTAACCGCCCCAAATGCGAGTTTTTTAGAAAACAGATCTCGTATTGTGGCCACGTTATCGATAAAGAGGGGTTACATAAGTCCCCAGAGAAGATTGAGGCAGTAGTCCAGGTTCCAGCACCGGAAAATGTGTCACAACTGAGGTCGTTCCTCGGGCTGGTAAACTACTACCATAAGTTCTTGCCAAATTTGTCTACAATACTACACCCACTGAACACCCTACTGCAAACTGGGGTGCCATGGAAGTGGAGTGACGAATGTAGACGAGCTTTCCAGAAGAGCAAAACACTAATCACATCGAAAGACATCCATTACAACCCAGCATTACCAATTCGGTTGGCATGTGATGCGTCACCCTACGGCATTGGAGCAGCGCTGTCGCACAAATTCTCGGACGGCTCAGAGAGGCCAATAGCCTTTGCGTCACGATCACTAACCTCAGCCAAGCGTAACTACGCCCAGATTGACAGGGAGGCCCTCAGCCTAGTGTGGGGAGTGAAAAAGTTCAATCACTATCTGCACGGGCAGAAATTCACCTTGCTGACTGATCACCAGCCTCTTGTCTCCATTTTTAATCCGAAGAAGGGCGTTCCGGTGATGACTGCGCAACGACTACAAAGATGGTCACTTTTTCTTGGGGCGCACCACTATGAGATTGAATATAAGGGCACGAAACAGCATGGAAATGCTGATGGGCTATCACGCCTGCCACTGCCTACTGCGGAGGAAGCACCAGCAGTGGATCCTGTCGAAATATTTCATTCGACTATAGTTGAATACCTACCGGTAACTAACGCTTGTATCGAAAAGGAAACCCGAAATGACCCGACACTGTCTCGGGTATATGATTTGACGGTGAAGGGATGGCCAGCAAATGGCGACTCACTGTTGCCAGCATTCTCGACAAGGAGAGAACAGCTGTCAGTGTGCCGGGGGACCTTGATGTGTGGATCCCGAGTGGTAATTCCACCCAAGTTAAGGGATAGAGTGCTCAATGAGCTTCATGAGGGTCATCTGGGAGGGGTAAAAATGAAAAGCCTAGCCAGGGCTTATGTGTGGTGGCCGGGAATCGATAAACAAATTGAGGACCTGACCAAGAGTTGCCCAGGATGTCAGAAAGTCCAAAATGCACCACCACAGGCCCCTCTACACCCATGGGAGTGGCCCTCATCTCCATGGCAACGGGTGCATATTGATTTTGCTGGTCCATTCATGGACTCAATGTTTTTAATAGCCGTGGATGCGCACTCGAAATGGCCTGAGGTCATCAAAATGTCCTCCACCACCACGGAGAAAACTATTGCAGTCCTACGGACCATTTTTGCCAGGAATGGCTTGCCAGAACAGATTTGCTCCGATAACGGACCACAGTTTGTGTCCGAAGAGTTCCGGAGGTTCTTGAAAAAGAATGGGGTAAGGCATTACACATCCGCCCCGTATCATCCAGCCACAAATGGATTGGCTGAGAGGTTCGTACAAACCTTTAAGAAGGCAATAAAGGCTATGTACAATGACAACATTCCGCTGCAGCACAAGGTGGACAATTTCCTGTTCGCCTACCGGAATGCGACATATGCAGTCACCAACCAGGCCCCAGCCATGATGTTCTTTAACCGAAGGTTAAGATCTCGCCTGGATTTGCTCAGACCAAACGTACGAAGAGATGTTGAGAGTAAGCAATTCCAGCACATCCATGAGAAGCCAACAAGGAGCTTCAATGTAGGGCAACCAGTCTTGGCCCGCGACTACCGAACAGAAAAATGGCAGCCAGGAATGATATGCACACGGCAGGGCCCACTAATGTACACAGTGGACGTTGGGGAGAGCATCGTGAGACGCCATGCTGACCAGATCCTAGAGTCACAGGAACAAGTCAACCCCATGCCTCGCCCATATGTACCTGGTGAGGAACCCGACGTACAGGTCGCATCTACCCCAGAAACAGCAGCATCGGAAGCTGATGAACCAACCGATGACAGGGGGCCAGAATCACCTCCGCACCAAGAGCAAGACACTCGGGAAAGGCGCTATCCAGAAAGGATCAGGAAGCCTCCCCAAAGACTGAATATATAAATAGACTATTTTCAGCTAATGTTGCATGTTAAAAGTGTTAATTGTAATTAGTTTGATATTTAATTGTTAAATGAGTGTTATGGTACTGTTAATCTAAAAGGGGAGGAATTGTAATGTATATACCTTTAAGGGGGCAACTATCTTTTACAGCTCATGTATACTGCAGTACCGGCAGTGACCACACCTGTATATAGCCCTGAGTAGTAATCTGTACAGATCAGTTCCCGTGTGAGCCACGTTGAGTAAACACCTGTTGTACCGTTCTCCTGCAGCCTGTGTCTTATTATACACGGACGCAACAGGGTTCCCAGCTCTTTTCCCTCAAGCTCTACCGGGCCTTCATTCGCAGACCCAAATGTGCCAGTTTCACAGGGAAACCAATCAGATTTCAGCCAGGCCCAAAGCAATTATTTCCCACATTCCTGAGGAAATAGGGGCCGGAAAAGCTGAATGCCTGTGTGAAAAGTAAATGGTTGGTAACTATGTAGTCCCAGTCTGTCTTTGGTTAGATCACTGTTCCAGGTCTATGTTCGGTTAGATCACTGTTCCAGGTCTATGTTCGGTTAGATCACTGTTCCAGGACTATGTTCGGTTAGATCACTGTTCCAGGTCTGTCTTAAGTTAGATCACTGTTCCAGGTCTATGTTTGGTTAGATCACTGTTCCAGGTCTCTGTTTGGTTAGATCACTGTTCCAGGTCTCTGTTTGGTTAGATCACTGTTCCAGGTCTGTCTTTGGTTAGATCACTGTTCCAGGTCTCTGTTTGGTTCGATCACTGTTCCAGGTCTATGTTTGGTTAGATCACTGTTCCAGGTCTATGTTTGGTTAGATCACTGTTCCAGGTCTATGTTCGGTTAGATCACTGTTCCAGGTCTATGTTCGGTTAGATCACTGTTCCAGGTCTGTCTTAAGTTAGATCACTGTTCCAGGTCTATGTTCGGTTAGATCACTGTTCCAGGTCTATGTTCAGTTAGATCACTGTTCCAGGTCTGTCTTTGGTTAGATCACTGTTCCAGGTCTATGTTCGGTTAGATCACTGTTCCAGGTCTCTGTTCGGTTAGATCACTGTTCCAGGTCTATGTTCGGTTAGATCACTGTTCCAGGTCTATGTTCGGTTAGATCACTGTTCCAGGTCTATGTTCGGTTAGACCACTGTTCCAGGTCTATGTTCGGTTAGATCACTGTTCCAGGTCTGTCTTTGGTTAGATCACTGTTCTAGGTCTATGTTCGGTTAGATCACTGATCCAGGTCTATGTTCGGTTAGATCACTGTTCCAGGTCTATGTTCGGTTAGATCACTGATCCAGGTCTATGTTCGGTTAGATCACTGTTCCAGGTCTATGTTTGGTTAGATCACTGTTCCAGGTCTATGTTTGGTTAGATCACTGTTCCAGTTTTATGTTTGGTTAGATCACTGTTCCAGGTCTATGTTCGGTTAGATCACTGTTCCAGGTCTGTCTTTGGTTAGATCACTGTTCCAGGTCTCTGTTTGGTTAGATCACTGTTCCAGGTCTCTGTTTGGTTAGATCACTGTTCCAGGTCTGCCTTTGGTTAGATCACTGTTCCAGGTCTATGTTTGGTTAGATCACTGTTCCAGGTTTATGTTTGGTTAGATCACTGTTCCAGGTCTGTCTTTGGTTAGATCACTGTTCCAGGTCTCTGTTTGGTTAGATCACTGTTCGGTTAGATCACTGTTCCAGGTCTCTGTTCGGTTAGATCACTGTTCCAGGTCTCTGTTTGGTTAGATCACTGTTCCAGGTCTATGTTCAGTTAGATCACTGTTCCAGGTCTATGTTCATAAGAACATAAGAAATAGGAGCAGGAGTAGGCCAATCGGCCCCTCGAGCCTGCTCCACCATTCAATAAGATCATGTCTTTGGTTAGATCACTGTTCGAGGTCTATGTTCGGTTAGATCACTGTTCCAGGTCTATGTTCGGTTAGATCACTGTTCCAGGTCTATGTTCGGTTAGATCACTGTTCCAGGTCTCTGTTCGGTTAGATCACTGTTCCAGGTCTATGTTTGGTTAGATCACTGTTCCAGGTCTATGTTCGGTTAGATCACTGATCCAGGTCTATGTTCGGTTAGATCACTGTTCCAGGTCTATGTTCCGTTAGATCACTGTTCCAGGTCTATGTTCGGTTAGATCACTGTTCCAGGTCTGTCTTAAGTTAGATCACTGTTCCAGGTCTGTCTTAAGTTAGATCACTGTTCCAGGTCTATGTTCGGTTAGATCACTGTTCCAGGTCTATGTTCGGTTAGATCACTGTTCCAGGTCTATGTTCGGTTAGATCACTGATCCAGGTCTATGTTCGGTTAGATCACTGTTTCAAGTCTATGTTCGGTTAGATCACTGTTCCAGGTCTATGTTCGGTTAGATCACTGATCCAGGTCTATGTTCGGTTAGATCACTGTTTCAAGTCTATGTTCGGTTAGATCACTGTTCCAGGTCTATGTTTGGTTAGATCACTGGTCCAGGTCTGTGTCTGAACACATCTGTAATGCCATCAACCAGATGAAGAGAGATTATTTAGATATATCCTTGCTTTGTTGTCTCGATAGTTTTCTCTAATCAATAAAGTGACCGGCCAAAATTGTAAGGGTTTCCCCTAATTTCTTAAATTGCAAACTCGTGAATATGTATTGGTATGTCATTGCTACGTCTGATTGCTAAATTGTTTATACAGTTGTCATAGTGGCACAGAAGCAATCTAGATTGAGGGAGGCATAGATACAGGATGAAATAAGAGATTTAGTAGAGAGCAGGAGACATTGTTTTATACAGAGGTTTGAGAGTCTGGTATGCTTTACAGGACTTTTTCCCCCCACCCCCCATTATATTCAACATCCTCAAAATGACAACCAACATCTCACCCCTTGCCTATCTTAGTGGTCTAAGATAATCATCCATCCCCAGGGATTTACTGGAGCCTGTTTAAACCGTATAGGACTCCAACCTCATTTATATTGGTCATTAATTCTACTTGGAGTATTAAATATAGAAAGCATATTGCTCAGAAATTCCTCGCAAAATCTTTGAGGAACTATTTGTTTAATGTATTAACTTCTGTTTGGCCTCACTTTCAGCCCCATTAGCAGTGTAACGGTATTTCATCTGTCCTTTACTAAAGCAGTAACAATCTCCCCTATCACAATTTACTTAAGGGAAGAGTTTGTTAAATATTTAACTGCTGCTCAGAAATATCCCTAAATCCCAGATCCGTTAACATTATGATTGTTATTCCTCAAGGTCATGCAATAGCTCTGTGGGATTTACAAATCATGTGCCAGTGCCTAGTCAAAATGTGCTGCCACTTGCACCTTACCTAATACATTTAGTCATTAAAGCAGTTATGCACTACCCTGACTCAACCACTTGCTATTTTACATAACGGGGCAGAAATTCCATTGCCAACAGGTGTGTACTCACCCATAGGGCCAACAGAAATGTCAGTTTTAGGCATGCACTGCACCTGCGGTGGAAACCAGCATTTCCGATCTCGACAGATCCTCCGCCTGCCCGGGAGCAGGGCCTCTGCGGGCGGAGAGTTCCGTTTTTTGGAGACCCTCCACCTGCAGAAAACACTTACAATTCTTGCGCCTGATAAAAGCAGGCACAGGGCCTGCTTTTACCAGGATAAGAGTTGAAAAAAAAAAGAATTTTTTTTTCCCCCCACTGATTTATCATTTTAAAATACTTTAAAAAGGTAAGCCCTGTTAAAAACTTTATTTTTTCAGAAAATAAATCAAGTATTTTAAACTAATTTTATGTAATTTAAAGTCATTTAAATGTGATCTAAAAAAAAATTATTTAAAGTTTTACTATGTTTCAGGGGTTATTTCCATTCATATTTGACAGGTCTTCCTGTCAAATGTATGAAGGGAGATTCCCTTCCGATTGGCTCCCCATGATCTCAGGGACGCTGTGAACCGCCTGCGCCTCTGGGATACGTGGGCCCTATGCACCGGTAGTGGAGAGGCCCAGCAACGGAACTCTGCGCCTCCCGGGAGCCCTCCGGTCTAGGCGCAGATTTTTCCAGATCACAGCCCTCCGCCCGCGGGAAGCCTGCGAACTGAATTTCTGGGCCAACATGTTGAGAGAATGGTCTTGTGGTCCGATGCAGACTACTGGTGTTGCTTTCACCTTCAAGTTAAAAAGTGGTTATTATGGCACTGCTGCAGAATCAAATTCAACCTCCCAGATCTTTGACACCTGGAACTACACACACTCCTCTCCTGAACACTACTCCCTTATGCAACAATACAAAAAGAAAATACTGCAGATGCTGGAAATCTGAAAAAAACAGAAAATGCTGGAGATACTCAGGTCAGGCAGCATGTGAAGAGAGAAACAAAGTTAACGTTTTAGGTCGATGACCTTTTGTCAGAACTGGAAAAAAAAACAGGAAAAGGAACAGATTTTTAAGCAAGTGTAGGAACTGGAAAAGGGGGAGGGGATGAAAGAACAAAAGGGAAGGTCTGTGATAGGATGGAAGGCAGGAGAGATTGAGAGAGATATTCAAGGCAAAAGGAGATGGTAATGAAACAAGTTAAGAAACAAAGGATGGCTCTAGATGAAGTGTGAATTGTGCTGGCAGAATGAAAGACAGCTGCCATGTGGGGGGAGAAGAAAAACAAAGGGGAAAAAAATGATAAGGGCAGAGGTTATGATCTGAAATTGTTGAATTCTATTTGAGTCCAGAAGGCTGTAAAGTGCCTAAATCAAAAGATGATGTGCTGTTCTGAGTTTACGTTGAGCTTCCGTGGAACAATGCAAGAGGTCGAGGACGGTGAGGTCCGAGTGGGAGTGGAGCGGAGAATTAAAGTGACAGGCGACTGGAAGCTCGGGGTCCCCCTTACAGACTGAACAGAGGTGTTCTGCAAAGCGGTCACCCAATCTGCGTTTGGTCTCCCCAATGTAGAGGAGACCACAGTGAGCAGCGAACACCGTATACTAAATTGCAAGAAGTACAAGTAAATCGCTGTTTCACCTGGAAGGGGTGTTTGGGGCCCTGGACAGTGGGAAGGGAAGGTATAAGGGCATGTGTAGCATCTCCTGCGCTTGCACAGGAAGGTGCCAGGTAAAGGAGTGTGAGAGGAGTGGACCAGGGTGTTGCAGAGGGAGCAGTCCCTTCGGAATACTGAAAGGGGAGGTGAGGAGATGGTGTTGTGGTGGGATCACGCTGGAGGTGGCGGAAAATGATCCGTTGAATGTGAAGGCTGGTGTGGTGAAAGGTGAGGACAAAGGTTCCAGGAGGGGGGCAGGGGTGAGGGCAGAAGTGTGGGAGATAGAACAGACAGTCAAGGGCTGTGTTAACCACAGTAGAGGGGAATCCTTGGTTGAGGAAAAAAAAACATGTTGGAAGAACTGGTATGGAAGGTGGCATTGTCAGAGCAGATGGAGAGACGGAGATACTGGGAGAATGGAAGGGAGTCTTTACAGGAAGCGGGGGGGTGGGAGGCAGTGTAGTCCAGGTAGCTATGGGAGTCAGTGGGCTTGTAGTGAATGTTTGCCAATAACCTATTTTGCCCAGAGGTGGAGAAGTCAAGGAAGAGTCAGAGATGGACCATGTGAAGGGAAGGGTGGAAGTTTTGTGTTTTCTTCTCCCACATGGCAGCTGTCTTTCATTCTGCCAGCACAATTTACACTTCATCTAGAGCCATCTTTTGTTTCTTAACCTGTCCCATTACCATCTCCTTTTGCCTTGAATATCTCAACCTCTCCTGCCTTCTAGCCTATCACAGACCTTCCTTTGTGTTATCCCCAGCTCCTACTCTTGCTTAAAAATCTGTTCCATTTCTTGCTTTCCCCCCAGGTTCTGACAAAGGTCATTAACCTGAAATGTTAACATTTGCTCTTCACAGATGCTGCTTGACCTGTTGAGTATCTCCAGCATTTTCTGTTTTTAATCCCTTATGCAACACCCTGGCTTACTGATGGCAATCTTGCCCAAATCAGAACGCTGTTGGTTCAAGCCCCTCGACAGCCCAAGCATGGTCAGGGAGTACTGCATTGCCAAAGTAACATCTTTCAGATCAGATAGTAAATTGAAACCTCATCCTCCTGTTCAGATAATAGAAAGTTGTACCACTGCCACCCAAGCATGGAGCTTCCCAGGAAGCCTAACCAATATCATCCAACCAGATTACCTAATCATTGAACCTTACTGTGAGCAAGTGGCCAATACATTATGTAGTTAACAATTAATTGAAGTAATGTGAAAAGTGCTATATAATTGCAAGTTCTTTAACTAATGCTCAACAGTAAATAGATCATCAAAAATAGTCTTCCTCTCCTTTTGATTAATTCAGCCTTAAAACTCTATTCACCATTGGGCTCCAGTAAAGAGAAAGATCAGTTCTCACCAAAATTATACACTGGTTGTTTAATTCTTTTCAGACAAACAATTTGCTAAGCACTGGCCTCAGGTACCCTTTCCAAAACACACAGCTCACTATTTACAGCACCAGGAAAAGGTTGCAAGATTGATCCCCAGCAACCATCAGTAAGAGAGCATGCACACCATCAGCTGCCGCCCAAGCATCAAGCAATGGAAGGAATCAGCAATGGTATCAAATAACACCTAGTTACTCAATTCAGGTTCCACTAGAACCACTCACCTCCAGACCTCAGGTTTGGTCCAGACATTGACATGAGCTAAATGCAGAGTAGCTGCTTTATATCAAGGAAGCAGGAGTGATTACAGCACCAAGAAGCATAGGAAAAGTAGGCCATTTAGCCTAGAGCCCATTTTGCCATTCAATGGCTGATCTATCCTTGAAGGTCCAAACTGGATGACCTTTCACTTGCCTACATTGAAATCCATCTGCCACAGATCTACCCACCGCTGAGTAATTTTATGCTTCCATCTACAGTGCTTATAATGCCACCCATCAGCAGACTTGGATATGTGACTATTGTAAATATTTGAGGCCCCACAGATCCTGTGGGGCACCACTAATCACATCCTGCCAATTAAGAGTACCTGCCCATATCTTTACTCTGGCTGAATTTCTACCAGGTCAATATTTGCCCTCAATAATGCCATGGGCTTCAACTTTAGCTAACACTGAGGGACTATCAAATGCCATCTGGAACACTTGTCCACTACTTTTGTCAGCTCTTCAAAAAAATTCAATCAGTCTCATCAGGCATGGCTTACTTTTTACAAATCCATGCTGGCCTGATCAACTGTAAATCAGTCACTAGCCTTTAGACTCTAGTAATTGCACAACAGATGCTGGCTAACTGGTCTATAATTCCATTTTCTAACCTTTCAAGAGTGACATGTATTTTTCCCCAATCTAAAAAGGAACAGTTTTACACAAGCAAATGTCTCCAGATGCCTCAGATGTGAACACCAGCACAACACTATCCAAGACAGTTTGCTTGCTCAGCATCTCAATATCCACCTTCCATCACCAGTGCATTGTGGCCACAGTATGCCAGGTACAGGATTCACTGCAGCAAATCATTCATTTACTTCAAAAGCACCTCCCTCCACTGCAACCCATACCAAGAAAGAGAGCAGCAATGTTACAGGACCACCATAAACTCCAAAAAACATGCCCTTCATGGTCAGTCAATAGAATTGGAATTTATCAGTCACTGAGTACCATCACCATACAAGCTGCAGGACCACCTTCTCAGCACAACTATGAAAGAGGCAATAAGTGTGGCCTAGTCAGGGACACCCACATGTGAAGAAAAAGATCCTTGCATCACTCTTACAAGTTCTTGCAATTGGAGTCATTCTAGGAACTCAACCAACAGCCAAGTGCTGTGCAGACACATCAGCTTGGATGTGCAACACTGGGCATTATTTGGAATCACTGTTAGTGAGTAAATTTATCAAATCAAGTCATTTATAAAGCACTAAATAATCACAATGTTTCACCTGCCACAATACATAAACCCAAAACAAATGTTTCACAATATTTATTATCAGCATAATTTACATTTTCCATGAGCATTAAAATCTATGATCAGTTACAAAAAAGCAAAGTCTCATTAGCCACATTTGATTTACAGCAAGTTAGGCATCAGATACCATACAGTAGATAAGACTAGATGACAGTTTCTCAACAGTATAACTTGGCAGAATTTCCTGTTTCAAATCATGTCAATTTCAAAGACAGATTTACTGTTGCAACAGGCCTTTATTTGCATTGATGCCAAGAGTTCAGTTTAGTGGAGTGCACAAAGACAGTTTCAGGGTATTAGATGGCACCCAGAATCCATTCAGCTGGCATATGGTTTTTTCCACAAAATTGAGTACACACCAACCAGTCTGGTTAAATATTAGCAGTAAACCACCAACTTGATTTTTGAAGCTTAAAAACCACAGGACTCCCAACATCTACTTGAATTTAGTTGAGCATCAGTCTCTACTAAGAGGAGTTTTACATTAAAAAAGGTAGTCTATGCCACACTTATCCAGTTTGGCATTGGACATCAGAACACCATTTGTTTCCTGCAGTATTGATTAGGATGCGCTGAATGTTTTAGGAAACAAGATCCCACTGTGCCTGTTCAGAATAACTTGTGGCAGCATTTACCATCATGACCAAATAATTGAATGGGGGAAGAAAAAAATCCCATCAGCTACCAAAATACTACTGCTAGTTTTTTCAGGGAAATAAAGACATTTGGTTTAAGCCATGGAGCTACACTATAGGCAAGTGCTTAAAGTTGCCAAGAGATGTAGACTTAGATTTGATATTAAAACACAATTAGAGATCAGATCTGAAGAATTGGGCTATCAATAACTGATTTGGCAAAGAAAAAAAAACATTCTAAACTTGATATTGCATTTAATGAGAAACTATACTTTTTTTTTCTTTTTTTAAAAACTACCTTTTACCTATCCTCAGTAGTTCATTGTATCCACAACCAAAAAAGGAATCACCTCAATTAAGCGGTTAGTGCATCTTTTCATTTGGCCATTAGTAGCAAGACACTCAATTTGTGCAGTAACTGGAGACTGAAAGAAAGATTAGACTTGAAACTTGTTAAAGGTAAAGAAAGAATACAGAGTGGCTACACAGCCCTTTACAGCAAATATTAGATTGGAATACAAACAAATGTTATGGATTAACAAGGTCCCACTATGGTGGTCAGGGCCAGACCCATATCAATTGGGGGTTTTTTGGGGGGAAAATAGTAATGTGAAAACCAAGAGTCAGTTTCAAATTACCTGGTTTTGTGGTTAAATGCTTGTTAAATAAAAAGTTTCCCTCCTTCCTTGAGGCAGTCAGTAAAATGGACTTATGGTTCACTTGTTACATATGAAGCTACCATTGCAGCCTCTAGCTTGGGATGCAGTATCTAGAAATACTAGATTTCCTGTTTTGATTGCAACACTGCAGCTCAAGTTGACAGCCACGCAATCAAGGGGAGAAGGAAACTATTAAAAAAAGGTAAATGTGCACAATAGGTAATGTGATTTACAGAATTTAGTCTCCAGTGTTGCAAGTTAACCACATTAATGCTTTGCCTCTGAAAGAGGGGCCAAGGGTAACTTTAAAAAAGGAACACTGCCAACTGCCACTTTATTGGGGGGGGGGGGGGGGGGGGGGGGGGGGAGCCAGAAATTAGTGTGGTGGGTCTGAACACATTTCCACTTATTAACAATGCAATAGTCCTCAAAATAAGCTCCTTAAAGCTTGAAATCTTCATCAGCCTTGATTTCCTTCATGCATACATTCCAGGATAGAGTGGTTGGTAGTCTGTATGTTTTTGTCTGCAGCCAATCACACAGATGCTGATCATTCCAAAAAACTGGAGAAAAAAAAACACATTTTAGTATACTTAATCCTATACAAGAGTCTGGTTTACCAGCATGCAGGGGCCCTGGACCATAAACTGACTAACCACCACAGCTAGAAGAGGATGCAAACACTACATTTGGTGCCACTCAAGCCCCAAACCCCCCCCCCCCAGCCCATGAACCAACTCAGAATTACCCTTACTTAGCCCAATGCTTTCTGGCAGTCAGTGGCTCCTCTCCTCAGGAACCTTTATCCCAGTTGTGCCCAACAACCCAGACATGGGACTTTCTGGTTCGAGTGTTCTAGTCTAGGTTTAAGTGAAAAAATCAAATACCTGAATAATGGCAAATCCCAAGATGACCAGCATAGCATAGCTCAGAATGGATTCCAGGCCCATCTCCAACTTTCCCTCACATCCCTACAAAGGAGGAAAAAAGGGTTAATTGAAGTTACACAGTATCAAAGCCAACCACAGGGATACAAGCAAAGTTTCCTGAAACTAATAGCCCATAATTTGCAGTCAGTGGCAAAGCAGTTTGTCACTGGCCCTGAAGTAAGCTTCAAAGTGGAGAGATCAGCTTCTGATAGTGAAGATCAGTAGTGTAGTGGGAATCCCATAGCATGACCTTCTGTGAGGTCAAGCTGTCTAAGCAGCCAATCACAATGCATAAAAATGTTAGAGCAAAATAAAGATTGGGGCTATCAGAGATATGCCTGAAATAGAGATGAACTTTAAAAAAATTAAGTTTCTTAAATTAATTTATTAAAATGGGTAAATTTGTGTTTCAGGGCCATATTGTTTAAGCAGTCAATGCTTTTAAAACCTGTTACACCTGATCTAAAAGGGTTTAATGATGGGGTATTTAACAGCAATATTAATGTGGAAAAGCCAAAGTTACTCAGTTTGCCAGATTACTGGCTGTGGGGATCATAGTGCAGAGAATGACTGACTGCAGCTTCAGGATTTCTGGGTCAGGATGTGCATGTGCCAAATCCTGAAGTTGGTCAGTTTCAAAGGGATAACAACAGCAAATGCTGCAAGTTCTGTTATTACCCACTGCAATTTCCTAGGCCAATATATTGTGTAGCTGAAGTTAGTAATACCTTACTCCCATTGCCACTAAACACCCTTTCACCCCAAACTTGACACTTCTCCCATCTCACTCCTCTAGAACACCACAACCTGCATTTTATCCTGCACAAAGTTCCCAACACATTAGGGGCTAGTGAGCCAATGCCTGGACCTAACTGGTCTGCAAATTGCTTCTTACACAAGTTTCTCCATACCAAGATCTACCTCACCCACTTGCCAATCTACACATCAGTAAAGAATCTTGGTCCATACTTGGGAACACTTTCTCTAAACTCCACTGTCTAGTTTACTTCTCCACCTTCAAGTCTTCAATCACCTACTCATTTCCTTAATAAAGCACCTTTGGACATTGACAAGACACTACAGATGTTAGTTGCATTAAGGGCAATTCCATTTCCCTATAGCCAAGGGAAGTTCAACAAGCCAAAAAGGGAAGTCTGCAAATCAATATTTCTATCCAAAAAATGCCCATTTTACTAAATGTGAAAGTTTAGATTGCCAGAAGCCATTTACACCTTGCTATTTTAAATTCATAAAGTTAATAGGCAAATCTCCCTATGCCACAGGCCATCCCCAGGGGAGGAAAAAAAAAGTACAGATTTCTCCCAAAACTACTGGAAAGTGGATCAAAGATAATCAAGCCCAATTCCACACTGCATGGAAGCTCTTGTGCCAAAAAGGTACAAGAAATAAGAGCAGGAGTAGGCCACACAGCCCAGAGCCTGCTCCACCATTCAATATCACAGCAGATCATCGACCTCAACCACTTTCCTGCACAATCTCCAGGGTAGGGAATTGAAAAGATTCACAACCCTCCGAGTGAAGAAATTCCTCCTCATCTTGGTCTTAATGACCTACCCTTTATCGGAGACTATGCCCCAGAGTTCTAGACACTCCAGCCAGGGGAAAACAACTTCAGCATCTACCCTGTCCATCCCCTTCAGAAGTCATATGTTTCAATGAGATCACCTCATTCTTCTAAATGTGTATAGGCCCAATCATAGGACTGCCCTCATCCCAGGAATCAATCTAGTGAACCTTTGTTACTTGCCTTGGAGGCAATGTATATCCTTCCTTAGATAAGGAGACCAAAACTGTGCATAGTACTCCAGGTGTGGCCTCACCAAGGCCCTCTACAATTGTAGCAAGACTTATTTACTCATACTCCAACCCCCTTGCAATAAAGGTCAACATGCCATTTGCCTTTATTGCTTGCTGTACCTGCATGCTAGCTTTGTTTATTGCACAAGGACACCCAAATCTCTGAACACCCAACATTAAAAGTATGGCTGATATAGAATTCCTAATACAACCCATCATTCTGGAGTGTTATACATGGCAGCAGAGGGTGACTAGCAAAAATTTACAGCAAATGACATTAGGCAGAGAATGGATTGGATGCAGCAAACAAAGCTTGTTTGCCACATCACTACATTTGATGGCAATACTAGTGTTGACATGATCCAATAGAAAAAAAGAGGGGGAATATTTCAGGGCACCAATCAGGGGGGCTGCTTGGATTTGCATTTGGTTTCTTCAACATTGCTCAGTGGGTGGATTCACTTAAACAGCATTTCAGTTAAGAGCCACTTTGAACACATCCTGTACTACCATCTCAGAAGTAGCAAGACTGCAGTACATAGATTGGAGATTACACCATGAAATTAGTTTGTTTCTTCAAGCAATCTAGATATATTTAAATATAACTTTCCTTTCCCTGCTCCCTCATTATTTGTTGGTTTCACTTGAATGCCATCTCAAAAGCAGATCTAGTGTTGCTGCCAATCTTAACGGGCAAAAGCAAAATACTGCAGATGCTGGAAATCTGAAATAAAACAATGCTGGCAATACTCTGCAGGTCAGGCAGCATCTGAGAGAGAAACTAGTTAACATTTCAGGTCAATGACCTTTAGTCAGGTCCTGACAAAAGGGTCACAGATGCTGCCCGACTAGAGTATTACCAGCATTTTCTATTTTGTTAAAAAAAGGGCAACGGGGGGGGGGGGGGGGGGCTGAGGGTGAAAGTTTGACTCACTGCTGTGTTGAGGAGCTCAGGGTGTCTTAGGCTTCCTGTGCAGTTAGAGAATTGAGACTTGCAACAGCTGAGGGGGAGAGTTTTGTTCCCTTTGATGAACCAGTCAGTGGTTTCCCAGTAGGTGTAGTTCTTAATTCCACAGCACTCCATCTAGGAGGAAGGACAAGATGTTAAAGCAAAACTGTCAACACTAGTTTAGTGTTTGCATAGTTAAAATACATTCCCTGTAGAGTTCTAAAAAAAAAAAAAAAAAAGTCAATTGAATGTTTGACAACTCTGCTGGAGTTTATGATGAATAAAAAGTTACTGAACTCTAGTTTTTTTTGGTAAGGTCAAGTCTTAACTGATCTTCTACCCCTCCCACTATAGGTTACCATATGGTTGGGGGAACCCCAACAGAATATGGAGAACAAGATGCTCTTGTGCCTTTGCCAAGTGTTCTGTAGGGCATGCACATAGGGCTGTATTGGCTGCTGATGCAGAGGGGGAAAAAGAAAAATCAAAAAAACCTCAGTGGGGGAAAAAACAGAAACTCACTCATTTTCCAGAATTGAAAGTTACCACTACAGAAACATGCAACTGCACAGTCAACACTTCAACTTTGGGTGCTTATTAGGTGAAGACACTACTAAAATTTCTGCCCAAGGGGAGGTCAGTTTCAAACTTGGTTTATGTAGATTTAGTTAGACCAAAGATAGGGAGTTACAGGATCTCTTCTGGCTACTCAAGTGCTGGTTTGATTAGAAAAACCCAAGTCCCCATTCCTGAAGAGTCCCATCAGGGATGTGCTTGGAGGCAAAAATCTGGGCAGATCTGAAGTACAAGGCAACAACATGCAGGGCAAGAGGAGAAAGGGGAAGGTGCTGATTTCCAGAGTTTACCACCACCCCCAACCTCTAAGGTGGGAAGGCAGGAAAATGGTTATTTGCCTTCCACCTTCCCAATCTATGAAATCTGAGCTCAGGAGATACTGTCCAAGCACCAGTGGAAATTCACCACCTTCAATAAGACAAGTTTACTGTTACAATGCAGAGCAGCATCAGCTTGTGCTCGACTTGCAATTAGATAGTTTAGCATCTTTATACAGCAGTGCATTCCTGGTGAGTTGGTAACATTTGCAAAGCCCTCATTGCACAGCTCAGTAAGCAATCACCATGCTTCAGTCTTACCTGCTCCTGCAAGTAGTCCACAGCCCGGCTCTCGCTATTTCGCCCATTATATTTTGCAAAGACAACAGCCATAGACTTATCCAGACCTTCATGTACCTGTGGGAAACAGCACAGATTAGTTTCTCATCTCACTTATTTACAAAAAACACCAGAAGAGTATCACCACACTATATTCTCCCCACCCCAAAAACCTCCTGTCAGAAACATAGCCTGGTGCATGCAGAGTAAAGCTCCTTTTTACTGCAGTGTTATCAATATATTAGCCATGTTGCTAATTCAACAAATTGTATTTAGTAAAAAGAATGAGTAACAACTGTTGGGCATGTGATCTCAATACTCAGGAAGTTTTAATTTTCAGAACCTCACTGGAATGCACATGTCAGTGCTGCCTGTGGTTTAGTCTCATTGTTCAGTGGTTGCTCATCTGTACCCATGGCTCTTGCTGGTATGCAAGCAACAGTCTTATTGTATACTAGTTGAAGGTTCCCCCCCACCAAAAAAAAAAACTAATGAGTCAAATTTGAGCCTCAGGATAAAATAAGAGAATCTGGGACTTGTTTGTACAACTTGGCTAGACAGTAGTGCCTTTTACACAATAGACTAGTGAGCTCCAGATAAAGCCTCAAGTTAAAATAAGCCTTAATCACCTCCCCCCCCCCAAAAAAGGAAGTACTAGACAGTCACCTGAGGGTGGGGGTCAGGAAAGAAAGATAGGAGAAATAAAGATAGAAATAAAAAAAAGTGCATATTCTGCCCCAAGCTAGTACCTGTTTTCTGTAGATGAATCCCAGAACAAAGGTAGACACTTCTGCAGCAAAGATGAGCAGGAGTATGAACAGGAACTAAGCAAGATAAAAACAGCAGGAAGTTAGCAGTGTACATACACCATCTAACATGCATTTACTATCAAATTCTGAGTGAAAACTAAATTACAACATTTCAGTGAAGCATAGATGGTCAAGGAGACAGAGAAATGCACAACAACCACCCAGGGCAATTTGGCAAGCCTCATCCATTTGCTTACTTTTGTACAAAAAAAGACACCCTCTCCCTGAAATGGAGAAATTTCCCTGAAATGGAGAAATTCCCCTAAAAACCACAATGACTTTTGTAACTAGGCCAAAGTGATAGATGAACCAGAGTTAAAGGCTAAAGTTTAAAGTTGATCTAGACTTTACATTTAGCCTTGTACTAGCAGCAGTGAGGAAGGCCAAAACCCTCACCCTGGAGATGCCCTTGACCCTTTCTGCCCCCCAAGGTTGTTAACTCAGAAACCAGATTTCCAAGCCAGGAAATCATGCCAGTCAGTGAAAATGTGGTATCATCCGCTACAGCTGGAAGCCAGTGGCTAGGTGCTGCCCATTTGGATTAAAAGTCAGCTTTCAAGTTAAAGTGCCTTTTCACCTGATGAGAACTGTGCAAGGCTATGCTCTGACAACACATGCACAGGCCCTTCATCTTTGGCCCAAATCCTGCCCATTGACATT
The DNA here is from genome assembly GCF_052327205.1 of Somniosus microcephalus. Taxonomy (NCBI): domain Eukaryota; kingdom Metazoa; phylum Chordata; class Chondrichthyes; order Squaliformes; family Somniosidae; genus Somniosus; species Somniosus microcephalus. Next base: position 337,022,002 of record NC_140988.1, read on the forward strand.
TAAAATATTGGAACCTACAAGATGGCAGGAAACTTTGCACCTGCCCACATGGTTGAGTGCAGTTACTCCTCCCTCTTGCCATCAGAAAGTCTGATGTTGATTTCCCTTCAGAGACAATTAGGCCTCTAACTCCAGAGCTACCAAAAGAGTCAGTAGGGATACCAGAAAACCTAGGCCACCGAGTGCCAATTCAAAGAAACCTAGCACTCAATCTTCAGCCTTTCAACAGCATTTGTTGAAACTGTATGCTGCAGTACTAACATTCAAATTTTGCCATTGTTCAGTCCTCTTACATATTTCCTTAAACTCAGTATTCTGAGCTGCCAATTTCAGAATCAACTGCCCTCCATGTTTGGTGGTACACATTTTTCTGGGCAAAGTCATTAATAAAAGCAGTAGTGGTCCACACTTATCCTTCCCTGCCCACCCCAATCCCCAAGTTGACTAGCCAACTAGTATCCAACCATCAATTTCTTATTCAGGTTTACCTTGAATCTCCATTGGTTTGAGCTTAACCAATGGCCTTTCATTCAGAACTTGATACTTTTGGAAGACTAGGTATTGGAAGGGTTTTTTGGCATCACTTCACAGGATCTCCCTTTCTTCAAAAGATATTGACTGGTTTACTAGCTAATAGTAGACAATCTTCAGGTTCAATATTTTAGAGATGTCAGAAAGAAAGCCTAGTAACACATTATGGACTACCTTTACCAACAAACATCAATGGCATCACAAATTTAGTGCATTTCCTTTATCTGCTATACATCTGTTTAGAAAACAGATTGCTCCCCTCACCTTTAATTCTAAATTCATCTTCTGAAGTTTTCTAATATGGAAAACTTTCCTACTCATCTGCCTCACCCTAGTCCCACCCATTATAGCACTCAAGCTGATTACAGCTACTTACTACCAACCAGAAATCTGGGACCTTAGTTTGTATAACTTGGCTAGATAGTGCCTTTAAACAATAGGCCAGTGAGCACCAGATAAAGCCTCAAGAAATCTAAAAACCAAACTGTTCATCTAAAAAAAAATCCTAGTCAGTCACCCTTCAAGTCTAAGATTCAAGGACAATAGGAAATAAAACTTCAACTCACCAATCCCAATCCACAGCGAGACTCCCTCAGAGTGGCACAGCAGCCAATGATTCCAATAACAAACATCACAAGTGCGATGCCAATGATCACCACAGCTGGGAGCACAGTGTACTTGTCTTCAAAAAAGTGGTTATAGTTTTTATAGGTGGATAACAAGATAACTGCCACATAAGTGAGCACACCCCCTGCAGCCTGCAAAACAAGGAAAAACAAGTGTGCAAAATTATAAATGGACATATTTGTTAGAAAGGAACAAACAAATGAGTCAAATGAGGTAGATTATAGTTGTGGTTACAATTGCCCAACTGAAGGTTACCTGGAGCAATTGCCCAACTATATGCAGTTACCTGGAGCAGACAAGACAATTGAACTCATCCCCACATGAAAAAACTTCTCCCCTTCCAAGACAGTTTCTGTAGACAATCTTTCCTTAATTGGAGCCAAACAGCATTAGTTTTTACTTCACTTCCTACAACAAAACTATTCATTATACTCAACACCTACATAAACAAACAGTTTCAGGAATGGGGCTGGGAAGGGAGGAAGATGGGGCAGGGCAGGACATTAAGCATCCAGGAAGATTGCTGAGCAACTAGCATTTCCATGAAAGCAATTATATTAACATAAGGGTACTACAGAATTAGCATTAGGGGATAATAGCATACTGGTTACATGAACTAGTAATCTGGAGGCTTGGACAATATGCAGAGAATGAGTTCAAATCCCACCATTGCAGTTTGAAAAGTTGAAATCTGTTTAATAAAACTGTTTAAGTGAAATGAAGCTGTTGGATTGTTGTAAAAACCCAACTGATTACTACTGATTCACTAATTTCCTTTAGGGAAGGAAACTGGTAGTCATCCTTACCCATTCTGGCCTATACGCATTTAAAATTCCACAACAATGGTCGACTCATAACTGCCCTCTGAAGTGAGTTGCATCAAATCTTGATAAGCCCACCACCCTCAAGACAACTGGAGCTGGGCAATAAATGGCTGCCTTGCTAGCAAAGCCCACACCTTGAGTGGCAGTCTGAATCCAGAGGATGCCTTGGGAGGTCAAATCCCAATTGAAGTTTGAGGGAGTTAAGAAAATCCATCTTGGACTAATCTAGGATGATGGGAGGGGTGGGAGTGAGACAAAGGGAGAGTCATGGTTTTTGGAATCCTGCAAAGTCCTTCTTTAAAGCACAGGGACATTGAAAGAAATTAGGAAATGTAAGCAGAGAATTATGAAACAGGTTAGCAGGTGTAGAGAAAGCCAGGGTAGACTTTTCATTAAAAAACTGGATGAATTCATATTAAGGGAGTACAGGGCTATTTGTTCCAGAATCAGAGAACTAGAAGATGAAGGCTAGGTTAGTTAGAATTAATGATCTTCTCTTCCATTAATCATTTAAAAAAAGTTTAAAAGTTCCATGTGGTTGCTTGACTATCTAGATTGCTGATGTTTGCAAGTTTTACTTCTGTTCTTTTACTTCCGTTTTGTTTTAACAGGAAGAGAATGATGCTTACGTTTTGTAAAGTCCCAACACCAAATAGAGTTATAAATTCCTTACTTGTTTAAATACATTGACATTCTTGCTCAATGTTGAACTTGGTCTGCTCCCAGCCTCTTCCAATGTCATTCCAGTATACAACTGGTTTCACAACAGCCTGATCAAGTGCTTCTAGTAGACAATTTGATTCTGGTGCTTCTAGTAGACAGTTTGATCTTTGCCTTTGTACCTTGTCACAAATGTGGGACTCAACCTGGGATATGGAGAGTGCTAACTCTCATCAAACCACTCATGCACACACTGGAGCAGACTTTTAAAATAGTTTAATGAAAGTAGCTTTTTCAGAGCTTGGTTGGGGCAGGGAGAAGGTGTTTAGCATTTTCAAAAACAGAAAAACTAAGTAACTGCTGACTAAAGGAGTGTGTTACACAATAGCATACAGATCATCACCAGTGTCCAATAGCACACCGGTTGGAAAAGTATGCACACAAATGAAGTTTCTGCCCATATACATTGGTTGTTACCAACTGGAAGCCAAGCTCTGGCCTTAAAATGGAGTGTATGCCTACTGAGAGATTTGCATCATCAAAACCCATTAATCAGAAGGTCTCAAGTGAATCTTAATCTTCATTGCCTGATCATGGGGGCAGAAAGAAGCCCCAACTTCATAATCAACCCTGCATCTACTTGTGAAATTAATACACCTTGCCTCTTCAAGATACCCAAAATGTGCATATTCTAATAGCAACCTTGGCTAACCATCTTGTACAAGTTAATCATCTCCTGGTGTTCAATACTTTAGATTGAAATACCCAAGGGTTTCATTTGCCTCTGGCCTTACTGACCTTCAAAGGTGGGAACCTGGTGGGAGAAGCAGCATTAATTTTGTGGGGTCAATTAACCGGGGGGGGGGGGGAAAAAAAAAAAGGAGATGTGGGCAAGGCTATATTTGTGCCTAGCCAAGCTGCCCAGAGAAGGTAGTGTAGGCCTTTGAACTGTTGTAGTTTGTGGCAATGGTGTGGAGTAGATTACAATGGAACATTGGTACATGTTCAAGTTGAATGTTGTGCAATTTTGAGGCTATGGTTTTTCTTGTCCTTCAGTATGAAAGGTTGCAGGGCTTAAAAAGGTGCAGTTAGGGTAAGCTTCGCAAGTTGTTGCTGCATCCTGTAGATAGTACATATACTGCCAGGGTGGATATGGAGTTCATGAGCACTGATCAAGCAAATACCTTTGTGCTGGATGATGTTGTGGCTGGACCCATCTGGGTGATTATTCCAGTATGCTCCCAAATTGAGCCTTGTAGATGGTAGAGGCATTGAAGGGCCAGGAAGTGTGTCAGAGTACCCAGCATAGTATTGAATTGGCTGGTCCAATAAGTTTCTGGTCAATGTTATTGATGAGTCTGTGGGGGGGGGGGGGGGGGGGTGGGAAGAAAGAGCAGGGAGAAAGATTTGATGCTGCTGAAGCTGAAGAGATTATTCCCTGGTATTTGTAGCACAAGTGTTACCCACCAGTCCAAGCTTGCATACTGTATCAGTTGGCATAGGTGTGGTGATTATTCCTTGATTAGTAAAAGTATTATGATTTGTTGTTTGTTAACTGCCTTGGGATATGTGTTGTAATCTCATTGGTAGTTGATGATCACATGATGTGTTGTGGCTACCTTAAATTCAGTCCTTTTCTAGCCTTAGTTGGGACTGGATGTAGAAAGATATGCTGCTAATTTTAAAGTTAATAAAGCCTAACTTTGGAAGGCAAATCTATTCTTTATTTCAACAGGTTACTTCATTTATTAGTAGTGTTCAGCTTCATTCACTGGAATTCAGTGACCAGCCCCATTCCTGACCTTTGTAACAGAGAGAAGGTCATTGATAAAGCAGCTGATAATTTGTGCCAAGAAGGCTGTGCTGCAATGATTGGCCTCTTACAACTACACTTGCCTTCTTGTCCACACTGAATCAGTAGGATTCCAGGAGGGTTTTCCAATTGACTCGTTTTTTCCCCCATGGCTCCTTAGTGCCAAACACAATACTGACATTAGTCAGCTATTGTCACCTCTCTGGCATTCAGAGCCCAACTTGTGGTTGTCCTTGTCCTAGGAGCATTCATCCAAGTTCTACACACATTATAAATGGATCCAAACTCAAGCCAACTACACTTTCGTGTTGAATTTATGGGCCAAACTCACTTGGCCTCTGCTCGTAGAGGTAAATCTACTTGATCCTCAGATTCAATTTAAACAAACACAAGTACAACTTCCAACCAATTAACAAATCATAATCACCAGTACCGTCACATCCCTGGATTTCTCAGTAACTAGTTTAAGCATGCGGTCTACATTAACCACAACTAAGAGTGGAGTGTAATTATTTGAGAAATATTCTAATTAAATCTTACAGCTGCACACCAGTCAGTCAACTCAGAAGTTATGAATTTTTGCTTATATAAACTAATGATTATGGCACAATCATAATGAAGTTGGAGCTGTCTGTGCTAGCTTAGTCATCATCTTGACTTTGGCAGCACTATAGGCACCCCCATAAGTGAAACCTCAATTAATAGAAAATGCAAGAATGAATTTAATATCTCTAGGCCACTATTTTTCAGCCTCCTTGTAAAAGTTAGTTACCATAGACCTTGCCTGCTCCCCTTCTGATCCCAAGTACCATCTTTTTCTGTAGCCCAAAATGGCTGTGCAGTTTAAAATATACATCACTGCCCTGCAGTTGTGGTTGGGTCCAGTCTGGAGCTGGCTGCCAGCCAGCCCACCCCTTTCCCATCCCCTTGTTGGCTCCATGCATCCAGACAGCCCTAGGCCAATGATTTTAATATAAAATAAAGCTCCCAAGGCCAGCAGGTGCAGCCCTAATTCCTATGCAGCCAACCCAACTATATATTCAGGTACCTTCCCCAGCTCATTGGCTGAGACTCAACTCACTGGCAGCCACCCTGGTCCACATTTGTTTTGCAGTGGTCAGTGTGGCTTTTACATTTAAAAGTGGGAGTGTTGACAACCCTGGTATAGCTGTAATGTACACAATGCTGGGGAGTGGTGTTTTTTTGGTTCAGATTGCTATGCTAATCTAAGGATGGAGCTTAAATGTCCTATTATTTTGGTGGAAAGTCCAAATTTAAATTCCTAAATTGCATTATGGAGACACTATGGTCATAAGCTGCTTATGTATACACAGGATTGTCTGAATACATTTAAGTGCAATATAGCCCAGCATTTTATGAAAAGGCAGTCATGGTACTCTGATCAAGCCTGTTATGGGGCCTAAGTGGAGATCAGGTGATAATATGCAGCTGTGTAAAATGGCTCAATGAAAATTGACCACATTAAGAATCATAATGTAGATCTGCAGTTCATTAAAGACTCATGTTACAGTAAAGCAAATACCAAGCATGTTGACCTTCAAGTGTTTGATGGCAACCAGCAAAATTCCAAAAACAATCTTCTCCAAGATGGAAATAAGTGCCATTTATGTCCACCCTCCCATGCCCCAAAATCTTAAACCCATCAGCACCAATTACCTGTAATGGATGAAACCACACAAGAGTATCATGCAGCACTGAACCTGCCTCTCGACCAAGATTTAATATCTTGTTTGTTGAGCAATCTAGAGTAAAAATACTTAATTTGAGGAAGGCAAATTTCAGTGGGTTGCAAATGCATCTGGGCCAGGTAAATTGGAATCAAAGATTGGCAGGCACAACTGTAATCAAACAATGGGCTGCCTTTTATATTTAAAAAAAAAAAAAAAAAAAAAAAAAAAAGGGTTTGGGTACAGTCAAGGTACATTCCTACAAGGGGGAAAGGTAGGGCAACAAAAGACAGAACACCCTGGATGACAAGAGCATGTATGACAGATGTCAGGTTGAGAATAAAAGAGAATCAGGCTGAATATAGAAAATTAAGTGGGGGGAAGTAAAAATACAAGAGGGGCAAAGAGTGTATGAGAAGAGATTAGCAGCTAACAAAAAAAGGGAATTCAAAAGTCTTCTAGAGGCATATAAACAAAAACTGGTAGCAAGGAGGGGTGGGGCCAATGAGATCAAAAGGAGACCTATGCATGGAGCATGGCTGAGGTACTAAGTGAGTACTTTGCATCAGTCTTCACCAAGGAAGATGCTGCCAAAGTCAGTGAAAGGAGGTAGTGGAGATACTGGAAGATATAAAAATTGATAAAGTAGGTACTAGAAAGGCTGTCTGTACTAAAGTCGATAAGTCACCAGGACCAGATGGGATGCATCTTTGGCTGCCGAGGGAGGTGAAGGAGGAAATTGCAGAGGTACTTGCCATAACTTTCCAATCCTCTTGGATACAGGGGTGGTGCTAGAGGACTGGAGAATTGCAAATGTTACATCCTTGTTCAAAAAAGAATGCAAGGATAAACCCAGCAACTACAGGCCAGTCAGTTTAACCTCTAGTGGAGAAGCTTTTAGAAACAATAAATCAGGGACAAAAATTGTCACTTGGACAAGTGAGAATTAAGGAAAGCCAACAGATGTGTTAAGGCAGATCATGTTTAACTAACTTGATTGTTCAGAGGGTCAATAAGGGCAATGTGGTTGACATGTGTATATGGACTTCCAAAAAGGCATTTGATAAAGTGCCACATAATAGGCTTGCCAGCAAAGTTGAAGCCCATGGAATAAAATGGTCAGTGGCAGCATGGATACAAAATTGGCTAATGATAGGAAACAGTAGCAGTGAACAGTTAATAAAAACAGAAAATGCTGGAAACAGGTCAGGCAGCATCTGTGGAGAGAAACAGTGTTAACATTTCAGGTTGAGGACCCTTCATCAGAACTGGAAATCAAACAGGTTTTTAAGCAAGGGAGGGAGGGGAGGGGAGGGAGGCAGGGAAGGGGGGGGTGAAAACAAAAAAAAAAAGGGAAGGTCTGTGATAGGATGGATGGCAGAAGAGGATGGATGGAAGGCAGAAGAGAGGCATTAAGAGATGGTGAAAGGCAAAAGGAGATGGTAATGGGACAAGTTAAGAAACACAAGATGGCTCTAGATGAAGTGTAAATGGCACTGGTAGAATGAAAGAGCCACTGAGAAAAAAATAGGGGTAGAGGTTAATGGTCTGAAATTGTTACAACAGTTGTTTTCCAGACTGAAGGTATACAGTGATGGTGTTCTCCAGGGGTCAGTACTAGGACCACAGCTTTTCTTGATCTATATTAATGACCTGGAATACAAGGCACAATTTCAAAATTTGCAGATGACAAAACTTGGAAGTATAGTGAAGTGAGGAGCTAGAGAGAGACTTAAAGACAGACAGGCTGGTGAAATAGACAGACATATGACAGATGAAATTTAATGCAGAAAAATGTAAAGTGACATTTTGGTAGGAAGAACAAGGAGGCAATATAAACTAAAGGTACAATCATAAACAGGGTGCATGAACAGAGACCTGGTGGTACATGTGCACAAATCATTGAAGGTGGCAGGACGGTTGAGAAAGTGTTTACAAAAGCATATGGGATCCTGGGCTTCATAAAAACAGAGGCAGAGTACAAAAGCAAGGAAGTTATGATGAATCTTCATCAAATACTGGTTTGGCCTCAACTGGAGTATGGTGTCCAATTCTGGGCACTGCACTTTAGGAAGGCCTTAGAGGGTGCAGAAAAGATTTACAAGAATATTCCAGGGATGGGGAACTTCAGTTACATGGATAGTCTGGAGAAGCTGGGGTTGCTCCTTAGAGCAGAGAAGCTTGAGAGATTTGATAGGTGTTCAAAATCATGAAAGGTCTAGTCAGTCAAGAGAGAAACTGGTTCCCATTGGCAGAAGGGTCAAGAACCAGATGACACAGATTTAGGGCGATTAGCAAAAGAACCAAAGGTGACCTGAGGAAAAACTTATGCAGCAAGTGGTTAGGATCTGGAATTTGCTGCCAGGGAGAGGGTGGTGGAGCCAGACTCAATCATGAGTTTCAAGGGAATTGGATAAGTACCTGAAAGAAAAATTGAGGGCTGCAGGGAAAGGGCAGGGGAATGGGACTAGCTGAAGTGCTCTTGCAGAGCTTGATGGGCCAAATGGCCTCCTTCTGTGATTATTTTACACAGATGCAGAATAGTGGTATATTTATAACTAGCAGTACAAACAAGTCTTGCTGCATCGTCGTCTATAGTTGCTTGTAACTCATTTTAATTAGGACGAGTCGGCTTTTGGGTCTTGGTGTAATGGTGTTTTCTGACAAGCATAGCCTGGGTTGACTGTAGCTGTGGTTACTGAATAAAATTCAATTGAAGGTCAACCATGCTGCAAATGCAAAAACTAAATTTGACAGGATTGCTTCCTCCATCCCCCTCTTAAGCAGTAGTGGTCCAGGCTTCAAGTGTGCAGTGTTGGTATCAATTGGATCCTTGCTTTTCAGAGTTTCCTTGCTATTCAGAGTTTGTGGTTAACTAAGCACAGACTTGCTGTCTTGTCAACTGTAAACACATCCACAAGGTGCTATGAACACCTTAACATTACAATAATTAAAATATTACCATTCAGGATCTCTACAATCCAATCTAAATACTGAGCATCTTTAATGTGGGCACTTGGAAAATATGCTTAAAGAATTGAGAGCCAGAGGAGTTCAGCCAGCCATTATAACAATTTAGGAGCAGGACACAGCCCTTTGAGCCTGCTCAGCCATTCAATAAGATCATCAACTCCACTTTGCCATCCAATCCCCATGAATCCAAAAATCTGTGACAGCATCTACAGCCCTTTGGGGTAGAGAATTATATTGACTACAGGACTAATTGTTCTCACCACACTAGATTTGTTTATGGCAGAGGGGATAGACTTGCATTGCTGTTCACTATTGGAAGCTGGTTCTAGGACATGTACTGTATATACTCAAGTCAATATACTTAAGTCAAAAGGTCATATGGAATGAGAGTTTGTAAAAAACTCTTGCCAAGCTTCAGGAATGAGGATCACATGGTTTTCAAAGCAAAGAAATTAGGAACGGGGGCAGGGAATGATGAGCATGTGATATTGCCATTGGTGATCATTAATCTCTGCACTGTACTATGACTCACTCAGATCCTTAAATGGAAAGAGAGAATGCAATCTAAACTAAAAAAGCTAGTCATTTTTTTCTTGCTCTTGTAGATTGTGCTTTGAAAGTTACTTTGAACTTGTGTATTTAAAATGTAAAAGATATTGGACCAATAAGTCAGATTCCAGGTGAAAAACTAGGTGGTTTTATTTCCACTTTGCCCCCCCAACCCTCCACAGTGGGGGCATAAGCACAGGCAGGGAAAACACTCCTTGAAGCAATCCATGCTTCATTAGCAGTCTGATAGTAGACAGAATATTCATGCAAATTGTGCATTTAAATTTGCTACCAAGAAAAAAGTTGACGTACATACACGTTATCTTTTAGTGATAGTGGATGAACTAGCACCAATGGAAATACTGAACCCATGTCCTTTGTGTAAAATTGATTTCCTTCTCCATTCAAATCAGTAATGAACCTGCTCTGTTGCTAGGAGAACTACTGTGAGCAGGATTTCAAGTGTTGGTTTATGGATGTTTAGAAATCTGAATAGGTTTCCCAGGTTAAAATTTCAGACAGACACTAAAATCTTTACCAAAACCTGAATGACAAAGCTACATTACATCACTAGTCCACTAGATAACTGATATCAAAGTTCAAATGATTACAAAAGGCTCCCATGTAATTGCTTAGACCTTGCAGTTTCAGTAGCCTTCAGGTTCAACTGCTGACAACACAATCATGCCGACTCCCAACTTCAAAGAGGAAAAAGGGGAGTTTCACATGACCAGTTGCAAGAGGTTGGACAGAGGCCAACATTCAAAGGAGTGTTTCCTCCTGCTGCTGCCGTCACCCTCCATTTTACTTGTACTGCTTTCAAAGTAGCCTTTCACTTTTTTTTTGGGGGGGGGGGGGGGGGGGGGGCACATGCGCAACAGCCCACAGTGGAAAGAAATCAGCAACAGTCTTATTTAACATGGATACCAATATGTTGCTGGGGAAGGGGGCAGAGTAAAGGATAACCAACACTCAAGCCATTATGCTTCTGGACTTAAGGTTGTAGGTCAAACTTCACTCCAGCACCTGCCAACATCCAATGGTACTGCATCAGGAGGGAGTGATCTTTGGATGAGATTTTCAATTAAGACCACACCTGTCTCTCAGGTAGACATTCAAAATCTTAAAATTTGAAAGGACAATGCAATTGGGAAACTCTGCACAAGGCCACAGCATTCTGAATTAAGACAGACTTGCATTTATATAGCACCTTTCACAGCCACCAGACATCCCAGCCAATTAAGTATTTTTGAAGTGGTCACTATTGTAATGTGGAAAAGTTCTAAATTAACTAGTTAAAAAACACCATAGCAGAGACAGCCAAATTGAGTCATGATCTTCAGAGAAATGGGCAGATCAGAAAAGTTGGGCAGATGAGTTAAGTGCACCCACCCTATTGACAATTTAGCACCAGACCACATGACAGATAGGAGTGTTTCAAAGTGAAAGTGCACATAGCTGGAGGCAGAAACTGAAAATATACCCCTTTGCAGTTCTGGCATTTTTGTCCAGTCTCCAAATTTCTTCACCCAGAGTGGTGAACCTGTGGAATGCTCTGCCACAGAGGGCGGTGGAGGCTAGTTAATTAAATATATTCAAGAAAAAGTTGGATATATTTCTTGAGGCTAAAGGGATATGGGGAAAAGGCAGGGTACTGAATTTGGATGATCAGCCATGATCACATTGAGCCTGCTATGCCATTCAAAGGGCCGAATGGCCTACTCCTGCTCCTATCTTCTATGTTTCTAAATGCTGCTTGACCTGCTTTTCCACTTTAAAAAAATATATACAAAAGGAATAAAGATAACCAACAGTTTGGTCTTTGACCATTCGCAATAAAATTCGCGCGTTGTTTTGCATTGCAGGTCAGGTTTCTTTTAAGAGACTTTGTCAACAACACAGGCTAAAATGCAAAAAAAAAAAAGTTACACTGGAGTTTGAATAGGAGTAAGCGAGCAGAGAGACAGTAACCCGCGCTGTCGGTTCACGCCAAGAAAAGAAAGCCGCCCTACCAGACTTCGCAAACGTAGATACATTTGAAAGTTTTACACCAAGCTTTGCTAAACGGAAATACAAAGAGAAAATACTGCAGAGGCTGGAAATCTGAAATAAACAGTATCTCCAGCATTTTCTGTTCTTATTTGTTAAACGGAGAAACGTTCCTGGATAAACACATTTAAAAGTTCAATATGTAAACTCACCCAGAAAATGAGGCTGAGGAAAAGGAGGACGCTTTTGGAGGTTAACACGCCGCAGTCCATGGTGTCTGAGCGCAAGTTGGTGCCAGAACGTTGTGAGAGCGACTTTGTGCGGTTATAACTCTCTGTCCCGCTTTCGGCCCTTTTATTGCCTTTCCCCTTGGAGTTTTTCTCTTTATCACTGCCTGCCGATTAGTTCGGCTTCACATTTGATGACATAAGCCGCACATGACTAATTATCTCGAGTCACTGAGAACACTTTCCACTGCGGCGGTCCTAGTGCTCGCCGAATTAAAGGAGCAATTAAGCGAGATTCACTTTGGTTTTTTCTGTGTTTTTTCTTCCCCGCCCCCCGCCCACCGATTCCTTCCACTCTCCTGAAGGCTTTGACTCTTGGTTTGAGAAGAAGTGACTATTCTTTGCGCCTGACTCCATACGATGAGCGTCTGCAGGCTATTGTTGGTTAAAGACTTCACATTAAACCTCATCATTACATCACAACAATGTAATCGTGTCACTCCAGTGTGATGAAGAAGATGATTTGTGGCTCTTGCTGATCTCTTTTACTGAACCTCCCTTCATGTTCTTCATGTGTGAGCCTAGAGTGTCACCAAGTTTTTCGACCATGGATAGCATCACGGATGAGCCAGATTCTTAGTTCGCTTGACATCCAACAACAACAACTTGTATTTATGTAGCGCCTTTAACATAGTAAAACGTCCCAAGGCCCCTCACGGTAGTATTAAAAGACAAAAAAAATTGACACTGAGCCACATAAGGATAAATTAGGGCAGGTGACCAAAAGCTTGGTCAAAGAGGTAGGTTTTAAGGAGTATCCTAAAGGAGGAAAGAAAGGTAGCGAGCTGGACAGGTCTAGGCAGGGAATTCCAGAGCTTAAGGGCCTAGGCAACAGAAGGCACGGCCACCAATGGTGGAGCGATTAAAATCAAGGATGCTCAAGAGGGCAGAATTAGAGGAGCGCAGATATCGCGGGGGGTTTGTGGGGCTGAAGAAAATGGTCACTTTCTAGCATGGGCTAGTGAACAGCAATCAGGATTGGGAACCCAACCTGATTTTTCTCTCCCCAGCTCAGATGCTGAGACCAATTCGGAGTACCCCAACAAGCTGAGATCAGATCTGGGACCTTCTAGATTTAAGTGGCCAAGTGCCATACTAGACAGTGTCCGTTAGACCATTGGGTGAGCTGACAATACCCTTTAAAAGTCATCATGCAACAATGTGACCTATGAATTGATATAACAACCAAATGGGAATCATCTTTGCACAGGACCTTGGCTGTTTAAAAATAAGGCAAACAGCGCGTGCTTCCATTTACCATCAGCAGGCACTAGCTGAAACCATGGCAACTCCCTCTCCACGTCTTCCCTTAAGCTTTCAATGGATCTATTTTTAGATACCAGAGGAAATTATATTTTTATGAGTTGCCTATACCTATTTATATTCCTCAACATGTATCCCTGCTTGTAACCTCTATCTCAACATGTACTGCCAACTCTATCAGATGTTCTACCTCTTGCCTTTTGTAAAATTTGTTTTTAGGTATATGGGCAACACCAGCAAGGCAGTATTTATTGACCCATCCCTAGTTTCCCTGAGGACATTGAGTCAACCACATAGTGTGGGACTGTAGTTACATGCAGGCCAGAGCAGCTAGGGGAAGCAGGTTTCCTTCCCGAAAGGATATTACGTGAACCAACTGGGTTTTTACAACAATCCAGCAGCCCAAAAATGACCAGATTTCTTGAATTCAATTTCACAATTTCTCATGGTGGGATTTGATCTCTGGGTTGCTAGTCAAGTACCACAGCCATAGCCTATAACTTAAACTTTTGTGTTTCTCTCAGGTTTCTCCCTTTTTCCTCTCCTGAGGGCACTAACTCTTGCTGGGGAATGGTTCCATGGGCGTCAGCCACCTTACCTCATTCTTCCTTTGTGAAACTTGACAGTGAGTTAAAAAAGCCATCAATTGGTCCAGGCAGCGGGCGGTCAAGGGGGTCGTCCAGCCAGATTGCCTCCCTCTCTTCCGCGGCCATGTTCGCGCCCGGGTGGCCCTGGAGATGGAGCACGCGGTGTCCGCTGGCGCGCTCGAGCACTTTCGTGACCGGTGGGCGCCGCAGGGACTGGAGTGCATAATTGGATTGGATAACCAAATTTTAATTTGATTTGCTAAGGATTATTTAAAGTTTTATTAGTTACAGTCTATTTGTTTATTTTTGACTGGTCCTATCAAAAGAGGGACAGTGAGTGGCGGTCGACTATTGAATCATGCACAACACCACAGCCTAGCTACTCACTGATATCTCATACATACTTTCCACGAGGGATCATCAGATAGGGGTCAGGAATGGAAATCCCAGCGGATTTTTCCCCTTCCTATCTCAGGGACACAAAGGGTCTCTTTACCCACTAGGCCATTAGGAACCTACCTCAACTGCTACATAAGAACATAAGAAATAGGAGCAGGAGTAGGCCATACGGCCGCTCGAGCCTGCTCCGCCATTCAATAAGATCACAGCTGACCTTTGACCTCAACTCCACTTTCGCGCCCTATCCCCATATCCCTTGATTCCTTTAGAGTCCAAAAATCTATCTATCTCAGCCTTGAATATGCTCAACGACTCAGCATTCACAGCCCTCTGGGGTAGAAAAATACAAAGATTCACAACTCTCTGAGTGAAGAAATTCCTCCTCATCTCAGTCTTAACTGGCCTACCCCTTACCCTGAGACTATGCCCCCTAGTTCTAGCTAGACTCTCCAGCCAGGGGAAACAGCTTCTCTGCATCTACAGCTACTGCTACCTGTACATTTCTCCCTGTACCCCTCTATACAGTTTGGGGTTTTTTAATCAACACTTTCTCTCATGTTTAGAGCTAGACAGCAGTTTCCATAAGCAGACCGACTCTTTTATGAACTGAAATTGCACCTTCATTCACTGCCATGTCTGGGATAGCATGCCCTGGTTTAGCAATTGCTCCTAATTCCAGTAAAGCATTTACTAGAGAGTATGTGGGAAAATACAATGACCTCCCATCACCTGTGAAGATGAAAAATAGCACCTCGCCAGATCAATGCATATCTAAAACTAGCTGGTTTTCAGAAAGAAAACAGGGAATGGGAAGGGAAAGATACTAAAGGACATAGATGAACAGAGAAACTTACGATTCAAACACGTAATTCCTAAAAGTGCGAGTGCAGGTAGATAAAGCCATAAAAAAGACCAACAGTATTTTGGGTTTTATAAATAGGGACATAGGGGGAAAAATTCAGTTGGTTTGCACCTCCCGTTAGCGCCTTAAGAGGGCGCTAATGGGGCACAAAGCAACTAGCGCCCGGGTGCGGCGATGTTTGCGCCACTCACGAAATTAACTAGACATTTTGCGGCAGTGCTAAACACTACCGCCACAATCTCCTGCGCCGGCAGATCGTGATGTCAGTCGAGCGTGCAACGCCCCGGTAGCACCCCGGACCGGATATTGAGTGGCGCCCCCTGCCTTTCTGCCTGCCGCTAGCAACGACAGGTTGAGGGGAGCGATTTCCAGTCAGGAAGGGACTGGGGGAGCGCTATTTAAAGGCAACCGCTTCCTGCCTTTTTTTGTTGGTGACATTTTTGCACCATGCATTCTGAGAGAGAGAGAGAGAGTCTTCTGGAGAGATTCAACGCTGTGTGAAGGAGTTTTGGGTAATGAGCAGCACTTTGCAGGTTCATTTTGATTTGCCCTTTCTTGTATCGATTTAGAAGAGACTGTGGGGGCTGCACTTTGAGTTCTTTCCCTGGGTCTCTCCATTGTTCTTTCCAGCAGATTTGATGTACAGGTCTCTCCAGGCCGAGATTCAAGGCTGCAATGAGCAGGATGTGGATGGAGAGCAAGATCGACCCTCTCCCTTAAGAACTGGCCGGCGCCAGTGTGTCTGTGTTCCATTGCTGACTGACATCACATGAGCTTCGCCAGTGCTCTGAGGTACTGCCTCGCTCCTCGGCCTTTGCACCTTAAGACAGGTGTGAAGCGCCTGATTTAGCGCTCCAATCACCTCGGGCGATAGTAGCCAAGTTTGCAGTCGGAGGCAATAATTAGTGGCAGGCGCTAATCTTTGCGCCCGGCTGATAATTGCGCCCCAAATGGGGCGATACTGAATTTCTCCCCCATAGAGTATTAAAGAAGGAATTATGAATTTGCACAAAACATTGGTTAAGACACAGAGTACTGTGAAAAGTTCTAGGTACCGCATTGGAGGAAGGACATGAAAGACATAGAGAGCATACATTGCAGATTCACTAGGATAATGCCAAGGATTGGAAACTAAGTCATGAGGAGAGACCAGGCACTGCAACAATTCCGACTGGATCAGAAAAGGCTAAGATGAGATTTAATTAAGGTTTGTAAATTCTGATGGGCTTTGATAGTGTGATAGGGAAATACTGTCTCCTCTGGCTGGAGAGTTAGTGATTAGGGGCCATCAATTCAAAATTGTCACTAAGAGAGTGAAGAGAGAACGTAGGAGAAATTTCTCTATGTACAGAATAGTTGGTGCATGAAATGTTTTGTCACGGGGTGGTTGAGGCTGAGACAATTGCAGCTTTTAAGGGAAAATTGGATAATTATTTGAAGTAAAGTTAGATACAAGACTATTTTTAAAAATTCGTTTGTGGGATGTGGGTGTCGCTGGCAAGGCCAGCATTTATTGCCCATCCCTAATTGTTCTTGAGAAGGTGGTGGTGAGCCGCCTTGAACTGCTGCAGTCCATGTGGTGAAGGTACTCCCACAGTGCTGTTAGGTAGGGAGCTCCAGGATTTTGTCCCAGCAACGATGAAGGATTGGCGATATGCTTCTAAGTCAGGATGGTGTGTGACTTGGAGGGGAACTTGGAGGTGGTGGTGTTCCCATGCGTCTGCTGCCCTCGTCCTTCTAGGTGGAAGAGGTCGCAGGTTTCGGAGGTGCTGCCGAAGAAGCCTTGGTGAGTTGCTGCAGTGCATCTTGTAGACGATGCACACTGCAGCCATGGTACACTGGTGGTGGAGGGAGTGAATGTTTAAGGTGGTAGATGTGGTGCCAATCAAGCGGGCTGCTTTGTCCTGGATGGTGTTGAGCTTCTTGAGTGTTGTTGGAGCTGCACTCATCCAGGCAAGTGGAGAGTATTCCATCACACTCCTTACTTGTGCCTTGATGGTAGAAAGACTTTGGGGAGTCAGGAGATGAGACACTCACCTCAGAATACCTAGCCTCTGACCTGCTCTTGTTGCCACTGTATTTATGTGGCTGGTCCTGTTAAGTTTCTGGTCACGGGTGACCCCCAGGATGTTGATGGTGGGGGATTCAGCAATGGTAATGCTGTTGAATGTCAAGGGGTGGTGGTTAGACTCTCGTTTGTTGGAGGTAGACATTGTCTGGCACTTCTGTGGCCCGAATGTTACCTGCCACTTATCAGCCCAAACCTGAACGCCATCCAGGTCTTGTTGCATGCGGGCATGGACTGCTTCATTATCTGAATGGGGAGAGGGGGTAGTGGGATTAATTTTGGATTGTTCTAGCAAAGAGCCGGCACAGACACGATGGACCGAATGTCCTCATTCTGTCCTGTGAAGTTCTATGGTTCAATGGTACCCCTCTAACTCTCCCTGTATCCCTCTACTCCTCTCTGTATTCCTCCATCCCTGCCTCTCACTGTACTCCTCTACCTCTATCTCTCTACCTGCCCCTCTTTACCTGTACCAGCCTAGCTATCTTATTACCTTCAGTCTTTTACTTTCAACACTATCCCCGTTACATCTGTTGCCCCACAACTTGTACCCTTCTACCCTTCTATCTGTACTCCTTTCCTTCCACAATACACTTTTACCATCTGCCTCTACCTCTGTTTCTAACTGTCATTAAAAGTTACCCTTGTGCCCTCTAAGAACACAGGGGCGCCAAAAAAGAATCGCAGACCCATCAATGGACTAATGCATATGCCAATAACCTGGCTAACAAAGTATGATGGAGGGAAGCCTATACTTTTTGTTTTTGGATGTTAAAGCTTGCTCACTTTTTGGTAGCATGTCGTTGAGCGTATACTTGGGTACGCTGAGTATACTCAGTTTCTATTTGTGGAGCCTAAGGTACAAATTAGGATTAAACATTGTGGCTCTAAAAATCTACAGAATGGCCACATCAGCATTTGTCGGCAACCAGATCCCACTCCTGAGCCTACCAAAGTATTCAGGATCAAGGAAGGTCGTATTTTAATATGATTGGCAGGCACCAACACTATGAGCATGTTATGTCCAAATAAACTCTCACATTGGTGGAGTAATAACTAGATGCTTTTATTTCCAGACCCTCTAGAACATTAAAAATAAGAATAACAAAAATAATACAAGAGAGACATTGAAGTGTAATTGTTACTTCTTACTTCCATCAGGCAGCCATCTAGTGTTCAGTTAACAAAATGCAAGTACCGTAGATATCAGGTTGCATCTTGCCAGAGGAGGGTGGTACCACTGACAGACAAGAGGACTTTTTTCTATGCCCAACTGACTCCTTTAACAAGGGAGGTGACAATTAAAATTGTGGCAATGTTTTGGGGAGTCCAAGCCAGACCCAGGCCTCGATCCTCAGGTAAACCCCACATCCACAGATTGTTGAATCCAAAATAATTTCCAGTATGCCGGGTTCATCCGAGCGTATCAGGTGATTGTTGGAACGCAGTGGGGCAGATTTTCCTCTTATCGATTTGGCATAAAGCATTGCCTGGGTGCAGCACACAGAGGAAAATGGGGTCGGAAGGATCACACACTCCTAACAAAGAAATTAGTTAGGTTCCATCACAGGCAAGCAATCCTGCTCCCAATTTTCCACTACGTGTTCCACCCAGCTGATGCTTTATGTCCAAGTGGTAAGGAGGAAAACCTGCCCCAACAAGTCTCAAGTTGAGAACTTCAATGAACCACTTCTTCCCTTATGAAAGCCAAAGAAGTATATCAGAGCCTGTCTCCAAAAGCACAAGGCAGCAAATAACACAAGAGTCGAGATGATATGGGCTCTGTGGCTATTTTTGATACTATACTATTTATTTTAGGACCAAAGCCTAGAAATTACAGTTGGTAATATTGGTATGCATTCATATGAAATCCCTTTGTCCACTATTTTAACAGGTGTGTTAACTTGTTTAAAATAAATTAATTAACACTTGAATTAAAATAATGGAGAAAGGAATATCATACAAGTGCATTAAGCTTTCACCCACTAATTTCATCAATAATAATTTCCACAGTCAAAATATATGGATGGTACAGCAAGAAGCGTATTGAAACAAGAGTCAAGAAACAAGCGCATTAGTTTGCTAATAATAGATTACCACACAAACATGATTCACCATTATAGTTGTTTTCTGTCCAGTTTCCAAATGGGCTATATTCTATCATAAGAGCACACGTTAGAAAAAAGACCAAGGGGGGAAAATTGGGTTGCTTTGCGCCTCCCGTTAGCACCCTAAGAGGGCGCTAACAGGGCGCAAAGCAACTAGGGCCCGGGCGCGGCACCGCCCACGCCTCCCGCGAAATTCAGCGGGAGGTTAGCGGCAGTGCTAACTGGTCGTGCCCCGCGCGCTGCGCCGCCGGCGTTGACGTCATTGCCGTGCACAGCGCCCCGCTCGTGCCCCGGCCGCGACCTTCAGGAGCGCCCCCTGACTTACCACCGGATGCTATGTCCGACAGGGTCAGAGGGGCCTACCTGCGGCCGGAGAGGCGCAATTTAAAGGCGAGGTGCGGGCGGCCATTTTTGTTGCTGGCCGCCTGCCAGCACCTGCCTGCGTTCCCATCCCCAGCCTCCTGAACGGCCCCCCCCCCACGCGGAGTGCCGGCTGTGCTCCAAGAGCCCGGCACTTCTCTTGAGTGCCGGGCTCTTTTGCCGTCACTCCCAATCCCCAGGGACTCAGATGGGCCCCAGATCGCGCTGCGCAAGGCCCCTCCCCTTTAAGAAGGGGAGGAAGGCCTCCAATACCACGGCACAGAGTGCCGCGATATTGACTCGCAGCGCCCCAAGAGGAATGCGGGGCGCTTCCAGTAGCGCCCTGCATCCCTTTTGGGGCACAACCACTCAATTTCCAGCGCGGGTTAGCGCCCTGGTGAAGTTAGCGCCCCAAATGAGGCGCTACTCAATTTTTAGCCCCAACTATCTATATTGCCTATAACAACAGCGACTGCACTTGAAAGTAAGACATTGTATGTGAAGCCCTTTGGGACATTTCTAAAAGAGATAAAGTGAATGTTTCTTTAAAAGAAAGTCTACACCTAAATGCTGGATAATGCACCAGATAAGTGTCAAAAGTCAACATTTCTGGAGGAGCATGCCCCTAGGATGTATAGTACATCTATTGTCTAAAATTGCCACTCCAGTGTTGGTTAACGTTGCATTTGAACTTCTGCTTACAACTGACAGTTTTATGATCCTGATTAACACATTTCCTCTATTGCAGGAGTCCTGATGGAATGATTCCTTCCTTAAAAAGAGGCCCAGTCTGTGAGACTCCTTCTTTATTTGCACATTCTCCCTGTGTTTGCGTGGGTTTTCTCCGGGTGCTCCGGTTTCCTCCCACAGCCCAAAGATGTGCGGGTTAGGTTGATTGGCTATGATAAATTGACCCTTAGTGTTAGGGGGATTAAATACGTGGGGTTACAGGGATAGGGTGGGATATGTGTTGGTGTAGGGGTTACGGGGATCGGGTGGGATATGTGTCGGTGCAGGCTCGATGGGCCGAAATGGCCTCTATCTGCACTGTGGGGTTTCTGTGATTCTGTGATTATATGATGGTGAAATCCCCTTTTTGATAGGGTGCTGATGGATCAATTCGCTCTCTAAAAGGGGTCTTCATGGTGAAGTTCCCTCTTTAAAAGGGATCCTGATGACAAAGTCCTTCTTGTATTTCCTAGTTTTCTCCCTTTCCTCTATTAAAGACACTGGAATAGAAATTGGATCTCATTGCACCGGTTTTACCCACAACTTGGTATCATCTGCAAATTTCGATGCCTTGCCTCCAATTTCTGAGTCCAAATCATTTAAGAATAAGGTGAACAACAGTGGTCCCAGCACGGATCCCTGTGGGACATCAGTTCCCACTTTCTGCCAGACCAAGAAACTTCCCTTAACTCCTAACCTCTGTTTTCTGCTTTGTAGCCATCTTTCAATCCGTTCTTCTACATGGACCCTGACTCCACCTGCCATGAGTCTTATATGGCACCATATCAAAAACCTTCTGAAAGTTCGTGTACACCTCATCCAATGCATTGACCTTGTTTACTCTTTCTGTTATTTCCTCAAAGAATTTAATAAGATTAGTGAAACATGACCTTCCTTTTCGAAACCCATGCTAACTATTTTTTATCATATTCTCTGTTTCTAGATAGGAATATAGTAACATAGGAACAGGAGTAGGCCATTCAGCCCCTCAAGCCTGCTCTGCCCTTCAATGAGATCATGGTTGATCTGCGACCTAACTCCATTTACCCACCTTTGGCCCATATCCCTTAATACCTTTGGTTAACAAAAAGCTATCAATCTCCAATTTAAAATTAACAATTGATCTACCATCAATTGCCGTTTGCGGAAGAGAGTTCCAAACTTCTACCACCTTTTGTGTGTAGAAGTGTTTCCTAATTTCACTCCTGAAAGGTCTGGCTCTAATTTTAGACTATGCTCCCTGACATGAACCAGTCATTCATGAAAGAAAGACTTATGAAATAATACTGAGCGGCCTGCGGGTGGCGCTGTCCAGGGAGAGTATAAATACTCGGGCACGGGCCCAGCTTGCACAGGACATTCTTAACAGGAACTAGTGAAGGACACAACTAGATCTCCATGTTGTAAAACAGTTGATTAAAGCTTTGTTTAACGCTTAGACCAAGTGCCTAGTAGTTTTCTTACATCACCTCCTAGTCCTAGAATCCCCATCCCTGTCAGTGGAAATAGTTTCTCTCTATCGACTCTATCTGTTTCCCTTAATATCCTGAAAACTTCGATCAGATCACCCCTTAACCTTCTAAATTCTAGGGAATACAACCCTAATTTGTGTAATCTCTCCTTGTAACTTAACCTTTGAAGTCCGGGTATCATTCTGGTAAATCTACGCTGCACTCCCTCCAAGGCCAATATATCCTTTCCAAGGTGTGTTGCCCAGAATTACTCACAGTACTCCAGGTGTGGTCTAACCAGGGCTTTGTATTCCTGCAACATAACTTCCTACCCCCTTGTATTCTAATCCTCTAAATATAAAGACTGTAATGTATATACCTTTAAGGGGGGAACTATCTTTTACAGCTCATGTATACTGCAGTACCGGCAGTGACCACACCTGTATATAGCACTGAGTAGTAATCTGTACAGATCAGTTCCCGTGTGAGCCACGTTGAGTAAACACCTGTTGTACCGTTCTCCTGCAGTCTGTGTCTTATTATACACGAACACAACATTGGCGACAAGGCAAGTTCGAACCTACCTGCAACTCTGCATCACCTCCCGGGGATTCGTTCCTGGAGATCAGTGGATTGGAGGTCAAGGCCAGAGACTCGGGCGTCGACCACGGGCAACCGCCCAGTCATCCAGCAGAGACTCGAGAATTGCGGGGGACGCTGTCGAGAGCCAGGCTTGGCTTTCCAGTCGAGGTGGTCCAGCGAAACGGGCTGGCAACAGGTAGTGCGCAGACCCTTCCCGGACAGCGGCGGGCTAGAGCCCGACCGAGCGGCACAGCAAAGGGCCGAGCAGCATCGACGGGGGAGAGCGAGAGAGGGCAGAGCGCACAGGGTGCAGTTGGTGTTCAGGGGCCGAGCAGCGTCGAAGAGAGGGAGAGAGAGACGCGCAGAAACCCGCGAGGCGCCGCCATTGCCACGAGGACCGCCGAGAGCGGCGTTGGCAGCAGCGCAGGAGAAACACGCGAAACCTACAGGACGCCGCCATTGCCACGAGAACCGCCAGGAGCGGCGTTGGCAGCAGCGGGGGTGGAAGGAAAGCGCGGGAGACGCCATTTTAAGCCATTGGGAGACGCCATTTTAAACCACACCCAAAATGCCGAAGAGTGGCAGTATCACCCCATTTGACAATGAAGTCGAAGATTGGACTACATATGTCGAACGAATAGAGGTATACTGCAAGGCAAATGAGGTGTCAGATGACAAGAAAGCGTCGGTATTGTTAAATTTAATGGGTGCAAAGACGTATGGTTTATTACAAAATCTAGTAACCCCAACGAAGCCAATGGAAAAGAGTTTTGAAGACATAGTAACGATACCACAGGAACATTTAAATCCCACACCGCTGCTGATAGCAGAAAGATTCAAGTTTCACAAACGGAACCAGCATAAGGATGAAAGCAGTGCTGATTATTTAACAGAACTGCGCAAACTATCGAAACACTGCCAGTTTGGAGCGGGACTGGCAGATACCTTAAGTGACAAGTTTGTGTGTGGGCTTCAAAGTGAAGGAACCCAGAAATGGCTTTTATCTGAAAAGGACCTTACGCTGGAAAAGGCTTTCAGCATTGCGGTATCATATGAAGCAGCAGCACGGGACGCTGCAGAGATACAACAGAGACCGCAAGAATATGGCACAAACGAAATGTCATATGGAACAGAGAAGTGCTATCGCTGCGGCAGAACAACACACAACCAGAATGATTGCTGGTTCAAAGACAAAGTGTGCAGACAGTGTGGAAAAGTAGGACACATAGCACGAGTCTGCAGGTCGGGAAAGAAAACCAGCAATAAGAAACCTACCAAAGAAAAGTACAAGAAGGTACATAAGATGACAGAGAATAGTTCAGACGCACAAAAGAGTGATAACGACTCCGAAAGCAGGGAACTGAGTTGTCTGAAACTACATAATGTGATCACAACGGAGGATCACCGAACCATTTGGGTCACTTTCAAGATAGCAGGAGTCCAGGTAAAGATGGAATTGGACACAGGATCAGCCCTAACAGTCACAGACCGATGGGACTATGAGCGGCTATTCTCACACATACCCTTGAGAGACACAAAAATTATTTTGAAGACGTACACGGGGCAAAAAGTCTACCCCAAAGGAAAAATAAGGGTGACCGTTATATATAACGGTAAGGAAACACCAAAACTAGACCTGTATGTATTACAAGATGGAGGACCACCATTACTGGGATGTGAATGGATCCAGAAAATACAACTGGATTGGCATTCCATATAGGCACTGACTGTGGCTGACAAAAAGGATGATGACGTCACACCTGGGCGACTGTCAAAGAGCCTAACTGACGCGAAAGAAGTGTTCCAGCAAGGACTCGGAACACTAAAAGGCATGACAGCGATGATTAAAATTGAAGAAAATGCAAGCCCAAAATGTTTTAAGGCCAGACCGGTACCTTATGCGATCCGCCCAGCCGTTGAAGCAGAGCTGGAGAGTCTGGAACGTTCAGGTGTACTGTCCAAGGTAGACTGGAGCGAGTGGGCTACACCCATCGCCCCTGTGATGAAAAAGTCGTTGAGCAGCACGCCTGGGGAACCAAAGAAGGTTCGCATCTGTGGGGACTTTAAGGTAACAGTGAACCCGGTCCTTCACACCGTACAATATCCACTTCCGCGGATTGAAGATATTTTCGCCTCGCTATCTGGAGGGAAACGCTTCACTAAGATTGATCTGGCCCAGGCGTATCTGCAAATGGAGGTAGAAGAAGCATCAAAAAAATACCTCACAATCAACACCCATAAAGGTCTCTACCAATACAACCGGCTGGTATTCGGGGTAGCATCAGCTCTGACTATTTGGCAGAGGGCAATGGAACAAGTCCTGCAAGGGATCCCAGGGACCCAGTATTATTTCGACGACATCCTGGTCACGGGCGAAAATGACAGTGATCACCTTGCCAACCTGGAACAGGTGCTCACTAGATTGCAGGAATATGGGCTCCGAGCTAACCGCCCCAAATGCGAGTTTTTTAGAAAACAGATCTCGTATTGTGGCCACGTTATCGATAAAGAGGGGTTACATAAGTCCGCAGAGAAGATTGAGGCAGTAGTCAAGGCTCCAGCACCGGAAAATGTGTCACAACTGAGGTCGTTCCTCGGGCTGGTAAACTACTACCATAAGTTCTTGTCAAATTTGTCTACAATACTACACCCACTGAACACCCTACTGCAAACAGGGGTGCCATGGAAGTGGAGTGATGAATGTAGACGAGCTTTCCAGAAGAGCAAAACATTAATCACATCGAAAGAGGTATTGGCCCATTACAACCCAGCATTACCAATTCGGTTGGCATGTGATGCGTCACCCTACGGCATTGGAGCGGTGCTGTCGCACAAATTCTCGGACGGCTCAGAGAGGCCAATAGCCTTTGCATCACGATTACTAACCTCAGCCGAGCGTAACTATGCCCAGATTGACAGGGAGGCCCTCAGCCTAGTGTGGGGAGTGAAAAAGTTCAATCACTATCTGCACGGGTAGAAATTCACCTTGCTGACTGATCACCAGCCTCTTGTCTCCATTTTTAATCCGAAGAAGGGCGTTCCGGTGATGACTGCGCAACGACTACAAAGATGGTCACTTTTTCTAGGGGCGCACCACTATGAGATTGAATATAAGGGCACAAAACAGCATGGAAATGCTGATGGGCTATCACGCCTGCCACTGCCTACTGCGGAGGAAGCACCAGCAGTGGATCCTGTCGAAATATTTCATTCGACTACAGTTGAATACCTACCGGTAACTAACGCTTGTATCGAAAAGGAAACCCGAAATGACCCGACACTGTCTCGGGTATATGATTTGACGGTGAAAGGATGGCCAGCACATGGCGACTCACTGTTGCCAGCATTCTCGACAAGGAGAGAACAGCTGTCAGTGTGCCGGGGGACCTTGATGTGTGGATCCCGAGTGGTAATTCCACCCAAGTTAAGGGATAGAGTGCTCAATGAGCTTCACGAGGGTCATCTGGGAGGGGTAAAAATGAAAAGCCTAGCCAGGGCTTATGTGTGGTGGCTGGGAATCGATAAACAAATCGAGGACCTGACCAAGAGCTGCTCAGGATGCCAGAAAGTCCAAAATGCACCACCACAGGCCCCTCTACACCCATGGGAGTGGCCCTCATCTCCATGGCAACGGGTGCATATTGATTTTGCTGGTCCATTCATGGACTCAATGTTTTTAATAGCCGTGGATGCGCACTCAAAATGGCCTGAGGTCATCAAAATGTCCTCCACCACCACGGAGAAAACTATTGCAGTCCTACGGACCATTTTTGCCAGGAATGGCTTGCCAGAACAGATTTGCTCCGATAAGGGACCACAGTTTGTGTCCGAAGAGTTCCGGAGGTTCTTGAAAAAGAATGGGGTAAGGCATTACACATCCGCCCCGTATCATCCAGCCACAAATGGATTGGCTGAGAGGTTCGTACAAACCTTTAAGAAGGCAATAAAGGCTATGTACAATGACAACATTCCGCTGCAGCACAAGGTGGACAATTTCCTGTTTGCCTACCGGAATGCGACACATGCATAAGAACATAAGAACATAAGAAATAGGAGCAGGAGTAGGCCAATCGGCCCCTCGAGCCTGCTCCGCCATTCAATAAGATCATGGCTGATCTGATCCTAACCGCCAATCCACTATCACAGAACCATCTCCTGAATCTAACAGAATTAGACACACGAAATAGGAGCAGGATCAGGCTACACCGCCCCTGGGCCCGCTCCGCTACCCACAGGGCCATGACCGATCCGAACCTAGACTCATGTCCAAATTCCTGCCCGCTCCCCGTAACCCTTAATTCCCTTTACTTCTAGGAAACTGTCTATTTCTGTTTTAAATTTATGTAATGATGTAGCTTCTACAGCTTTTTGGGGCAGCATATTCCATGGACCTACCACCCTCTGAGTGAAGTAGTTCCTCCTCATCTTAGTTTTGAAAGAGCAGCCCCTTATTCTAAGACTATGCCCCCTAGTTCTAGTTTCACCCATCATCGGGAACATCCTCCCCGCATCCACCCGATCCAACCCCTTCACAATCTTATATGTTTCAATAAGATCGCCTCTCATTCTTCTGAACTCCAATGAGTAGAGTCCCAATCTACTCAACCTCTCCTCATATGTCCATCCCCTCATCCCCGGGATTAACCGAGTGAACCTTCTTTGTACTGACTCGAGAGCAAGTATGTCCTTTCTTAAGTATGGACACCAAAGCTGTACGCAATATTCCAGGTGCGGTCTCACCAATACCTTGTACATCTGAAGCAGTACCTCCCTATTTTTATATTCTATCCCCCTAGCAATGAAAGCCAACATTCCATTGGCCTTCTTAATCACTTGCTGCACCTGCATACTAACCTTTTGAGTTTCGTGCACCAGGACCCCCAGATCCCTTTGTACTTCAGTACTTTCCAGTTTCTTGCCATTAAGATAATAACTTGCTCTACGATTTTTCCTGCCAAAGTGCATAACCTCACACTTTCCAGTATTGTATTCCATCTGCCAAATCTCTGCCCACTTACTTAGCCTATCTATGTCCCCTTGCAGGTTTTTTATGTCCTCCTCACTCACTACTTTCCCTCCCATCTTAGTATCATCTGCAAACTTTGATATGTTACACTCGGTCCCCTCCTCCAAATCGTTAATATAGATTGTAAAGAGTTGGGGACCCAGCACTGACCCCTGCGGAACACCACTAGTTACTGATTGCCAGTCTGAGAATGAACCATTTATCCCAACTCTCTGCCTTCTGTTAGATAGCCAATCCTCTATCCGTGCCAGAATATTACCCCCAATCTGGTGATTTTTTTATCTTAAGCAATAATCTTTTGTGTGGCACCTTGTCAAATGCCTTTTGGAAGTCTAAATACACTACGTCCACTGGTTCCCCTTTATCCACCCTATATGTTACTTCCTCAAAGAACTCCAGCAAATTTGTCAAACATGACTTCCCCTTCATAAAACCATGCTGACTTTGTCCTATTAAATTATGATTATCCAAATGTCCTGTTACTGTCTCCTTAATAATGGACTCCAAAATTTTACCTACCACAGATGTTAGGCTAACCGGTCTATAGTTTCCAGCCTTCTGTCTACTGCCCTTTTTAAATAAGAGTGTTACATTAGCAGTTTTCCAGTCTGCTGGGACCTTTGCCGAGTCCAGGGAGTTTTGGAAAATTATTACCAATGCATCCACAATCCCTACCGCCACTTCCCTCAAGACCCTTGGATGTAAGCCATCAGGTCCAGGTGATTTATCCGCCTTGAGTCCCATTATTTTACCGAGTACCACTTCCTTAGTGATTTTGATCGTGTTTAGCTCCTCCCCCACTTTAGCCCCCTGTTTGTCCAGTGTTGGGATATTCTTAGTGTCTTCTACTGTAAAGACTGATATAAAATATTCATTCAGTGTTTTTGCCATCTCCATATTTCCCACCATTAATTTCCCGGTCTCATCCTCTAAGGGACCAACATTTACTTTAGCCACCCTTTTTCTTTTTATATAACTATAAAAACTCTTACTATCTGTTTTCATATTTTTTGCTAATTTACTTTCATAATCTATCTTCCCTTTCTTAATCAATCTTTTTGTTATTTTTTGCTGTCTTTTAAAGTTTTCCCAATCCTCTATCCTCCCACTAGATTTGGCTACCTTATATGCCCTTGTTTTTAGTCGAATACTATCCTTAATTTCTTTACTTAGCCACGGATGGCTGTCTTTTCTTTTACACCCTTTTTTTCTCAGTGGAATATACTTTTTTTGAAAGTTGTAAAATAACTCCTTAAATGTACACCACTGATCATGTATCGTCTTACCCTTTAATCTATTTTCCCAATCCACTTTACTCAATTCCGCTCTCATACCTTCATAGTCTCCTTTATTCAAGCTTAGCACGCTTGTTTGAGATACAACCTCCTCACCCTCTAATTGAATATGGAATTCAACCATGTTATGGTCACTCATTCCAAGGGGATCCTTTACTAGGACATTTTTAATTAATCCTGTCTCGTTACACAGGACCAGATCTAAGGTTGCTTGCCCCCTGGTCGGTTCAGTTACATACTGCTCAAGAAACCCATCCCTAATACACTCAATGAACTCATCCTCAAGGCAGCCCTGCCCAATTTGATATGTCCAATTAATATGATAGTTAAAATCCCCCATAATTATAGATGTTCCCTTATTACAAGCCTCAACTATTTCCTGATTGATACTCCGTCCAACAGAGTTGCCACTGTTCGGAGGCCTATAGACTACGCCCACTAGTGTTTTTTTCCCCTTATTATTCCTTACCTCCACCTGGGGCCTGGCAGTCACCAACCAGGCCCCAGCCATGATGTTCTTTAACCGAAGGTTGAGATCTCGCCTGGATTTGCTCAGACCAAATGTATGAAGAGGTGTTGAGAGTAAGCAATTCCATCACATCCATGAGAAGCCAACAAGGAGCTTCAATGTAGGGCAACCAGTCTTGGCCCACGACTACCAAACAGAAAAATGGCAGCCAGGAACGATATGCACACGGCAGGGCCCCCTAATGTACACAGTGGACGTTGGGGAGAGCATCGTGAGACGCCATGCTGACCAGATCCTAGAGTCACAGGAACAAGTCAACCCCATGCCTCGCCCATACGTACCTGGTGATGAACCCGACGTACAGGTCGCATCTACCCCAGAAACAGTAGCATCGGAAGCTGATGAACCAACCGACGACAGGGGGCCAGAATCGCCTCCGCACCAAGAGCAAGACACTCAGGAAAGGCGCTATCCAGAAAGGATCAGGAAGCCTCCCCAAAGACTGAATATATAAATAGACTATTTTCAGCTAATGTTGCATGTTAAAAGTGTTAATTGTAATTAGTTTGATATTTAATTGTTTAATGAGTGTTATGGTACTGTTAATCTAAAAGGGGAGGAATTGTAATGTATTTACCTTTAAGGGGGGAACTATCTTTTACAGCTCATGTATACTGCAGTACCGGCAGTGACCACACCTGTATATAGCACTGAGTAGTAATCTGTACAGATCAGTTCCCGTGTGAGCCACGTTGAGTAAACACCTGTTGTACCGTTCTCCTGCAGTCTGTGTCTTATTATACACAGACACAACAAAGACCAGCATTCCATTAGCCATTTTGATTATTTTCTGTACCTGTTCATGACATTTTAATGATCTATGTACCTGGACCCCCAAGTCTCTTTCGACTTCCACTGTTTTTAGCCTTTCACCGTTTAGAAAGTACCCTGTTCTATCCTTTTTAGGTCCAAAGTGGATGACCTCACATTTGCCTACATTGAAATCCATTTGCCACAGTTTTGCCCATTCATTTAATCTGTTGATGTAATTTTATGCTTCCATCTACACTGCCTACAATTCCACCTATCTTTGTGTCATCGGCAAATTTGGGTATATGACTTCTATGCCATCATCTAAGTCGTTAATAAATACTGTGAATAGTTGAGACCCCAACACAGATCCCTGCGGGACACCGCTAGTCACATCCTGCCAATTTGAGAACCTGCCCATTATCCCTACTCTCTGGCTCCTGCCGCTCAGCCAGTTTCCTAACTTTTTCTAGCTCTGATGAAAGGTCATCGACCTGAAACGTTAACTCTGTTTCTCTCTCCACAGATGCTGCCTGACCTGCTGAGTATTTCCAGCATTTTCTGTTTTTATTTCAGATTTCCAGCATTCGCAGTATTTTGTGTAGGTCAGTGATCACAGGGGTGATGGGTGAACGGGACTTGGTGCGAGTTAGGACATGGACAGCAGAGTTTTGGATGAGCCCAAGTTTATGGAGGTTGGAAGGTAGGAGGCCTTCTAGGAGAGCATTGGAATAGTCAAGTCTAAAGGTAACAAAGTCATGGATGAGGGTTTCAACAGCAAATAAACTGAGGCAGGGGCAGAGTCGGGCGATGTTACGGAGGTGGAAGTAGGCGGTCTTGGTGATGGTGCGGATATGTGGTCGGAAGCTCATCTCGGGGTCAAATACGACACCAAGGTTGTGAACAGTCTGGTTCAGCCTCAGACAGTTGCCAGGGATAGGGATGGAGTCAGTGGCTAGGGGAACGGAGTTTGTGGCAGGGACCGAAGACAATGGCTTCGGTCTTCCCAATATTTAGTTGGATAAGTATCTGTTTAAAACCGAGTGGTAAGGTCAGACACTGAGAGAAGCGAGATATTAGGAACAAAACCCAACTGTTTATTTACACGGTGTAGCAGAGAGACATAGCTCTTACAAGCTGGAGGCCAGACACATTTCTTACTGCACGAGCCAAGATGGAGGATCAACCTCTGAGTCATACCCATAATGCAATGCCACATTACCGTATTAACTGGTGTACCAGGACATTGAATACATGACCCATTACCTTAAATACTGGTGAATGTGAACCCTTAATATTTGGCTCCATCTGGTGGATAATTTAAACATTACATCCCAGATTACTATAGTATCTGAAAGAATTTTTTTTGCAGGGCTACAGGGTAAGGGCAGGGGAGTGGGACTAGCTGAGAGTCGGCATGGGTTCGACGGGCCGAATGGCCTTCTTCTGTGCTGTAACCATTCTATGATTCTATGACAGCAGATTTGAGGGAGAGGGGGACAGTACCTGAGGGGCGAGAACATTAACAATATCAGCTAACATGGGGGCCAGGAAGGGAAGTTGGGCGGTCAGTAGTTTGGTGGGATTAGGGTCGAGGGAGCAGGAGGTGGGTCTCATGGACAGGATGAGCTCAGAGAGGGCATGATGGGAGATAGGAGAGCAACTAGAGAAAGATTTGAGTTGAGGGCTAGGGTGGGGAAGATTGGCCCTCTGAGGGCCGGGGAGACGGAAACCCCAACATAAGTAGTTGTAACCCCATCACTTTTTATGTCGCTGACCTTATATGGGGCACACAGAGGCTCTGCCCCTTACAAGGCCGAGTGGAATTTCCCAACACATGCCTGGAAACCTATGTCACCGAGTTCCAAGCTAATTTCCGGTAGTTTTGGCAGACTCCTACCCAAGTTACAGCAGGAGTATGCTGGAAGGGCTGCAGATTTTTAAGACCTGGGGAAAATTGGTGAAATTACTCAACAAATCTTTGTACAGCTCAAAATGGCAGTGAGAAGAGTCTGGGCCTACACTGCCTGCATTCTTGGCTAACAATGTTATACAGACAGCAGAGAAAAGGAGAAAACAAATTAATAATAGAAAAGTCAAGTTGTTGGATCAGCAATCTTATCCAGTGAGTGGCTGAGCTGACTAGAAGGGCCTCAGATACAATCCCTGTCTAATCTGAGTTAACTGAACCCTGCAGAGGCAGCAATTGGGTTTGCTACAATTGACCTCAGTACCCCTGGGATGGGGAGGAATCAGCCACTCTTAATTTCTGTTCAGCCGTCCCTGTTGGATGTGCCCAGGCACGGACAGTGGGTGAGGGCAGGATCAGGCTTGGCTGCGATGCTGTCTCTCCCCAGTAATCGAATATTCTCCCGTCACTCACTATTGAAACTCATACATGAAGAATGGTCAGTTGGATGATTCGCCAGAGGGAGCCCACCACCCACTGAGGGAACTCCACAACCTTTAGGAGAGAAGAGGAGGAGGGAATAGAATTGGAGGAGAAATGAGGGGGGGGGGAGATGGATTAAACCCTCACAAGAAATGATTAGTAATGAAGCTCTTCAATGATGGTATGTTGCCCCCACCTGGCCAAGGAAAGACTAGACAGAAGCACTAATGGCACTAATTACAGATTTTTTTTAAGTGTCATCTTGGCTCAGCTGGTAGCACTCTTGCTGTTAAAGTTCACAGCATTGTGGGTTCAAGTCCTACTCCAGAATTTAAGCTTATAATCTAGGCTAACATCCAGAATGGTACTAGAGGAAGCACTGCCTTGTTGAGTTACAGGGAATTACAGACCGGTAAGCCTGACATCGGTAGTGGGGAAAATGCTAGAGTCCATTATTATAAAAGACGTAATAGCAGAGCACTTGGAAAACAGTGACAGGATCGGACAAAGTCAACATGGATTTACAAAAAGTGAATCGTGCTTGACTAATCTATTGGAATTTTTTGAGGATGTAACTGGTAAAATAGATAAGGGAGAACCAGTGGATGTGGTGTATTTGGACTTTCAGAGAACTTTCGATAAGGTCCCGCATAAGAGATTAGCATGTAAAGTTAAGGCACATGGGATTGGGGGCAACTATCGTAGTTTCCTTTATTTAAATTCAGGACCCTAGTCTCTGAGTCAAATACTTCACTCTCCATCTTAATGAAGAATTCTATTATATTATGATCGCTCCGCCCCAAGGGACCTCGCACAACAAGATTGCTAATTAATCCTTTCTCATTACATAATACCCAGTCTAAGATGGCCTGATCTCTAGTTGGTTCCTCGACATATTGGTCCAGGAAACCATCCTGTATACACTCCAGGAATTACTCCTCCACAATATTGTTACTAATTTGGTTAGCCCAATCTACATGTAGATTAAAGTCACCCATGATAACTGCTGTGCCCTTATTGCACGCGTCTCTAATTTCCCGTTTAATGCCATCCCCAACCTCAGCATTACTGTTTGGGGGTCTGTATACAACTCCCACTAACGTTTTCTGCCCCATGGTATTTCTCAGCTCTACCCATACAGAGTCCACATCATCAGAGCTAATATCCTTCCTTACTATTGGGTTAATCTCCTCTTTAACCAGCAATGCTACCCCACCTCCTTTTCCTTTTTGCCTGTCTTTCCTGAATATTGAATACCCCTGGATGCTGAGTTCCCAGCCTTGGTCACCCTGGAG
Source organism: Somniosus microcephalus (assembly GCF_052327205.1). NCBI lineage: Eukaryota > Metazoa > Chordata > Chondrichthyes > Squaliformes > Somniosidae > Somniosus > Somniosus microcephalus. Next base: position 337,055,639 of record NC_140988.1, read on the forward strand.
CCATGTCTCCGTAATCCCAATTATATCATATTCGTTTACATCTATTTGCGCAGTTAATTGATGGGGCCTAAAAATCCACTCAGTTGTATCACCACCTTTCCAGGACAACTAGGGATAGGCAATAAATGCTGTCCTTGCCAGTGACACCCACATCGTGAAACTGGGTAAAAAAAAATATAGGTCTCTCTGCCTTCTTGCCCATGTTCAGAGTTCTGGTAACTGCCCAGGTGGCTATTGAACACAGGTTTGCAGTGTCCACCGTTTCACTCAAAGCCTTTTGTGACTTATGGGCACTGTAGACTACAAGTCAGAGGAGCTAATGATCAAACTTTATTGTGCTCTGGTCAGTCCACATCTACTCCTGCTCACTAAGAAACAAGAAACCTTCAAGCACTGTAGACATTCCAGAGAAGAGCCACAAGGCCGATCCCCAATGTCAGGGGCCTGAGTTATGAGGAAAGTCTGGAGAAACTTGGGCTCTTCAGTCTGAAAAGGATGTGTCTGAGAGATGATCTTATAGAGGTATACAAAATTGCTAATGGTATAGAGAAAGGTTAACCCTAAATATTACTTTAAGTTAAACTTGTGGGAGTAAAATTCTGGGACACAGATTCATACTAGTAAAAGGTAATTTTAAGACTGATAGCAGGAAATTCCTCTTCACACAAAGAGTGATCAACATGTGGAATAAACTTCCAGATAGAGTGGTGGAAGCAGAAACACTGGAATCATTTAGGAAACAATTGGATGCTGCAATGGGGAGGGTCCGGGTGCATTCGGATCTCTCTAAATAGATGAACTAGGATGGGGCGAATGCCTTGCCCAACCATAATTAACTTGATCTTATTGCATAATTGTAATCAATCGCATACAAAGGAAAAGGGTTGAGGTCCTGCAGTCAGAGTTTCAGGAGCTAGGGAGGAAATTAAAGAGTAGGACCTTAAAGGTGCTAATCTCTGGATTACTCCCAGTGCCATGTGCTAGTGATTATAGGAGCATTAAGATAATATTTTTGATTATAATCACTCAACCATTGCCGGCTGCCCGTGTCCTAACTTGCACCGAGTCCCGTTCGCCCATCACCCCTGTGCTCGCTGATCTACACTGGCTCCCAGTTAAGCAACGCCTCAATTTCAAAATTCTCATCCTTATTTTCAAATCCCTCCATGGCCTCGCCCCTCCCTATCTCCGTAACCCCCTTCAGCCCCACAATCCCTTGAGATATCTGCGCTCCTCTAATTCTGCACTCTTGCGCATCCCTGATTATAATCGCTCAATCATTGGTGGCCGTGCCTTCTGTTGACTAGGCCCCAAGCTCTGGAATTCCCTGCCTAAACCTCTCCACCTCGCTACCTCTCTTTTCTCCTTTAAGACGCTCCTAATTTCTCATGTGGCTCGGTGTCAAATTTTTTGTCTTATAATACTCCTGTGAAGCGCCTTGCGACGTATTACTATGTTAAAGGCACTATATAAATACAAGTTGTTTTTGTTGTTGAGAAATGGTGCAGGAGGGAGGGCTTCAGATTCCTGGGGCACTGGGACCAATGTTCCCTCTAATTTTCTTTTCGTGCACGGTCCTTTTAACTGGCTGGGCGGCCCATTCAAATTTTCGCGCATGCGTGGTTATTTCCATTGAGAAGCCGGTGAGTGGCCTGCATGGGACCTCCAGACCAGCCGCACAGCTTAGTGGGAACATTGATTGGGACCAGTTCTGGACAGGAGGGACCTGTACAAAATGGATGGACTGCACCTCAACAGGGCTGGGACCAATGTCCTACTGGGAGGTTAGTGCTGTGGGAGAGGGTTTACACTAATTTGGACCATTAACTGGTCCAGGCAGCGGGCGGTCGAGGGGGTTGTTCGGCCCGACTGCCTGTCTCTCTTCCGCGGCCATGTTCGCGCCCGGGTGGCCCTGGAGATGGAGCACGCGGTGTCCGCCGGCACGCTTGAGGCCTTCCGCGACCGGTGGGCGCCGCGGGGACTGGAGTGCATCATCACTCTGGCCAACAAAATTTTAATTTGATTTGTTAAGTTTTATTTAAAGTTTTGTTAATTTACAGTTAATTTGTTTGGGTGCTTAATCAAAAGAGTAGACCGGGGGGGGGGAGGCGGGGGCGGAATGCAAGGCAGACTATGATGGGTTTGGAGTGCATGTGCGTAAATGTATGGAGTGTTGTAAATAAGGTTGGTGTGACAAACTGCCACATGGAATTATGATATAGTGACAATAACGGAGACCTGGCTCAAACAAGGGGAGGAATGGGCACTTAATAAGCCTGCCTACAAAATATTCAGGAAAGATAGGGAAGGAAAAAAGGAGGGGGGGGGCGGATGGGGGCAGCTGGGTGACAGTATTGATGAAAGATACTGTTACAGCACTGGAAAGGGATACTGTATTTGAGGGTTCAAAGACAGAATCTATTTGGTTAGAATTAAGGAACAATATAGGTGCTATTATGCTGCTGGGTGTATACTATTGGCCACCAAATAGGGGGAAGGAGATAACGGAGCAAATTTGCAGGCAATTTTCACAAAAATGAAAGAACTATAGAGTACTGATAAAGGTGGACTTCAATTAACCTAATGTAGACTGGGAAAGTAAGTGTTATGAGCAAAGAGTTGATTAACTTGAGTTCTTTTTTTGATGAAGCAACAGGGAGGGTAGATGAAGGTAGTGTGGTTGATGTTGTGTATCTGGACTTCCAAAAGGCTTTTGATAAAGTACCATATAATAGTCTTGTTAGCAAAATTAAAGTTCTTCGGAGTAAAAGGGCAATGGCAGCATAGATATGAAATTGGCTAAGGGACAGAAAGCAGAGTAATGGTGAACGGTTGTTTTTCAGACTGGAAGTAAGTATACAGTGGTGTCCCCCAGCAGTACTTGTTGGGACCACTGCTCTTTTTGATATATATTAATGACCTGGACTTGGGTATACAGGACATAATTTCAAAGTTTGCAGATGACACAAAGCCCGGAAATGTAGTAAATACTGAGGAGGATAGTACATAGAAGATAGGAGCAGGAGTAGGCCATTCGGCCCTTCGAGCCTGCTCCGCCATTCAATGAGATCATGGCTGATCATTCAAATTCAGTACCCTGTCCCTGCCTTCTCCCCATATCCCTTGATCCCTTTAGCCTTAAGAAATATATCCAACTCTTTCTTGAATATATTTAATGAACAGGCCTCCACCGCCATCTGTGGCAGAGAATTCCACAGGTTCACCACTCTCTGGGTGAAGAAATTCCTCCTCATTTCAGTCCTAAATGGCTTACCCCTTATCCTTAGACTATGACCCCTGGTTCTGGACTCCCCGGCCATCAGAAACATCCTTTCTGCATCTAGTCTGTCCAGACCTGACAGAATTTTATAGGTTTCGATGAGATCCCCTCTCAATCTTCTAAACTCCAGTGAGTATAAGCCCAATCGATGCAATCTCTCCTCATACGTCATTCCTGCCATCCCAGGTATCAGCCTGGTGAATCTTCGCTGCACTCCTTCCATGGCAAGCACGTCCTTCCTCAGATAAGGCGACCAAAACTGCACACAATACTCAAGGTGCGGTCTCACCAAGGCCCTGTACAACTGTAGCAAGACATCCTTATTCCTGTACTCGAACCCTCTTGCTACGAAGGCCAACATACCATTTGCCTTCTTAACCGCCTGCTGCACCTGCATGCTTACCTTCAGCGACTGGTGCACAAGAACACCCAGGTCTCTTTGCACTTCCCCTTCACCCAATCTATTGCCATTCAAATAATAATCTGCCTTCCTGTTTTTGCCTCCAAAGTGGATAACCTCACATTTATCCACATTATAGTGCATTTGCCATGTTTCTGCCCAATCACCCAACCTGTCCAAATCGTACTGGAGTTTCATGACATCCTCCTCACAGCATACCCTCCCACCCAGCTTTGTGTCGTCTGCAAATTTGGAGATATTACATCCAATTCCCTCATCCAGATCATTAATATATATTGTGAACAGCTGGGGTCCTAGGACCGATCCTTGCGGTACCCCACTAGTCACTGCCTGCCACTCGGAAAACGACCCGTTTATTCCAACTCTTTGCTTTCTGTCCGCCAACCAGTTCTCTATCCAAGTCAATACCTTGCCCCCAATCCCATGTGCCTTAATTTTGCACGCTAACCTCTTATGCGGGACCTTATTGAAAGCCTTCTGAAAGTCCAAATACACCACAGCCACTGGTTCTCCCTTATCTATTTTACCAGTTACATCCTCAAAAAATTCCAGTAGATTAGTCAAGCATGATTTACATTTTGTAAATCCATGTTGACTTTGTCTGATCCTGTCACTGCTTTCCAAGTGCTCTGCTATTACATCTTTTATAATGGACTCTAGCATTTTCCCCACTACCGATGTCAGGCTTACCGGTCTAGTAACAGACTTCAGGAGGACATAGGCAGACTGGTAAAATGGGCAGACACATGACAGATGAAACTGAATGCAGAGAAGTATGAAGTGATGCATTTTGGTAGGATGAATGAGGAGAGGCAATATAAAGCAAATGGTACAATTATAAAGGGGGTGCGGGAACAGAGAGACCTGGTGGTGTACATACACAAATCTTTGAAGATGGCAGGACAAGTTGAGACGGCTGTTAAAAAAAGCATATGGGATCCTTGGCTTTATAAACAGAGGCAGGGAGTATAAAAACGAAGAAGTTATGGTAAACCTTTATAAAACACTGGTCATGCCCCGGCTGGAGCATTGTGTCCAATTTAAGAAGGATGTCAAGCCCTTCGAGAGGATGCAGAAGAGATTTACTCGAATGGTTCCAGGGAGACTGGAAAAACATAGAAACATAGAAGATAGGAGCAGGAGTAGGCCATTCGGCCCCTCGAGCCTGCTCCGCCATTCAATGCGATCATGGCTGATCATCCAAACTCAGTACCCTGTCCCTGCCTTCTCCCCATATCCCTTGATCCCTTTAGCCTTAAGAAATATATCTAACTCCTTCTTCAATATATTTACTGAATTGGCCTCCACTGCCTTCTGTGGTAGAGAATTCCACAGGTTCACCACTCTCTGGGTGAAGAAATTCCTCCTCATCTGTCTTAAATGGCCTACCCCTTATCCTTAAACTGTGACCCCTGGTTTTGGACTCCCCAGCCATCGGGAACATCCTCCCTGCATCTAGTCTGTCTAGTCCTGTTAGAATTTTATAAGTTTCAATGAGATCCCCTCTCATTCTTCTAAACTCCAGCGAGTATAATCCAAACTGGATTATTCTCCTTAGAGCAGAGAAGGTTAAGGGGAATAGCAAAATACTGCAGATGCTGGAAATCCGAAATAACAACAGAAAATGCTGGAAAAACTCAGCAGGCCAGGCAACATCCGTGGAGAGAAATTAGAGTCAACGTTTCGGGTCAAAACCCTTTATCAAGAAACGTTGACTCTAATTTCTCTCCACCGATGTTGCCTGGCCTGCTGAGTTTTTCCAGCATTTTCTGTTGTTATTAAGGTTAAGGGGAAATTGAATAGAGGTGTTCAAAATCATGAAGGGTTTTGACAGAGCAGAGAAGAAAAGTGCCCTCTCCCTGTGCTCCCCACCATTGGCGTGAAGGTCACTTTAATTAGTGCAATGATGCTCCTGCAGGCAGTGCTGAGTGAGCCAGCGGAATTTGCTTCCGGGTTGTGGGCGGAGCCTCGCTCTGGCCCCGGTGACCTCTGGTTCCAGGAGCGGCGCAGCTAGTGAATCGGTCGCCATTTGCAGAGCCGCTCGGAGGAGGAGGCAGGTTCCGAGCAGTAGAACCGCAGAAACACAAAGTCGAGACCATGCTGTCGGGCCGCCTTGCAACCGCCTTCGCGCGATCTCTCCCCAGGCAGCGGGCTCATGTAAGCATCCCGAAAGCTAAATTGCCGGGTTTGGATGTTGCGGAACGTGCGAGCAGAATAAAATAATCCGGAACCGCCTTCTCCGCCATTTTGGAAAGCCAGCTCGCAGGGCCTAGAGTGACTTTGAGCAGGAACTGTATATATTGTTTGGGGAATTTGTTTAGTAGCTGTTCTTTAAAATGGTTTTTGTACTTATTGCAAGAGGGCTTTAGTTACTGCATTTGCATCACTTTGTCATCCATGGAGCTTTCTAACGGAGCCCCATGTGTGTCTGTAAGAGAGGTTCACTGACAACGTCCTGCTGAAGGTCAGGTCCTGAATGTCTCCTTTACTTCACGTACAAACCGTCACTTGATTTGCAATATCTGTGATCAGCAAATTTATCTTTATCGATTTTGTAAATTGCATTTATGGCAAGTTTGTGTGTAGATTCGTTTCCAAATTTGATTGCGTTGTTTTTTGTGGTTGGAGTTTGAAAATTAAAAAGAACATTGTAGGGGCTTTTCTTTTGTAGCATTTAATGGGGCAACATTTAATATTTGACAATTGGTTTAGCAAAATGCTATACCTTTTTAATTCACAGAATCACAGAAACCCCACAGTGCAGATAGAGGCCATTTCGGCCCATCGAGCCTGCACCGACACATATCCCACCCGATCCCCGTAACCCCTACACCAACACATATCCCACCCTATCCCTGCAACCCCACGTATTTAACCCCCTAACACTAAGGGTCAATTTATCATAGCCAATCAACCTTAATAACCTGCACATCTTTGGACTGTAGGAGGAAACCGGAGCAGTATTGTATCTAGTGTTTATACAGAATGGCATTGAATTAATCGGTGATTTGCTTTGTATATTCAGTTGTTCAGAAATATTCAGAATTTGTTCTATATAGATGCTGTAGCTAGTGGCAGTAAACAGTTGAGGTTTGACCTTGTGTTAAATTAAATATCACTTAAATTTACCAAGAGTGATTCAGCACAAAGGTAATCTGCATATTGAATTTAAAAGCAACCCTTTGGAAGTACCGTGCAGTTAATCCTGTTTTAGAGGCTTGCTTCCTACACTCTCTCTGTAGAATGCTATTCCATTGTTTTATGTACTGGGTTTGTCTGGGAAACATGTATTTATTTAAAGTCGTCTTCTTTGTAGGTGGCAAGACATGCCCTTCCTGCAGCCTTTGTAGGCACCAAGAATCTTCACACGTCAAGGACATGGCTTCAAAAGACTGGTCAGTCTTTAGAAAAGGACCTCGACTAACTTAATATTTGTAGACATTCACATTTCAGTGTTTATAGGAGGAGATAAAAGAAGTCAATCATAGTGTCAACAATGACCATTCCCATTTGACTTTTGTTTTATCCTTGTATTTATATTCCTTGTCTGGCTTCAGGTCATGTAATTAACTCAAGGTTAGTTTAATGTGAGCATGGTTGGGTGACTTGCTTTCTGTTCTGGTGTCTGGTACAACTGATGGCCTGCTGTAGACTAAGGGAATGACAGGTTTGAGCCTGCATTGACCTATGTCATATGCTCCACATTGGAGTGCCAGTGGTTATATCATCACCTTAATGTGTCTAATTGGTCTACTCTAAGTAATCCATGCTACAGTATATTAATTTTTCAGTATCCTATAACTGTAGTATTTGAGTAGTCTTGCTTTAAGAATGCCAAACCCCATAGTGGTGGTTAATTTTGAATTGTGTTTCACTTGCATTGGATGTGGTTTATCAGGAAACTGGATAATTTTTCCAAAATCGAATGCATTTTGCAGTAATGTTTCTTTTGTTGGTTATAGTAGATAGCCAGGAATAGTGGTTTGTCCAGACATTTTCTATTAAGTTGCTGGAAATCTTGGTTTAATTAGCCATGATTTAACTAGCCTGGACTCATTTTGCTCTAGTACGTAGAACCATAACAATTCACAGCATATGAGCCCATTCGACCCATCGAGTCTGTGTCATCGCCTAGCTAGAGCCAGCCAAAACTAAACCCATGGCCCTGTATTCTCCCAAAAATCTGTATCTTGCACTCCTTGAAGTTTTTATCCAATTTTCTCTTTAAAATATATAATGGCCTCTGCTTCAGCCATTCCCTCTGGCAAAGCTTCCCATGATCTAGTAATCCTCTGTATAAAGAAGTTTCCCCGAAACCTTCTCAGTTTGTGATGATTTTAAATTGATGACGCCGCCCCCCCCCCCCCCCCCCCTTGACTGCCCACATCAGTGACTCCATTTCTGTCTAATCCTTTCATAATTTTAAAACTAACCTCTGCAATCTTCTCAGCCTTCGCTGCTCTCATGGAAATATTTCTAGAATCTCCACTATTTCCTCGTAACTATAGTTTTACATTGCTGGTGTTTTCCATTAGGTACTGCAGAGGTTTCCTCAATTCTGGAAGAACGTATCCTGGGAGCTGACACCGCCGCTGACCTGGAGGAGACTGGCCGTGTGCTCTCGATCGGTGATGGTATCGCCCGTGTGTATGGGCTGAGGAATGTGCAGGCTGAAGAAATGGTGGAATTCTCCTCTGGCCTGAAGGTAACTGAGCACTAAAGTGCTTGTGATGAATTAATGGAAAACTAAATCTATCTGTCCTTCAACTCTAACTTGCATGTATGTAGAATCTCTAGACAGTTACTGAATTTATACCGTGGCAACCAAGCATCACCAGTAACTCTTGTTGTTTCCTTTTGAGATCCTCTGTAACTGTTAGAGGGATAACTTTGTTTTCACCCCTCCTTGGTCCTGTGCACATTAAGCCTCTTGGACCACTCCTGAAAATTAATAAGGGCTTGATGTAATTGAGAGTATTAATTTGGTAGTTCTTTCCTCTGATTGTAATGGTCTCTGCTCCCTTTCTAGAGACCTTTTGTCATAAGGTCCCAGGTTTGATTCCCAGAAGATTATGGCAGAAGTAGTACAATTGGCCTATGTACCTGGCCTAGATAATTCAGCCAGGATTTCTGCTCCTAGTCATTATCCAGTAACTCCTCCTGACAAGTGTGTGTGTTGGATGAGGACAGAATTAGGCTCCACTATAATGGCCCCACTGTCTGCCAACATTTGTTGTCTAGGTTGAAGAATGGCCACTTGGGCTAGATACTAGAGAGCAGCCAGTATATAAGGAAGTCCATGCCTTCAGAAGACATTTTTTTCCCTTGGAAAAATTGTCTTGGTGGCATATTATATAGCGGTGCGTGCGCACGCACTTCTGTAAGAGAAAGGAAAAATCTGTGTGAGGATTGCTTGGGCTGCTCCCATGCGCATCCTGGTAATTGACTGGAAGCTGTATTAATACCTGTGAACAAACCAATAGTTTCTGTCTGTACTCCAGAGTGCTCATAGGCAGCAGGATACTTATTGCCTTCTACTAACTCAATTGATGTCTTTCAGGGAATGTCTCTGAACTTGGAACCTGACAATGTTGGTGTTGTCGTGTTTGGTAATGACAAGCTAATTAAGGAAGGTGACATTGTGAAGAGAACTGGTGCCATTGTGGATGTCCCTGTTGGAGAGGAGCTACTTGGACGTGTTGTAGATGCTCTGGGTAATGCCATTGACGGAAAGGTAAGGAGCTTTCCGAAACTACCCTAGTCTGATATTTATCAGGAGTATTCTTAGCTCCTGAGAGTACTACTAGTGTAAGAGTATCTTTGTTGCTATAATTTTCATGCAGTAAAATATGCTTTAACTCTCTTTAATGTAGTCATCTTCACCTTGCTGTTTTAACAGTAGAATTACATCGAGTCTATAGCACAGAAAGAGGCCATTCAGCCCAACTCATCTATGCTGTGTTTATGCTGCACATGAACCTCCTCTTGCCCCTCGTCATCTAATCCCATCAGCATATCCTTCTATTCCTTTCTCTGGGGCTGTGATCTAGATTTCTAAAATTTGTTCTCTGCTTGAAAACCAGCTCAAGTCTGTTTTGCAGCCAGTTGGTTAAGCTTAACCTTGCCATGTCATTGGAGTGACCAAGTCAAACTGTCCTGTCTCCTTTTTTAGTTCCCTTTGCTTGTAGAAGTTTGAATCATCCTCAAACCTCAGTATTTGCCTTTCTCTAACAGGGTCCACTTGGAGCTAAGATCCGTAGACGTGTGGGACTGAAAGCCCCTGGTATTATCCCCAGGATCTCAGTGCGTGAGCCCATGCAGACTGGCATTAAGGCCGTAGATAGTCTAGTGCCCATTGGCCGTGGACAGCGAGAGCTTATCATTGGTGACAGACAGACTGGGTAAGAGCCATGTATTAAAGCAGTTTTATTAAAGCTAGGATCTGTGATGGTGTAAATTATATACAACTGTAGTTGAGATTAGTGGGCTGATCACAATGCTCTTCTGAAACAACATTTGTCATTATTGTCTTGGCAAGCGTCGAATGAGTAATTCAAAGGGGAATGTGATCTGAATGAAGTTAATGGATGCCGAGTGGAGCTAGCTGGAGTGGGTAGCATTGGATGATGAGTTAATGGATCGTTCTGCTGGTCACTTCCAGCCTGCCTTGCTTGGGGTTGCTGAGATGGGGATTGAAAACAAGACATTGGTCTTGTGCTCTCTCCTGAAGCTAGAATACAATTCTATTGGCACTCTGGTACTTCATACAAGTGACCATTATTTGTGGTGAGTTTTGTTGGCCAGATGGCATGCTGTGGACGTGTTACAAGCTAGAAAACTCCCCTTCACTTCCCCACTCCCACCATCCAGTTCCAAATGTTCACATGCACTTCCAGCAGGAGTCACTAGATAATAATTAGGAGTGGGGACCTAGCTGTTCTTTTTCGTGCCTCTAGATTAGAAGGGAAGGGAAGGAGACCACTTAGACTGCTACTGCCGCCCTACCTGGGATTAGCTAACCTAGCAGAGTAGTTAATGGACTTGAGATGTTTTTGGTCTGTATGGCTCAGGCTCACGATAAACTTGTAGTAACTCTGAAGTGACCTGTGTAATATGTGCGACCCCTCCTGTTTCAGCAAAACTGGTATTGCCATCGACACCATCATCAATCAGAGGAGGTTCAACGAAGGCACTGAGGAGAAGAAGAAGCTGTACTGTGTCTATGTTGCTATTGGTCAGAAGAGGTCCACTGTGGCTCAGCTGGTCAAGAGACTGACAGACGCAAGTAGGTTCAGAGTAGTAGTAAGAATAATCCTTTTAAGTCAGCTGCATTCTTAAACATGTCTGTTAAGTGAATAAAGATTTATGCTGTATGCTTGGCATTTGTACAGTAAAGGACTGATTTTTCCAATCAGTGGTTTGGTATCTAGCAAGAACACCTGGAAGGGCTTATGTTGAGTTGATTTTGGAAGGAACAGTGGCAGGAGTTCTACAATTGGCACTGGCTCTCCTGGACTGGGGAAATAAAATCATCCAGGATCCTGTAGAAAGTGGGGATAAAATGGTAGAGTGGGTGTGAGTGATCACAAAGAGTCATAAGCAGCATGAGTGCAATAGCTTCTACACTGATGTAAATCAGCATTTTGAGTTAGCGTGCACTGAATAATTCTACTTGTGTTTCTGACTTGTCTTCTAGATGCCATGAAGTACACCATTGTGGTCTGTGCCACAGCCTCTGATGCTGCTCCACTGCAGTACCTGGCCCCATATTCTGGCTGTTCTATGGGAGAGTACTTCAGAGACAATGGCAAACATGCGCTAATCATCTACGATGACTTGTCTAAACAGGTCAGTACTGTTTCATTTTCCTGGGTGGCTTTGAATCACAGCCATTGCTTTAGATTCCTTGTCTTTTTTTTAACCTGAGATTTATGTTCAGAGACTGTTATTTTCTGTCTTCCAAAAGGTATTTCTCCCTTTTGTGTTTCCCTGGTTATGAGGGAGCAGACCACTTGCCTGTTGGGTTCCTGCCAGTGCTTCTCTCGAACTGACTTTTATTGTACTACCCTCTGGCAAGGATCCAGTAGCCTGGACAGAACTGCAAGTGCTATGACTCCCAGATCCTGGATCTTGAGTCAGAGATCTGATCTTTGCATGAAAAGGCTGGAGTTAAAAGCATTGTTCCACCAGTTGGAAATGTCTCTCGCTTTGCCTAACCAAGTTCTGCTGGCTATGTTGAAACTTGGAACTGTTCCCTTTTGTAGAAAGTGTCTTTTTATCCTTTGCTAAAGGTTTTTAATTTTGCTGGATTATGAATGTACAGTGTGCGTTGGCCTCTGAGCCAAGGCAGACAGCAACCCTGACTGACTTTTTTTTCCCCCCTCCCCCTGCCTAGAGGCACTGAGACCATTTGTAGTCCCTCTGCTGCTTTCTTGGCTGAGATCAATTAATTCAGCACAGACCAAGAACTGAACTTGGGATCTTATCAGGGAATATTTTCTTGAGATTCAACTATTGAGGTCTTTTTGAAGTAGAACCACTTGGCTCCAGCCTCTAGGTTCTGCTATGGGATCCATACGATAAATAGATTTTCTAAACTGTTGCAGTTTTTGAACAAAATTCTCTTAAGCTGCTCACTTCTGGGGCAGTTAAGATATTGAAAGGCACTTGCTGAGGATAATCGGGACCAGACTTAGTCCTTGCATCTGGAACTGTATGTGCCATTCATAGATAAGTGCAAGGTAAGGCTGCTTATTTAATCAAATCTTTAAAACAGTAGAATGCACTTAATACCATCTACTCCAAGATACTTCCTGGTACAGTGTAATGCGACTTGTAACAACTGTAGTTTTGATCTTGCTTAAACCTCTTGCAGGCTGTTGCCTACCGTCAGATGTCCCTGCTGCTGCGTCGTCCCCCAGGTCGGGAGGCCTACCCTGGTGATGTGTTCTACCTGCACTCACGTCTGCTGGAGAGAGCAGCCAAGATGAATGATAACTTTGGTGGTGGCTCCCTTACTGCTCTTCCTGTCATTGAGACCCAGGCTGGTGATGTGTCTGCTTACATTCCAACCAATGTCATCTCCATCACTGATGGTCAGGTAAGTTGTAGAAGCACAAATTGTTCCATGTTCTTTTTGAAGATAGAGTTGAAAAGTGAATCTTTGAATCACTGAAGATTGGGGAAGGGGGTCAGTGAATGTATTCAGGAACACTGATCACTTTTCAATAACATCTTGTCACTATATACTATTCAAGACTGCCGGTCATTCCCAGTAAGCATGCAGGGGTTACACTTGACTTCAGTGGCCAATGCATTGATGGGAGGCATAGAACAAAAGAGAGTCCTCTGAAAATGTACTAAAACTTTAAAGATAAAAAGGACAGGAGTATTGATTTGTTGATGCTCCATTTTATTAGAGAATGAAACTTAAAATGTATTCAGCATTTTATTGCGCATTCATACTGCAAAACTAATGTACCATTAGATTTGATGTGTAGCCTTGTAAAGCAGTACCTTCTTGTCATGCATTGCATTATTTGTTCTGATGTAGTTTTAGGTTTCTGTTTATTCATGTAACTCCTTTTGGTTTTTTTAGATCTTCTTGGAAACTGAACTGTTCTATAAGGGTATCCGCCCAGCCATCAATGTGGGTTTGTCTGTGTCCCGTGTAGGATCTGCTGCCCAGACCAAAGCCATGAAACAGGTATTTGATGCGTAGCTTTTATCTGCTTTCTTTTGATTACTGCCTGGCAACTAACTGAAATAGCTTGGCACTGCTGCAGGGACTTTCATGACCCATATCCAGCACCGCCTGATTTAGTGAATTTATTTTTTTCAATTATACAAGCTCAAGGTAGGCAGCCTGTTCCTAAATTTTACTGAATTAGGAAGATTGCTTATTGAACAATGTTGCTACATGGGAGAGGGCTGGGTCTTGATCATTTGGAGCAGTGCAAAAGTGTCAAATTAGGGAGCCTAAGACATTAAATCTAGCAGCGGGCTTCTCTGATCGCTTGTTTATTTAATGAGTAGCCAAGCGATACAGACCAGGAAGGTCCCAGTTTGGATGCTTGGTCTGCTGAGTTGAAGTAGGCCCGCCACAATTGGCATCAATTCGTCTTTAATTGGAAAAATAAGCTGAAGTCCTGATAACTGTCCCTGCTGGCAGTGTGGACATCTGGCAAGGATAGATCCGGCTCGACTGTAAGCCGCCTTTTCTTCTCTTCCACCCCCGCCCATCCACACTTGCTAGCCAGCTAACTAGCCTGTTGATGTTTGTCAATGGTCATGTTGGGTAAGGTTCCAAATAGAGGAGGATTATGGAACCAGCGCTAGCAAGAGTGGATGTTGAAATGCTTGGATTCATTATGATCTTGGCTCAACATTTCCTCAAAATGCTCTTGCTGATGCCCCCCACCCCCGATTCTCTTGAGTATTGAGACATCTCTAATAACTTCTGATTCTTGGTCTTTGCTGTTTACAGGTGGCTGGTACCATGAAGCTGGAGCTGGCCCAGTTCCGTGAGGTGGCAGCTTTTGCCCAGTTTGGCTCCGACTTGGATGCTGCCACACAACAGCTGTTGAATCGTGGTGTTCGTTTGACAGAGCTGCTCAAACAAGGACAGTATGGTGAGTGAGTATATTCCTCCAGGTTGTGATGCAGGGAGATGGCTGGATTTCCATTATTTGGATTGCATCTTGCTCCACCATGGTTAGTGGCATAGTTGCTTGGCAAGTTACATGGGTAAGGTGTGCCATCAGTTTTTTATAGGAGATTGGCCTGCAAATACAGCAAGCACATCATTAACTGAAAATCCTAGGCCTATTTGCACATAAAAAATCCTGCTAATGTATTTGATTTGGATTCTTTGCTCTATGGAACAATACCCTGCACCAAGGAAGTTATGGGTACTGTACAGTACAGTGAACTGATATCAGGATATAACACTAAGGGGTTATATTTACAAATGAACAACAAAAGAAAATAGGAAATTCAAGAGGAATTTTTTTTATTTTTTATAAAAGTGTGGTATGCATGCAGAAAAATCTTAAACATATAAAAAGTAAAGGGATAGTTACAGGAATGGTGGTCCCGATTAGGGACAAAAAAAAACAAATCTTCTGGCGAGGGGCTGAGTGACTGCTTTGCATCTGTTTTCACAAGCAAGGAAGAAGTTAATGTTGCAGTAGAGGAGGGGGGAGTAGAGATACTGGATAGGATAAAATAGGAGGTTCTAAAAAGGTTGGCGTCACTCAGTCCAGATGGGATGCATTTAAAGTTTTTGAGGGCTGCTAGGGTGAAGATAGCAGAAGCTCTGGCCACAATTTTTCAGTTCTCTTTAGATATGGGAGTGGTGCCAGAGGACTGCAAATGTTACACCCTTGTTCAAAAAAGGGGAGAGAGATAAACCTGATAACTGCAGGCCAATCAGTCCAATGTCCGTGGTGGGAAAACTACTCGAGACTATTGTCAGGGACAAAATTAATTCTCACTTGGAGAAGCATGGGTTAATAAGGGACAGTCAGAATGGATTTGTTAAAGGCAAATCGTGTCTGACTAACCTGATTGAGTTCTTTGAAATAACCAAGAGGGTTGATATTGTGTGTATATATGGACTTTCAAAAGGCATTTGATGATACATCACAAAACAGACTTATTTGGAAAATAGGAACATATGTTATTAATGGGACGGTGGTAACTTGGGTACGTAATTGGCTAATGGATAAGAGGCAGAGAGTGATGGTTAATGGACGTTTCTCTGATTTGTTGAAATCAGTTCCTTTTTTGGATGATTTGTTGGGGCTCCTCTACTTTTTATTGTACCACCTGTCTGTCCAGTTCTAAGACGTAATAAAACTATTCTCTCCTCCCTATTCTGTAATATGAAGTCTTTTGAAATATTTTTGCTGCCAATTTCCCCCACCCCTACAAATACTGACTTGTTGCCCGGGTATGGTTACACTTGGCCTCCACTACCTCACTCAAGTAGCCATGTGGGAAGAAGGTGATATTTGAGTGCAGGTGGGCTTGATTCTGTCTTCACTGTCCATACGAGCACTCCTACATGGGCTCACTGGATATCGATCAGGAGTTTTCTTCCCTTGCCCCAAGAGCACTTGAACTATTGTTGCAGTAGTGGTACTACAGTATTAACGCTGCTTATGAATATTTTGTTAGAAATCTCACTGGTGTGACATACTATTTGGGGGGGTGGGAATGGAGTGGCGTTGACCTTTTCCTTGCAGTATTTGTACCAGTCCATGAAGTAACTCCTGTGTTTTGCCTTCCAGTTCCCATGGCTATCGAGGAGCAGGTAGCAGTTATTTATGCTGGTGTCCGAGGTCACTTGGATAAAACGGAGCCTAGCAAGATCACAAAGTTCGAGCCTGCTTTCTTGGCCCATGTGAAGAGTCAGCACCAGGATATCTTGTCAACAATCAGGTAAGCGGATCATCTGAACAGCAGTCTCATCATCCTCAGAAAATTTTGACTTCATGTCTTTCTTGGTGTATTTTCTATCATTTTGGACCTTGCCTGAAATTGTCTTTCAAGCCAAAAATTTATCCTGGAATTGTTTTTAAATATGGAAAAAAAAAGTTATAGGGCCTTCAAGACAAGAAGACAGATGCAAAGTACTCATTTAGTCCCTCTGCCATGCCCACTGCCTCCTCCACAAGAAAATGCCTTCTGTCTCCACATGAAGTTCTCCTTTTTGTCCTTCATCGGCCCCACCCTTTGACTATCCTTTTACTATTCATGTGTTTATAAAAGCATTTTGGGTTCCTTTTTTATGTTGCCCACTAATCTATTCTCATACTCTTTTCCCCTCTTTTTTTTAGTTCTCCTCTGTACTACCTGTATTCAGCTTGGTTCTCTACTGTATTACGAACCTTACATTTGTCATAAGCCTCCCTTTTCTGTTTCATTTTAATCTACATTTAGTCATCCAGGAAGCTCTTGTTTTGAATGCTCTTCCTTTCCCTCTCGTGGGAATGTGTCTACTCTGTACCCAAATCATCTCTGTAAAGCGCCCCCCCCCCCCATTGTTAAATTTGTAGGCAAATGAGTAATTGTTGTTTCCAATCCACCTGGGCCAGATTCCTTTTCAACTTGCTGAAATTACTTCTCCAGTTGAGTATATTTAGAATTCCTCCCCCTCTCTGCTCTTTACACTGTTACTATGCTAGTCTATATTGAAATAATTGAAGATATCGCTACTCTATTTAGTTTTTGCATATTTCTGTAATTTGCTCCTCTATCTCCTTCCCACTATTTGGTGGCCTTTAGTATACACCCAGTCGCGTAATAGCTCCTCTTCATTAATTCTAACCAAATTGTTTCAGGCTTTTTACCCCTCAATTACGTCATAGTGCTATAATAGTTTCTTCGCTAATTCTGCCACCCCCCTCCTTTTTGTCCTTCTCTATCTTTCCTGAACACCTTGTAGCCAGGAATATTAAGTTCTCAATCCTCCCCTTTTGAGCCAGGTCTTTGTCATTGTCGCTCTATCATAGTCACATGTGGCGACTTGTGCCTGCCGCTCACCAACCTTATTTACTGCGCTATGTGCATTTACGTACATGCACTCCAAACTCGTCTTGGACTGCCTCGCATTTGTATGAACTATTTTATTTGAATTTTTTTGTTACAGGGCTGAGGGACAGATTAATAATGAGGTGGAAGCCAAGCTGAAGAAGATCGTAGTGGACTTCTTGTCCACCTTCGAGGCGTAAGCTCACTCCAATGTCTGCCGACCTGTCTTGTTAATGTTTCGTTGAGTGCTCTGATTCCTCTTCACATGAACTGTTGGAAAGCGGTTAATGCTTTTGTTTAAAATGTACAGAAGGTTTTCTCTTCAGAGAATAAAATGTTCCACTCAATCCCTTGAGTTTGACCTATTTTTCATTTAAGGTGTAAAGTTGGTGTTGATGAATACGGTATGGTCAGGGCCAATAGTACTTAGCAACTTTAAATTACTCTTTATCCACTGAACCAGTCTGCCCCATTTGAATTTTATTGGAACCAATGCCTGGTGTGCCAATACCAACATGAGTGGTGACATAACCTTTTAATCCCCATTTATATGCAGCTCTTTAAACCTTGGCACAATTCACTTGCATGTGTAAAATATGAAATTGTGGGGAATAATGAGCTGCAAATCGAAGTACAGGAAACTCGTGATTTACCGGCACATAAATAACCGGAAATCTCTGTTAACCGGCAAAATTCAGGAGTAGGTTCAGGTAAGTTTTACTTCATATAAGTGGCAGTTCCTGGATCTGTGGCTGTGTAACTGGGGTTCCTGCACTTGTTGCTAAGCAACAGGGACACTTGTCTGTGGCCAGAGTTCCTGCACATGTTGCTAAGCAACAGGGAATCCTGGATTTGTTGCTGTGTACGGAGCTCTCGTACCTTTTAACTGTACCTCTGTGTAATCTGGACTTTTTGATAAACCGGCAGCACGCCGGTCCTGTTGGTACCGGATAATAGAGTTTCCTGTACATTAAAAGATTGCTTTCCCTTGATAACATTGTATTCAGAAAAAACAGCATTTTTATAGTCCCTTTAACATAGAAAAATATTCCAAGGAGCTTCACAGAAACTTAATCAGACAAAAATGGATGCTGAGCCAAAGACGGATACGCTGAGGTTGATTTTGTAATTATCCTCACTGAGCAGCAGCGAGTGGACTGCCCGTTTTACACCCTGCCTTTCTTTAATAGCAGGGAAAATTGGGCAGGGTGTAAAATGATGGCTAACCTGCCAGAGGAGGGGGGCACCAAATCTACCTCATTAGGATGGGTGACCAAAGTGGGTTTTGAGGAGGAGAGGCAGGTGGGAGATTTGAGAGTTGAGGGGGAATTTAGAGTGTGGTGCCTAGGGGGTGGCTGGTGTAGGAAATGTGAATATCTGGTGCTCCTGAGGTTGAGGCACCTTATTGGCTTGACACTGACACTGGGTACCTGAAATGGAAAGTATTCTGCTCTCTGACACTAATGCACTCTCCTAATGAGCTCAGCTTTTAAAATAGCACAAATAAGGACCCCAGCAGGAAAACCTTTAAAGGTGGACTGTTTGTGTCCTGCTCTGGATGATTCAGTACCAAACCACACTGTACTGATCTACAGAGCCACTAGTCATCCACCATGTTTCCTATGCAATGCTACCACACGTTTATAAAGGTGTTGGCGCACCGAGGTTTTTGAGAATAAACACTCAGTTAACTATGAACATTTAACAACAACAGAAAGGTTTGCTTATTTGGGGAAACGGTGATTTTTTTTTTCCTTTTGTCAAGACCAAGTGTGGTTGTGTTGAGTGGGTGAGCACTTGGTCCAGCTGCAGCACCGAGCATTCCCAAGTCAGGTAGCACACGGGTTGTATTCACAAAGTGCCTTCTATGCTACTCTATCAAACATTCCAGTCTGGTATATGTGTTAGACGACTATGCACTGCTCTATCAAATACTCCCAAATGCAGGTACAGCATAGGCTACAGAACAAGACTCCTTCAAATGCTCCTCGGTCAAGAAACCTTTGGTTAGATGCGATAAAGCTCCCTCTCTGCCATCAAATACCACTGAATGTACTCCGCTCTGGCATAATATGAGTTTCATGCATGCATGCAAACTCCCTTTACACGATGCCATCAAACAATCTAGCGTCTAGTATAGCCTGGGTTAGACAGAGTGTAAAGCTGCCGTCAGTCTCCTCTCCAGAACACTACAAGGTGAAATACCCTTGCTGAATAAACTTTTCAGTTGAATGCCAGCTAGTGTCTGATTACGGGCTCCTTTTGCTTTCATATTTACCTCTGAAACCATTTAAAATAGGGACAAGGGTGACTTTTATACCATTCAAGTTATAGACATCCTCTGCTTCTGGATACCTGAAAGTTACTGAGACAAGCCAAGAGGCACAATGTTAATTCTTGTCTCCACCCCTGCTGCAAAGAAGTGTTGAATTTGTAGCACAGTTTCAATCACAAGGCAAGTCTGGGCAGTGCAGTTATTTACTGCAATTATTGTTGAGAATGGAAAGTTCAGTTATGCTTTATTCAAACAGGGTGGTATCAGTATATGGGGATAAATTAGCTGAAAATGGTAAATCATTGCATTTCTCTAGTAGGCCAATAATGACTTTCTAGGTGTATGAACTGACTCCCAGGTCGTCTTTTAAACCTGAAACAAAAATAAAATACTGCAGATTCTGGAAATCTGAAATAAACACAATGCTGGGAATACTCGGGTCAGGCCAGGCAGCATCTGTAGAGAGAGAGAGAGCGAGACCGCTAACATTTCAGCTCGATGACCTTTTGTCAACATTATCGATCTGAAATGTTAAGTCGTGCTCCACGGATGCTGTCTGACATGAGTATTTTATTATAAACCTGGGTCAATTGCATTCTGCTCTGACTCAAACTGATGAGCAGAGATGGGTGCATTGAAAAATGCTGGAGCTCTGGAGTAAAATTATTTGGTTTTTTTGAACTCTCTTCAGTTGGGATTTGGTATTGTAGATCTTGCTTGACAATTAACCAAAAACTATTTAATGGATTGTTCCAATAATAGTCGGTGTGCTTTCTGGGACCTTACTACTTTCTGCAGTGTCTGGTATATGTTCGCTAGTATCTCGTGGGTAGCTTTGCAAGGTTTTCTTTCTATCTTTTGCCAACCTTAATCCATGCAGTATCCCCGTTTCCTTCACCCTGGCCCTCTGTCCCGACAATGCTGTTCCTGATTGTACAGGTTTCCAGCTCCAACCCCTGAAGGTTTGTGCTCGAGTGCTGATACTAGCCTGACCATATCACCTAACTGAGACAACAACTTGCCTTTATATAGCGCCCAGTAAAACGTCCCAAGGCTCTTCACAGGAGTGTTCTCAAATAAAACTTGACACCCGAGCCACATAAGGAAATCTTAGATTAAAAACAGAAAATGCTGGAGAAACTCAGCAGGTCAGGCAGCATCTGTGAAGAGAGAAACAGTGAACGGTTCAGGTCGATGACCTTTCGTCAGAACTGGAAAAAAGCAGGAAATGGAACAGATTTTTAAGCAAGTGAAGAGGCTGGGAAAGGGGGGAGGGGATGAAAGAACAAAAGGGAGGGTCTGTGATAGGATGAAAGGCAGGAGAGATTAAGAGATATTCAAGGCAAAAGGAGATGGTAATGGAACAGGTTGAACTCTTGAGTCCAGAGGGCTGTAAAGTGCCTAATCGAAAAATGAGGTGCTGTTCCTCGAGCTTACGCTGAGCTTCCGTGGAACAATGCAAGAGGCCGAGGACAGTGAGGTCCGAGTGGGAGTGGAGCAGTGAATTAAAAGGACAGGCGACCAGAAGCTCTGGGTTCCCCTTATGGACTGAACAGAGGTGTTCCGCAAAGCGGTCACCCAATCTGCGTTTGGTCTCCCCAATGTAGAGGAGACCACATCGTGAGCAGCGAATACAGTATACTGGATTGCAAGAAGTACAAGTAAATTGCTGTTTCACCTGGAAGGGGTGTTTGGGGCCCTGGACAGTGGGAAGGGGGGGCGGTATAAGGGAATCTTGAGACAGGTGACCAGAAACTTGGGGCAAAGAGGTAGATTTTAAGGAGCATCTTAAAGGAGAAGAGAGAGATGGAGAGGTTTAGGGAGGGAGTTTCAGATGTTGGGGCCGAGGCAGCTGAAGGCACAAATGATGGAGTGATTAAAAATCGGCTATTATCAAAGTGAGAAGACTCACTAGCTGAATCTAATACTTGCCCTCTAAAATCCCCTTCCCTTCTGTCTGCATTTTTAAGTTCCTGTACCTTGCTCTCTAATGCGCTAACACTTCCTTTAAGCTTACTGGTAGTTTTTGCAGCTTTTGTTTTATCTGTCTATCTCACTCATGAACATTCCAGATCAAAAAACCTCATAGGCTGGAATATTCTGTACTGGGGCGGGTGGTTGCCGTGGCGGCCCGTGACTTCGTTCCTCATTTCATCCAGCTCCTGAGATCAACTTTCTGTTAATGGTGCCTATTGAGGCAGCCTTGTGCGTTTACACCACCCCCCCCCCCCCTCCCTATTAAATGATGCAGGTCTGATGACTTCATCGATGATGTGGCTTTAGCCAGGAAATTTAAAGGAGCCATGGCCACATTGCATTTGAAGGTTCATCTAGGATATTGCAGGCATAGCACTGCACCATTGGAGTGTTGCAAAGAGTGGCAAACATGACTCCACAGAGACAGAGGGCTGTACCTAGATTCTCCGCTGACTCCATATGCTTGTAGGGGGAAGTGAGCACGCAGGGAGGTCTTCTTCCCTTCCAATGGTTGGAAGAGACCTCCCCACCAGACCAAAGGAGCCTGGCTTCAAATAGCAGAGGAGGTCAACAGCAGGAATGTTGTCCGGAGGACCTGGGTGCAGGGCTGCAAACGTTTCAATGATCTCATTAGATCAGGACAGGTGAGTGCAAAGCCACACTAAATATATAAATGATCTGGACGAGGGAATTGGATGTAATATCTCCAAATTTGCAGACGACACAAAGCTGGGCGGGAGGGTAAGCTGCGAGGAGGATGTCGGGGAAACTCCAGTACGATTTGGACAGGTTGGGTGATTGGGCAGAAACATGGCAAATGCACTATAATGTGGATAAATGTGAGGTTATCCACTTTGGTGGCAAAAACAGGAAGGCAGATTATTTGAATGGCAATAGACTGGGAGAAGGGGAAGTGCAAAGAGACCTGGGTGTCCTTGTGCACCAGTCGCTGAAGGTAAGCATGCAGGTGCAGCAGGCGATTAAGAAGGCAAATGGTATGTTGGCCTTCGTAGCAAGAGGGTTCGAGTACAGGAACAAGGATGTCTTGCTACAGTTGTACAGGGCCTTGGTGAGACCGCACCTTGAGTATTGTGTGCAGTTTTGGTCACCATACCTGAGGAAGGATGTTCTTGCCATGGAGGGAGTGCAGCGAAGATTCACCAGGCTGATACCTGGGATGGCAGGAATGACGTATGAGGAGAGATTGTGTCGATTGGGCTTATACTCACTGGAGTTTAGAAGATTGAGAGGGGATCTCATCGAAACCTATAAAATTCTGTCAGGCCTGGACAGACTAGATGCAGGAAGGATGTTTCTGATGGCGGGGGAGTCCAGAACCAGGGGTCATAGTCTAAGGATAAGGGGTAAGCCATTTAGGACTGAAATGAGGAGGAATTTCTTCACCGAGCGTGGTGAACCTGTGGAATTCTCTGCCACAGAGGGCGGTGGAGGCCAGTTCATTAAATATATTCAAGAAAGAGTTGGATATGTTTCTTGAGGCTGAAGGGATCAAGGGATATGGGGAGAAGGCAGGGACAGGGTACTGAATTTGGATGATCAGCCATGATCACATTGAATGGTGGAGCAGGCTCGAATGGCCTACTCCTGCTCCTATCTTCTATGTACTGCGCTAACACTTCCTTTAAGCTTACTGGTAGTTTTTGCAGCTTTTCTTTTATCTGGCTATCTTACTCATGAGCATTCCAGATCGAAAAACCTCATAGGCCGGAATTTTCTGTACCGGGGCAGGCGGTCGCCGTGGCGGGCTGTGACTCCGTTCTTCATTTCATCCAGGATATATTCAACCGTTCACTGTACCAGTCTGTAGTCCCCACCTGCTTCAAGATGACATCGGTTTCTCCAGTCCCCAAAAAAACAAAAGTAACCTGTTTAAACGACTACCGCCCCATCGCACTCACTTCTGTCATCATGAAGTGCTTTGAGAGGCTGGTCAAAACCCACATCAACTCCTTACTAACTGACACACTGGACCCACTCCAATTTGCCTACCGCCCAAACAGATCTAGGGATGATGCCATTGTCACTACTGCACACTGCCTTATCTCACCTATGTGAGAATGTTGTTCATTGATTATAGTTCAGCATTCAATACCATTATCCCCTCCAAGCTTGTCAACAAGCTCAGTGAGCTAGGACTTAACCCCTCCCTATGCAACTGGATCCTGGACTTCCTGACGGGCAGACCCCCAGGTGGTGAAAATAGGCAGTAACACCTCCTCAACACTGATCCTGAACACGGGAGCTCCCCAGGGTTGTGTGCTCAGCCCCCTTCTATACTCCCTGTTTACTCACGATTGCGTGGCCACGCACAACTCCAACTCCATCATCAAGTTTGTTGATGACACTACCGTTGTAGGCCTGATCACAGATGGTGACGAGACAGGCTACAGGGAGGAGGTAAGAGCTCTAGCAGAATAGTGCAAGTACAACAACCTCTCCCTCAACATCAGCAAAACAAAGATGATCGTGGACTACAGGAAGCGGCAGGGGGAGGGACATGCCCCAATCTACATCGAAGGGGCTGAGGTGGAGAGGGTCAGCAGCTTCAAATTCCTGGGTGTATTCATTATGGACCACTTAACGTGGTCTCATCACATTGACGTCGTAACGAAGAAGGCCTGCCAATGCCTGTTCTTCCTCAAGAGACTGAAGAAATTTGGAATGGCCCCCCAGATTCTCACCAACTTCTACCGGTGCACCAGCGAGAGTATCCTGTCCGGCTGCATCACTACCTGGTATGGCAACTGCACCGCCACAGACCGCAAGGCTCGACAGATGGTGGTGAAAGCTGCACAACTTACTATAGGAATTAAACTACCTGCCGTCCAGGATATCTACCCCGAGAGGTGCCGGGGGAAGGCCCTGAGAATCATTAAAGACGCGAGCCACCCCAGCCACAACCTCTTCGCCCTGCTCCCGTCTGGTAAGAGATACCGAAGCATACGGTCTCGTACCAGCAGGTTTCGAAACAGCTTCTAACCCCAGGCCATAAGACTCATGAATGTATAATTTATTATTATTTATTACAGTTTTATTTATTATTATTGTATTTCTATTAGTATTTTTATCATTGTTATGCCATATTTATTCCAATGTTGGGAGGACTCGTAAAAATCAACATTTCATTGTGCAGTACACACGTCTGCTGCATATATGACAAATAAAATTGAATTGAATTAAGTGGTAGGTAACATTCGCGCCACACAAGTGCCAGGCAATGACTATCTCCAACATGCGAGAATCTAACCACTGCCTCTTGACATTCAATGACATTACCAGAAACTTGACTGGACCAGCCACATAAATACTGTGGCAACAAGAGCAGGCCAGAGGCTGGGTATTCTGAGGCGAGTGTCTCACCTGACACCCCAAAGCCTTTCTACCATCTACAAGGCACAAGTAAGGAGTGTGATGGAATACTCTCCACTTGCCTGGATGAGTGCAGCTCCAACACCACTCGGGAAACTCGACACCATCCAGGTTGATTGGCACCCCCTCTACCACCTTAAACATTCACTCCCTCCACCACCGGCGTACCGTAGCTGCAGTGTGTACCCTCTACAAGATGCACTGCAGCAACTCGCCAAGGCTTCTTCAGCAGCACCTCCCAAACCCACGACCTCTTCTACTTAGAAGGACAAGGGCAGCAGACACAGGGGAACACCACCATCTCCAAGTTCCCTTCAAAGTCACACATCATCCTGATTTAGAAGTTTATCACCGATCCTTCATCGTCGCTGGGTCAAAATCCTGGAACTCCCTATCTAACAGCACTGTCTCTGTTCTCTTAGGCAGTCCCTCGGAACCGAGGATGACTTGCTTCCACACTAAAAATGAGTTCTCAGGTGACTGATGAGTCCAATGCAGGACCTACAGTTTCTGTCACAGGTGGGGCAGACGGTGGTTGAAGGGGCGGGTGGGTGGGGTGCTTGGGTTGAAGTGCGCTCCTTCCGTTGTTTGCGCTTGGCTTGTGCTTGGCTTGCACTTGCTCCCGATGAAGAGACTCGAGGTGTTCGGCGCCTTCCTGGATGCTTCTCCTCCACTTTGTGCGGTCTTGGGCCAGGGATTCCCAGGTGTCGGTGGAAATGTTGCACTTTTTCAAGGAGGCTTTGAGGGTGTCTTTGAAACGTTTCCTCTGCCCACCTGGTGCTCTCTTGCTGTGTCGGAGCTCCGAGTAGAGTGCTTGTTTTGGGAGTCTCGTATCGGGCATGCGGACAATGTGGCCCGTCCATCGGAGCTGATTTAGCATAGTCAAAGCTTCAATGCTGGGGATGTTGGCCTGAGCGAGAACACTGACGTTGGTGCGTCTATCCTGCCAATGGATTGGCAGGATCTTGCGGAGGCAGCGTTGGTGGTACCTCTCCAGTGCTTCGAGGTGCCTGCTGTACATGGTCCATGTCTCTGACACATACAGGAGGGCGGGTATCACTACTTCTCTGTAGACCATGAGCTTGGTGCTGGGTTTGAGGTCCTGGTCATCAAACACTCTATTCCTCAGGCGACCGAAGGCTGCACTGGCACACTGAAGGCGGTGTTGGACTTCGTCATCGACGTCTGCCCTTGTTGACAGTAGGCTCCCGAGGTATGGAAAGTGGTCCACGTTGTCCAAGGCCTCATCATGGATTTTGATAATTGGGGGGCAGTACTGTGTGGCGGGGGCAGGTTGGTAGAGGACCTTTGCCTTACGGATGTTTAGTGTAAGGCCCATGCTCTCGTACGCTTCGGTGAAGGTGTTGACGATGGTTTGGAGTTCGAACTCAGAGTGTGCGCAGACGCAAGCGTCGTCTGCATATTGTAATTCGACGACCGAGGATGGGACAACCTTGGATCTGGACTGGAGGCGAGGGAGGTTGAACAGTTTCCCGTCTGCGGTGAGTGTCTCACCTCCTGACTCCCCAAAGCCTTTCCACCATCTACAAGGCACAAGTAAGGAGTGCGTTGGAATACTCTCCACTTGCCTGGATGAGTGCAGCTCCAACAACACTCGAAGCTTGACACCATCCAGGACAAAGCAGCCTGCTTGATTGGCACCCCATCCACCACCTGAAACATTCACACCCTCCACCAACGGCGTACCGTGGCTGCAGTGTGTACCATCTACAAGTTGCATTGCAGCAACTCGCCAAGGCTTCTTCGGCAGCACCTCCCAAACTCGTTTCCAAGTTCCCCTCCAAGTCACACACCATCCTGACTTGGAAGTATATCGCCGATCCTTCTTCATCGCTGGCTCAAAACCCTAACAGTACTGTGGGAGCACCTTCACCACACGGACTGCAGCAGTTCAAGAAGGTGGCTCACCACCACCTTTACAAGGACAATTAGGGATGGGCAATAAATGCTGGCCTTGCCCGCGACATCCATATCCCATGAACTAATATAAAAAAAATCACTTACCCTCATCTGAATGCAATCATACCAACTAACAACACACAAGGAGGCCACTTGGCATTGCCAACCCACTCCATCATAATTACCCTCTAAAGACGTAACCCATCCATTCCTTACACTCATTCCATCACTTTCACTCAACCTTTTCTTTCTCTTCTTGCAGGAAAAGAGAGCCCACAATAAGAGGGAGAGGGAGAGAACCGGAGGTGGCCCTCCATCATTGGCCACCTTAACAACAGCAGAGGAGGTGGCCTTGGAAGTGTCAGGAGTCGCAGAGCAGCTGGAGGTGGGAGACGGAGAGAGGGGGACATCTCAGCAACAGAATTACATCTCTTTACTCTCCCACAGGTCCATCAAAAGCACACCCCCCTCCCCCCGCCACCCACTGTCCAGGAGGAAGAGGAAGACGACTCCTCAAAGGAGCCTCCAGCCTCTGAGGGTGCACCGTCAGCAGACCCAACCGCACCCAGCCCCACGCAGATATGCACACCTTGGTGGGTGCAACGCGAGATAGAATAGTGATGTCACCTGGTGTCCCACAACTCACAAGTGAGCAAGAGCAGATGGTGGAGACAGGGACAGCAGTAGAGACTCCTCGCCAGAAGGTGTAGGATGCTCCCAGCTCTGCTCAGCTGCATGCAGGCGCTGAGCCTCGGGGGCCATCCAGAATGAGGGCTGTCCTGGAGGTGCAGGAAGAAGTGCAGGAGGCTCTGACAGGTTTTGTGACTGCGATGTCTGCAAATGTGCCGAGAATGGAGGAGTCTATTTTCAACTTGAGCACCATCGTGTCACAGGCGATGGCAACTGTAGACTCTTCCATGGAAAGGATGGCCACCTGCATGGAGCAGCTAATGCACCACTCACAGGAGCACATGCTATCTATGGAGAATTGATGGCTATCTATGGAGAATAGATGGCAAACGCTCATAGATCTCCTCTCTAGGAGGGATGTCAACATAGAGGTGGGTCCTCATGGCCCCACTGCTCATAGGCCTCCTCTCTAGGAGGGATGTCAACATAGAGGTGGGCCCTCATGGCCCCACTGCTGTGCAGCAAGCTGCTCTCTAGCTCCTTGCTAGCAGGGAAGTGCGGGTGGCCCATGAGAGGGATGATGGTGAGAGGGTACATGGAAGTGGGGGCTCCTCTCAAAGCGCTCACACTTCTCCCCTGTTGCTCCCCCAGTCAGAGCCCTAGATGGCTCCTGAGATCGCGATGGCCGAGTCTACCCCATAGAGTTGCAGGAGGAGTAGACTTTGGCAGGGCC
Organism: Somniosus microcephalus; assembly: GCF_052327205.1. Taxonomy (NCBI): domain Eukaryota; kingdom Metazoa; phylum Chordata; class Chondrichthyes; order Squaliformes; family Somniosidae; genus Somniosus; species Somniosus microcephalus. The sequence continues at coordinate 337,083,801 of NC_140988.1, forward strand.
ATCACAGGCTCCAAATCCCTTGTGCCTCATGCAGCACTAATCCTTGCTGCTACCAAAAGTGTCTGTGCAGTCGCAGCAGGGAAGTGAGCAGGCTGCCTCTACCTCTGCTGAAGCCACAGGGGTAGCACCTCGTAGAAGCATGCGTAAGAGAAAGATGAAACACAAGTAGATGCACAAGGCTAGCCACTTGGGTGTTTTAATAAATGTTTCCGTTACTGTGGTGTCACAGATTAAAGTATTTATTTTCACCACATGGACAAACTTGTGTGCAGCTTTGGAAGTGGCTTAGTGAGTTGGAGTGAATGGTGAGACATAACATTACCTCCAACAATGGGGGTCAGTGTGAAAGGAATGGCTTGGTCATTGTGGGGATCCTTTATGGTGTTGCTGTGGGGTGGTGCAAACCTGGCGCAGCATGTGGCAGCCATATAGGTGTACAGCGTAAAGTTAAGTAAATCTGGCCATGATGAGCCCATCCCTGGCCTCGGGTGCTGGTGGGATCTGGACTGCAGGTTCCTCCTGCTTCTGCTCCTCCTCGTCTTCCAGCTGATGCCCCTCCTTCTCCTCTGAAGAGGCTGTGCGCTCAGAGCCTTGTGCCTCATGCAGCACTAATCCTTGCTGCTGCGCTATGTTGTGCAGGGCGCAGCAGACCATGATGATTCTGGATACCCTGGCTGGTGCATACTGAAGGGCTCCTTCAGATCTGTCAAGGCATCTGAATCGCATTTTCAGCATGCCTATTGTCTGCTTTATGACACATCTGGTGGAGATGTGGCTTTCATTATATCTCTCCTCTGCCTCAGTACTTGGCCTCCTCAAGGGTGTCATGAGCCACATCTTCAGTGGATAGCCCTCGTCTCCCAGCAGCCAGCCGGAAAGTCTGTTTGGTGGTGCGAAGAGCTGAGGGAAGGTGGACTGGTGCAGGACGAAAGAGTCATGGCAGATGCCAGGGAATTTGGTGCACATGTGCATGATGATCCTCCTATGGTTGGAGACGAGCTGCACATTGAGGGAGTGGAAACCCTTGCGGTTGACAAAGACTCTTGGGTATGATGGGTGCCCTGATGGCCACATGTATGCAGTTGATGACGCCCTGCACCCGTGGGAAGCCAGCCAGAGCGGCAGAACCCAGCGCCCGCACAGTAACACTGACTTCATCAGTGGCAAAGTTGATGTAATTGACTGACTTGTCAAAGCGCGCATCAGTGACCTGTGTGATGTATCTGTGCGCAGCCGACTGCGAGATGCCGCAAATGTCTGCTGCAGATCCCTGGAAGGAGCCTGAGGCAAATAAGTTGAGGGCGCTGGTGACTTTGACCACTGGTAAGGCGTGTCCACCAGGTTCTCTGGGCTGCAGATCTTGCTCCAGCAATCTGCATTTGTCTGCAATGACCTGGGGCGTTAGCCTGAGCCTTCTTTGGCACTGCTGCTCCGTCATATATAGGAAGGTCATCCTCTGCCTGTATACCCTGTGTTGGGGGTATCGCCTCCGGCATGGTGCAGCCCTGTACTGATGCCCTCCGTCCTGTGCAGCATCAGGTCATTGAGGAGAAGGTTGGTGGTGTTTTTGGTGCTGCTGGCATGCCTGGTGTTGCTGGTATTGGGGCTCATCGTGGACCAAGGTGAGACAGTATAAATTGCACCCACGCTGATGGAATAGATGACAGGTCAAGTAGAGATGACAGAAACAATCTGTCAATGGTGTAATAGGTTCTACCAATGAGGTGACAGTGGATCCCGACTTTGCTGGAAACACTTGCAACCTCTAGAAAGCTAAATCTGTGCTGACATTCACTCAGCAACAGCATCTGCCTTAGGAAAGTGATCAGTTGTGAGGTTGGACTTCTTTTTTCATGCTGTGCAGTAATGAGTTCGATCAATGGCCACTCAACTTCCGCCTCAGGTTCACAGACGTGGTTCCCGAGCTGCGTGATTCCCGTGCTCATCCAGGGAAATTTGAATGGTAGGGTGGAATATGCACTTAAGGGTCTGACAAGTACCTCATAATGATCACAATTACCTCGGCCGCCTCTGCTGTTCGGGTCGCTGCCACGCTGGTAAATACCCCTGAGGGAAAGGCGCGTGGAGGCAGGATGACGGCGGGTTCCTGACCCGCTCCAAGGTTTTTCAAATTTCCCTCCTGACCCGCCTCCAATCGCACCTGCACGGACGCCAGAAAATTCCCGCCGTAGCCTCCATCTTAGTTATAGAGAGAAAGACTTGCATTTATATAGCACCTTTCACAACCTCAGGACGCCCTGAAGTGCTTTACTGCCAATGAAGTACTTTTGAGGTATAGTCACTGTTGTAATGTAGGAAACCTGGCAGCCAATTTGCGCACAGCAAGATCCCACAAACAACAATGTGATAATGAACAGATCATCTGGTGTTTAGTGATGTTGATTGAGGGATAGATATTGACAAGGACACCGGGAAAACTTCATTGCTCTTCTTTGAAATAGTGCCATGGGATCTTTTATGTCCAGCTGAGAGAGCAGACGGGGCCTCAGTTTAACGTCTCATCCGAAAGACGATGCCATCGACAGTGCAGCACTCCCTCAGCACCGCACTGGAGTGTCAGCCTAGATTTTTGTGTATACTCCTGTCAACTGTTATCCTTTATTTTTCAATTATGTTTGTTTTGAAAAAGTGTTTCAAAATCGATAATAGAATTATAATTGTGATAGAGAAATCGACTTTAAAAACCCAGAAGTCCTGGAGCAGTTTAATTAAGTTGTTGCCCACACCACATACATGAATACAGGATACCAGGTACAGGACTATCAATGAACCAAACAAAAGAATAATACAACCCCCTTTTCTGGGTTACAACCATTGCATCGCCTCGTCACCCAGTTTCCATACATGGGTTAAGAGTGAAGATTGCCCATCTTGGCATTCTAGAGTGATATAGAGCCATGCCCCATGGCCCCTGGATCAATTACTGCCTGCTTCCCTTACCCCAGCCCTACCTAGTGGCTGCAGGTCCCAACCCAGCTGTGTGCTGCTACCATCCTCTGTTTGCCTACCTCGTAATGTCTTTGCTGTAAAATGCGTGGCCTATCCATTCTTAAGCTTTTAATTGCAAAGAGACAATGCATCATAGAAGAGTAGAGGAGGGGGAGGGAGTGAGAGAGAAGTGATTGGAGAAAGCAGGGCAGAGTGGCAGCCATGTATTGTGGAGGTGGCGGGGTAGAATGGGAACTGAAAAAAAACAGGAGTAACTTATAACAGAGGGAGACTGGTAAAGGCCAGGGCCAAGAGGGAGAACCGGACAGCAACCTGGGGGTGGGGGGGCTGGTGCAGTTTCAAAGTGGGAACTGCGACTCTGAATTATTTTGAAATTTCCACACCAAACTGGAAGTCTCACCCTGCAATCTTTTATTCCCAACATGACTGGTGCCATTTCCAAGCCCTGAAAACGGTAGGATGTCGAAGTCACGAATTCGCATTTTTATGTTCAAATTTACCCATCCTCGACCATCTTCACTCCCTTTTAACAGTGCGAAGTATGTGAAGACCCTTATCATTTTAATCTAACCCCTGTTGGGTGGGAAAGTTCAATGGAAATCGGGCGGCTTGTAAAACGGGCGGCCGGTCTGATCGCGTCAGTATCCTGCCGGCCATATTAGGTTAAAATGATCCCTTTAGCTTTTGCAAGTTATTTATTTTCTTCCAGGACTCTTCCAGTGGTCATGGTGTGGAGATGCCGGTGTTGGACTGGGGTGGACAAATGTAAGAAGTCACACAACACCAGGTTATAGTCCAACAGTTTTATTTGAAATCACAAGCTTTCGGAGTGCTGCTCCTTCATCAGGTGAAGTGGAGAGATGCATAAAGACACAGCTTATATAGTCAGAGAATAATGCCAGATGTTTACAGGTAATCTTTCTAACTGCCATTTATCACACCTCGGCAGAGAGATAATCACAGCAATCAAAGGTGTGAATGGTGTCCAAACAGGTCAGTCAGGAAAACATTACATCAAAGAACAATGAGGTGGGGCCACAAGGGGTCGAATGTTGCAGATGCTGGGGTCTGTATGGAAAACAAAAAACAGACAAAAAAACATTTTTTTTTTGCTGGAAATCACAGCAGGTCCAGCCGCATCTGTGTAGAGAGAACAAGCCAATGACGACTCGAGTCTGGATGACCCTACGTCAGGTGGTGTTATATGTAGCGTGACATGAACCCAAGATCCCGGTTGAAGCCGTCCTCATGAGTGCGGAACTTGGCTATCAGTTTCTGCTCTACGATTTTGCGTTGTCGTGTGTCTCGAAGGCTGCCTTGGAGAATGCTTACCTGAAGATCGGAGGCTGAATGTCCTTGACCGCTGAAGTGTTCCCCGACTGGGAGGGAACACTCCTGCCTGGCGATTGTTGTGTGGTGTCCGTTCATCCGTTGTCGCACTGTCTGCATGGTCTCACCGAGGCACCATGCTCCGGGGCATCCTTTCCTGCAACATATGAGGTAGACAACGTTGGCCGAGTCACATGAGTATGTACCATGTACCTGGTGGGTGGTGTCCTCACGTGTGATGATGGTATCTGTGTTGATGATCTGGCATGTCTTGCAGAGGTTGCCGTGGCAGGGTTGTGTGGTGTCGTGGTCGCTGTTCTCCTGAAAGCTGGGTAATTTGCTGCGAACGATGGTCTGTTTGAGGTTAGGCGGCTATTTGAAGGCGAGTAGTGGAGGCGTGGGGATGGCCTTAGCGAGGTGTTTGTCGTCATCGATGACATGTTGAAGTGTGCGAAGAACATGGTGTAGTTTCTCCGCTCCGGGGAAGTACTGGACGACGAAGGGTACTCTGTTGGTTGTGTCCCGTGTTTGTCTTCTGAGGAGGTCTATGCGATTTTTTGCTGTGGCCCGTCGGAACTGTCGATCGACGAGTCGAGCGTCATATCCCGTTCTTATGAGGGCGTCTTTCAGTGTCTGTAGGTGTCCATCGCGTTCCTCCTCGTCTGAGCAGAACCTGTGTATTCGCAGGGTGAGACCATGCAGACACTGTGACAACGGATGAACGGACACCGCACAACAATCGCCAGGCAGGAGTGTTCCCTCCCAGTCGGGGAACACTTCAGCAGTCAAGGACATTCAGCCTCCGATCATCGGGTAAGCATTCTCCAAGGCGGCCTTCGAGACACACGACAACGCAAAATCGTAGAGCAGAAACTGATAGCCAAGTTCCGCACTCATGAGGACAGCCTCAACCGGGATCTTGGGTTCATGTCACGCTACATGTAACCCCACCTGACGTAGGGTCATCCAGACTCGAGTCGTCATTGGCTTGTTCTCTCTACACAGATGCGGCCGGACCTGCTGTGATTTCCAGCAAAAAAAATATGTTTTTTTGTCTGTTTTTTGTTTTCCATACAGACCCCAGCATATGCAACATTTGACCCCTTGTGACCCCACCTCATTGTTCTTTGATGTAATGTTTTCCTGACTGACCTGTTTGGACACCATTCACACCTTTGATTGCTGTGATTATCTCTCTGCCGAGGTGTGATAAATGGCAGTTAGAAAGATTACCTGTAATCATCTGGCATTATTCTCTGACTATATAAGCTGTGTCTTTATGCATCTCTCCACTTCACCTGACAAAGGAGCACCGCTCCGAAAGCTTGTGATTTCAAATAAAACTGTTGGACTATAACCTGGTGTTGTGTGACTTCTTACATTCTTCCAGTGGTGCTAGGTGTGTTTTAAAAATTTATTCTCTGGCTGTCGGTGTTGTTGGCGAGACTGGCATTTATTGCCCATCCCTTGTTGCCCTGGGGATGTGGTGGTGGGCCTTCTTCTTAACGGTTTGACATAACTGAATGGCCACTTCAGAGGCCAGGCTGGGTACGAACGGCAAGTTTCCTTCCATAAAGGACATTAGTGAACCAGTTGGGTTTTTACGACAATCCGACAGCTTCGTGGTTACTTTTACTGATTACTGTATTATTAGTCCAGTAATATAACCATTAAGGCACTATATTGGTGCAAGGCGTTATTTTTCAGGCCGCAGTATTAAAACTTTTGTTTCTGTAGTTTATCTGGTTCACCAGCAGATGGGGATATTGTATTAACTTTAATCCCGCCCCCCTCCCCATAGACCCATCCTGACTAGATTTCAACATTTTGTGAGAAAAAAGAACAAGTTTCTAGCTGTTCCTCTTTCTCTTTTAAAGGGGAGTAGGAATTCACCTTGTTTACTCACATGTAGCCATCAAAGGAGATCATTGAGAAGGATGATACACGGTAGAGCTCCCGGCAAAGATTAGGTGAGATGTAGAGCTCCTTCCTACGTTTCGCAAAAATGCTACTCAACCCCAAACCACAAAAGGAACTTTTGAAAAAGGGTTTTGACCTGAAACGTCGACTCTAATTTCTCTCCACGGATGTTGCCTGGCCTGCTGAGTTTCTCCAGCATTTTCTGTTGTTATTTCACAAAAGGAACTTCCTCTGTTCCTCCCAAACCCGCGACCACTACCACCTAGAAGGACAAGGGCAGCAGGCGCATGGGAACACCACCACCTCCAAGTTCCCCTCCAAGTCACACACCATCCTGACTTGGAAATATATCACCGTTCCTTCATCGTCGCTGGGTCAAAATCCTGGAACTCCTTCCCTAACAGCACTGTGGGAGTACCTTCACCACACGGACTGCAGGGGTTCAAGAAGGCTGCTCACCACCACCTTCTCAAGGGCAGTTAGGGATGGGCAATAAATGCCGGCCTTACCAGCGACGCCCACATCCTGTGAATGAAAAATAAAAAAATCCAGGATTGTACACTTCATTGGTTACCAAAGAGCTAAAGGTGGCCTATTTGGAAAAGATAATCGGGCGGGTGTGAAACAGGCTGACGGTTCGCTTTCGCCCATTTTGCATTACAGCCAAAGCCGAATTTCACGCCCTAAGATTTTCCCCAACACAGATGTAAAACCAATTGTTTTACAATCACGCAGATTAGCTCTGCCTCCCTTTTAAAAATGGGTATGACACTGGCCAGTGTCCAGTGCTCTGGCACACATTCAATAGAGCCCCGAAATATAATATCTAGAACCTCTGCAATTTCCCCCCTTAACTCCTTCAGGATCCGAGGATGTATCCCGTCAGGTCCTGGTGCTTTGTCTTCCCTTACCTTAATTAAGTTATCTAAAATGTTCCTTTTAACCATCACAATATCGCTCATCTCGCTCTCAACCACTTCAGGATTCACCTCTGCTCTGATAACCTTCTCTTTAGCAAAGACCGATTCAAAGTACGTATTAAATACCTCTACTGTATTTTAATAATCCTCTACAAATGGACAATATTCTCCTCGGGGTCCCACCTCGCTTTTAACCATTCTCTTTTTACTGATATACTTGCCCCTATGTTTTCTTTTCTCTCTCATGGCAGCTGTTGATGATTCTGCCATTGCCATTTACACCTCATCTAAAGTCATTTGTTTCTTAACTTGTCCCATTACCATCTATTATGTCCGTGTGTAATTGAGACACGGACTGCAGGAGTTGGTTATAACAGGGCTTTACTGAGTGGAGACAAACTGGAACTAACTATGCAAAGTTACTACACAGGCTTATATACAGGGGTGGTCACTGCAGTATACAGGGGCTGCAGAATATAGTTCCTTCTGCAAAGTACATACACTACAATTCCTCCCCTTTTAGCTAAACAGTACATAACATTCGATTAATAATTAAATAACATATTTACAATTACAGTTGTCATATACATTGTAATGATCAATAACATGTCATTCTATAGTGGACACTAGGTGGAGCCGTAGAGCTGTGTAGAGCTGTATATAGCTGTATGTATATAAGACTACACTACCCAGCTGTATGTATATTAAGACTACATTACCCATGAGGTACTAGGCTACCCAGAAGGCAGCAGTCAAGATGGATGCCTCTACAGATACTGTACCTAGTCCACATGTGCTCAATAAAGTGTCTAGCAAAAGCTAGATGTGTTCATAATAAGAATGTCTATTTATTAATGAACATAAGATGGTACCAGGAGTAAATTGTGAAAAGCGACATGGAGAATTTGAAGCCACCAGAGCGTTTGAAACTCACAGGAAATATCGACTACAATTGGCAGACTTTTAAACAACAATTCGAACTCTACATTGCAGCCATCGGATTCGGTATGAAGCCAGACACAAGGAAGATAGCGTTGCTGCTTACGGTTGCAGGCCCACAGGCGATAGAGGTATTTAATACATTTGTATTTAATCCAGAGGAGAACAGAGAAAAATTAGAAGATGTGCTAAAAAAATTTGATGCACATTGCTCTCCCAAAAAGAATGAGACCTATGAAAGATACATCTTCTGTTCTCAGACACAGCAGCAAAATGAGACTTTTGATAGCTTTATAACTGATCTGAAACTGAAAGCACAGACATGTAATTTCTCTGAGCTCAAAGCATCCATGATTCGTGACCAGATTGTGTTTGGTATTCATGATAAAAAAGTCAGGGAACGTCTGTTGAGAGAAACTGAACTAAATTTGGAAAATGCTGTGAAAATATGTCAAGCCAGCGAGCTAGCTCAAAAGCACGCGAAGACTTTCAGTGAAATCAATAATGATGCGATTGTAATGAGTGATAATGCTGCTGTCGGTGCTGTGTCCTACAAGGGGAAGAAACGTGAGCAGAACAGAAATGAAAAGCAATCGGAGGATGAAATTTTTAATTGTAAACGCTGTGGTTACAAACACCAGTTAAGACAATGCCCAGCGTTTGGAAAAATGTGCACAAAGTGTAATGGAAATAATCACTTTGCCAAACAATGCTTTTCAAAAGTAAAAACAAAGAAAGGGCAACAAGTCCAAGTCAATGTGATTGAGGACACTGATTTAAGTGAGACATTTTTTGTACGAATGGTGTCATGTGACAATATAGAAAAGGATACAGAAAATGTGCAGCCCTCAGAAATGGACAATGCTGAACATAAAGTCAATGCAGTAAAAGAGGACAAATGGATGATCCCACTGCAGGTAAATGGAGCATTAGTTACACTGAAACTAGACACTGGGGCAAAAGCAAACTTAATCAGTATGAGTGACATTAACAATATGAAAGAAAAGCCCAAAATACAGAAAAAGTCAGTACTACTGAAGGACTATAATGGACAGAAAATAGATAGCTTAGGTGTACGCAGACTTAAAGTGACAGTCAAAGAAAAAGTGCATCATCTCATGTTTTCTGTTGTGGCTGAAAGACTTGATTCACTACTGGGTGACAAAGCTTGTGAGGACTTAGAACTGGTCAAGAGAGTCTACCGTATAAACTGTGCCATAAGCAGACCAGATGACTCGGTGGATTCTGTAGTGAATAATTTCCAGGATGTGTTCAAAGGATTTGGAGTTCTACCATTCACTTACAAGATCCAGCTAAAGGAGGATGCTCAGCCAGTGGTACATGCTCCACGAAGAGTTCCAGCACCCCTGCATGACCGGCTCAAGAATGAACTGGACAGAATGACCACACTAGGAGTCATCAGGAAAGTCGAAGAGCCAACAGACTGGGTTAACTCCATGGTATGTGTAAAGAAAAAGAACAATGATCTAAGAATATGCATGGATCCAAAGGACTTAAATGCAAACATAAAACGTGAACACTACCAGATTCCCAAGCGAGAAGAAATCACCAGTGAAATGTCAGGTGCCAGATACTCTACAAAGCTCGATGCCTCACAAGGATTTTGGCAACTAAAACTGGATGAAGAGAGCACCAAATACTGTACCTTCAACACACCATTTGGCAGGTATTGTTTCCTCAGAATGCCTTTCGGGATAATATCTGCATCTGAAATCTTTCATAGAGCGATGGAACACATAATTGAAGGTCTGGAAGGAGTTCGGGTCTATGTTGATGACATCATCATCTGGGGCTCCACACTGAAAGAACACAATGAGAGACTGACTAAAGTGCTACAGAGCATACACCGGAATGGACTGAAGCTCAACAAAGCCAAGTGTCAGTTTGGCATCCAGGAAGTCACTTTCCTAGGAGATAATCTATCTGGTAAAGGAATAGAGCCAGATATGGAAAAAGTAAACGCCATACTCAAAATGCCCCGACCCACTGACAAAAAAGGAGTGCTACGCATCATGGGGATGATAAACTTCATTGGAAAGTTCATTCCTAACTTGTCAGCCAAGACAGCCTGTCTACGAGACCTGCTACATAAAACAAATGAGTTCGCATGGACAGAAAGACATGAACAAGAGTGGATAAACCTCAAAACAGTGCTGACAACCACACCTGTACTCACCTTCTTTGACCCAACAAAAAGAATCAAAGTGTCAACCGATGCATCAAAAGATGGCCTAGGTGCGGTCTTGCTACAAGCAGAGGATGAAGATTGGAAGCCTGTTGCCTATGCCTCCAGGTCTATGACTGATACTGAGTGTCGATATGCCCAGATTGAAAAGGAATGTCTAGGCTTGGTAGTTGGACTAGAAAAGTTTCATGGCTACATATATGGACTTCCCACCTTCACAGTTGAGACAGACCACAGCCCTCTGGTTGCCATCATAAAAAAAAACCTGAATGAGATGTCTCCAAGGAGTCAACGACTCATGATGAAGCTGCAAAGGTATGACTTTGAACTGATCTACACACCAGGCAAATACATAGTGTTAGCAGATGCACTATCCCGAGCACCCACAATGAGTCATGTGAGCTCTACTGAAGAAGACGTGGATGTTCATGTGAGTATGGTCACTACTGCGCTGCCCGTGTCAGACACAAAATCAAAGCAAATAGCAGAAGAAACAGTAAAAGATACAGTATTACAAACAGTAATAGAGAACATTCATCATGATTGGCCAACAGGTTCCTGTCCAAAATATTTTCATATAAGGTCAGAATTGAGTGTCGCAAGTGGACTATTACTAAAACAGAACAGAATAGTCATTCCACAGGCTCTACGTCAAGACATGCTCAAAAGGATTCATGAGGGACACCTCGGAATTGAAAAATGCAAAAGGAGGGCAAGAGACACTGTTTATTGGCCTGGCATAAATAAGGACATTGAGAACACGATAGGCAAATGTGAGACATGTCAGAAACACCAAAACAAACAAACAAAGGAACCAATGATAGTAGCTGACATACCAACAGCACCATGGCAAAGGGTTGGTATGGACCTTTTTCATTTAAATGGTAAAGACTATCTAATAGTGATTGACTACTATTCTAACTATCCTGAGATGGCGCTGCTCTCAAGCACATCAGCAAGCAGTGTCATAATGCATGTGAAATCCATCTTCACCAGACATGGAATTCCCAGGATTGCCATTAGCGACAATGGTCCGTGCTTCAACTGTAAGGAGTGGCAACAGCTTGCAGCACATTATGACTTTCAGCACATCACATCCAGTCCTTTGTATGCTCAGTCAAATGGTAAGGCAGAGAAAGGTGTTCAAGTTCTCAAGCAGCTACTGAAGAAAGCGACAGAAAGCAAGTCTGATCCTTATCTTGCCCTGCTGAGCTACCGAGCCTCACCTTTAGACTGTGGTTCTTCACCTGCTGAACTACTAATGGGTCGCAAGTTGCACACCACGCTACCCTGCTGTGCAAAAGAACAGCAAAGTGAGGAACTGAGACAGAGACTTCAGATGTTAAAGCTGAAACAGAAATCATACTATGACAAGTCATCCAAAACTCTAAAACCATTGACAAGGGATGATGTTGTCAGGATTGAGGATCCAGATGCATGGGACAGGAAAGCTACAGTTCTTGAGGAAGTAGGACCAAGGTCATACACTGTTAGAACTGAGGAAGGACAGATTCTCATGAGGAACCGCCGTTCCCTCCTAAAAACACAAGAGACTATTCAAGAGCAGATTGATGACAATGCCGCAACTGCATCTTGTCATTCACCGCCAGAACAATCTCATGAAGACACATCAGACTTACCCGTGTTGAGAAGATCCACACGTGAAGTAAAAAAGCCTGATAGACTTAATCTTTGAGTACAATGTAAAGCTTTGAAAATGTGTTGACTGTTTTGAAAATGTTTATGTTTATAGAGCACTAACAAAAGTGTTACTGATATTATCTTTATTGTTTTCTTGAAAGTTGATTGATATTGATTTTGTTAAACGTCAAAGAAAGGGGGATGTAATGATCAATAACATGTCATTCTATAGTGGACACTAGGTGGAGCCGTAGAGCTGTGTAGAGCTGTATATAGCTGTATGTATATAAGACTACACTACCCAGCTGTATGTATATTAAGACTACATTACCCATGAGGCACTAGGCTACCCAGAAGGCAGCAGTCAAGATGGATGCCTCTACAGATACTGTACCTAGTCCACATGTGCTCCATAAAGTGTCTAGCAAAAGCTAGCTGTGTTCATAATAAGAATGTCTATTTATTAATGAACATGAGATACATTAGCTGAAGTTACGCAATTATAAGTTCAGTCTTTGAGGAGGCTTCCTGATTCTGTCTGGATAACGCCTCTTTGGGGTATCAGGTTCTTCTGGCAGAGTTGATTCGGAATCAATGTCGTTGTTGGGTTCGTCTGCTTCCAATATTCCCAATTCTGAGGTAGATGCAATTGGTACTTCGGTTTCATCACCAGGTGTATCGGATCGTGGTGTGGAATTGATGTTTTCCAGTGACTCTAGAATCTGGTCAGCATGGCGCCTTACAATGCTCTCTCCAACGTCCACGGTATACATTAGAGGTCCTTGCCGTGTACAGATCGTTCCTGGCTGCCATTTCTCTGTGCGGTAGTCCCGGGCCAAAACTGGTTGACCTATCTTAAAACTCCTGGTCGGCCTTTCATTCATATTCTGAAACTGCCTGTTCTCCACATCTCTTCTGATGTTTGGCTTAACCAAATCCAAGGGGCATCGTAGTCTTCGATTGAAGAACATCATGGCTGGAGTTTGGTTGGTAACCGCATGTGTCGCATTCCGGTAGGCAAACAAGAAGTTATCCACCTTGTGTTGTAGGGGTATGTCTTCATTACACATTGCCTTGATAGCCTTCTTGAATGTTTGAACGAACCTCTCAGCCAATCCATTGGTGGCTGGATGATATGGGGCGGCTGTGTAATGCTTAACACCATTGTTCTTTAAGAACCTCCGGAACTCTTCAGACACAAACTGTGGTCCATTGTCGGAGCAAATCTGTTCAGGCAGCCCATTTCTGGCGAATATGGTTCGTAAGACTGTGATAGTTTTTTCTGTGGTGGTTGAGGACATTTTTATTACCTCTGGCCACTTTGAATGTGCATCCACTGCAATGAAAAACATCGAGTCCATAAATGGACCAGCAAAATCAATGTGCACCCTTTGCCATGGAGATGAGGGCCACTCCCATGGATGTAGAGGGGCTTGTGGTGGGGCGTTTTGGACCTTCTGGCATCCTGTACAGCTCTTGGTCATCTCTTCGATTTCTCTATCAATTCCCGGGCACCACACAAACGCTCTGGCTACATTCTTCATTTTTACCCCTCCCAGATGACCCTCATGAAGCTCATTGAGCACTCTATCCTTCAATTTGGGTGGAAGTACTACTCTGGATCCACACATCAAGGTTCCTCTGCACACTGACAGCTGTTCTCTTCTCGGCGAGAATGCTGGCAACAGTGGTTCGCTATGTGCTGGCCATCCCTTCACCGTTAAATCATAGACCCAGGAGAGTGTCGGGTCATTTCGTGTTTCCTTTTCTATGTTTGCATTCGTCACAGGTAGACATTCGACTATGGTTGAGTGGAATATCTCCACTGGATCCACTGCAGGTGCTTCTTCCACCGTCGGCAACGGTAGGTGCGACAATCCATCAGCATTCCCATGCTGTTTAGTTCCTTTGTACTCGATGTCATATTGGTGTGCCCCTAGGAAAAGGGACCACCTCTGTAGCCGTTGTGCTGTCATTATCGGGACGCCCTTCTGAGGGTTGAAAATGGAGACAAGAGGTTGATGATCAGTTAGTAGAGTAAATTTCTGACCGTGCAGGTAGTGATTGAACTCCTTCACCCCCCACACCAGGCTGAGGGCCTCTCTGTCAATCTGGGCATAGTTACGCTCGGCTGAAGTTAACGAGCGTGACGCAAAAGCTATCGGCCTCTCTGAACCATCAAGGAATTTATGTGACAGTACCGCTCCAATGCCGTAGGGAGACGCATCACACGCCAGTCTTATCGGCAGTGATGGGTTGTAGTGAGCCAATACTTGTCTAAGTAAGTCTAAGTAAGCTTCGGGAAAACAAAAGTCGATAAATAAACTAAAACTAGAAAATTAAAAAGTAATATAAGGGTTAAGTCATGGCAGTAGAGCTTGGACCTGTGTCATGCTCCTCCTGTAACATGTGGGAAATCAGGGACGCTTCCTGTGTCCCTGACGACTATGTGTGCGGGAAGTGTGTCCAGCTGCAGCTCATGTGGGACCGCATGACGGCCCTTGAGCTGCAGATGGACTCACTTTGGAGCATCCACGATTCTGAGAGGGGTGTGGATAGCACATTTAGTGAGTTGGTCACACCGCAGGTTAAGGCCAGCGTAGACAGTACATGGGTGACCAAAAGGCAGAGCAAGGGCAGGAAGGTAGTGCAGAAATCCCCTGGGGTTGTCTCCCTTAGCAACAGGTTCACCGTCTTAGGTACTGTTGTCGGGGGGGGTGACGCATCGGGGGAAGGCACCAGCAGCCAGGCTCATGGCACCATGACTGGCTCTGTTGCAAAGAAGGGAGGGAAAAAGAGTGGCAGGGCTATAGTAATAGGGGATTCGATTGTAAGGGGAATAGATAGGGGTTTCTGTGGTCGCGACCGAGACTCCAGGATGGTATGTTGCCTCCCTGGTGCAAGGGTCAAGGATGTCTCGGCGCGGGTGCAGAACATTCTGGAGGGGGAGGGGGAACAGCCAGTTGTCGTGATACATGTTGGTACCAACGACGTAGCTAAAAAAAGGGAAGAGGTCCTACAAGTAGAATTTAGGGAGTTAGGAGCCAAGCTAAAAAGTAGGACCTCGAAGGTAGTAATCTCTGGATTACTACCAGTGCCACGTGCTAGTAAGAGTACAGAGAACAGGATAGTTAGGCTAAATACGTGGCTTGAGCAGTGGTGTAAGAGGGAGGGTTTTAAATTTTTGAGGCATTGGAACCAGTTTTGTGGTAGGTGTGACCTATACAAAAGGGACGGTCTACACCTGTGCAGAGATGGAACTGATGTTCTCGGGGTAATTTTTGATAAAGCAGTTCGGGAGCATTTAAACTAGTATGGCAGGGGGCTAGAAACCTATGTAGTGAAATAGAGGAAAGTGAAAGGCAGACAGAAATAAATGGTAAAAGGGTGAGGAACAAAAAACAAAGGGCCAAACTAATTCATAAAAAATGTGAGCATAAAAAAAGCCTGAGGGTTTTATACCTTAATGCGAGAAGCATCAGGAACAAGGTAGATGAATTAGCTGTGGAAATAGAGGTTAATAATTATGATCTAATTGGGATTACGGAAACATGGTTGCAGGGTGAGCAGGGCTGGGAGCTTAACATACAGGGGTATTCAGTATTTAGGAAGGATCGACAAAAAAGAAAGGGAGGAGGGGTAGCATTGCTAGTAAAAGAGGGGATAAATGCAATTGAAAGGAAGGATATTAACTCAGTTAATACAGAATCTATATGGGTGGAGCTAAGAAATAGCGAGGGGCGAAAAACATTAATAGGAGTGGTATATAGGCCTCCAAATAGTAAAATAGAGGTTAGGGAGGGCATCACGAGGGAAATTAGAGAAGCGTGCAATAAGAGCACAGCTGTCATCATAGGTGACTTTAACTTACATATAGATTGGACTAGCCTAATCAGTAAAAATAATGAGGAGGAGGAATTCCTTGAGTGTTTAAGGGATGGTTATCTGGATCAATATGTCGAGGAACCAACTCGGGAACAGGCTATATTGGACTGGGTACTGTGCAATGAGAAGGGACTAATCAGTAATCTTGTTGTACGGGGACCCTTGGGTCAGAGCGATCATAACATGATCGATTTCTCACTCGAAATGGAGAGCGAAGAAATCGACTCAGAGACTAAGGTCCTGAATTTAAACAAGGGGAATTATGATGCCATGAGACGGGAACTGAGTAGGTCTGATTGGACAACGTTCCTGAGAGGACTGGAGGTAGATAAACAATGGCAAACATTTAAAGATAGAATGACAAAATTGCAAAAATTGTTTATACCAATCTGGCATAAAAGGAAATCTAAAAAGGTGACTCAACCGTGGATAACAGGGGAAATTAGAGACAGCATAAAATCCAAAGATAGGGCGTATAAAATAGCCAAAAAAAGCGCCAGAGCGGAAGATTGGGAACAGTTTAAGATAGAGCAAAGGAGGGCAAAGGGCATGATCAAGAGGGGCAAAATAGCTTACGAAAACAAGCTGGCGGAAAATATAAAAACTAACTCCAAAAGCTTTTATAAATATATCAAAAGGAAAAGACTGGTGAAAACCAAAGTTGGTCCATTGCAGTCAGATACGGGGGAATATATAATGGGAAATAAGGAAATGGCAGATCAACTAAATGCATACTTTGGGTCAGTCTTTACGAAGGAAGACACAAAAAACCTCCCTGGGATATCGGGAAAAATAGGGACATTGGCAAAGGAGGAACTGACGCAAATCAATATCTCTAAGGATATGGTGTTAAGGAAGCTAAAGGGATTGAAGGTGGACAAATCCCCAGGGCCTGATAACATGCATCCTAGGGTACTGAAGGAGGTGGCCCTAGAGATAGCGGATGCACTAAGGATGATTTTTCAGAATTCATTAGACTCGGGAACAGTGCCGATGGATTGGAGGGTAGCTAACGTTACCCCACTATTCAAAAAGGGGGGTAGGGAAAAAGCAGGTAATTACAGACCTGTAAGCCTTACATCAGTTGTGGGCAAAATGCTGGAGTCCATCATTAAGGATGAAATAGCGGAGCACTTAGCAAATGGGGACAGGATAGGACAGAGTCAACATGGATTTACAAAGGGTAAATCGTGCTTGACTAATCTATTGGAATTTTTTGAGGGAGTAACTGGTAGAATAGATGGGGGAGAGCCAGTAGATGTGGTGTACCTGGACTTCCAAAAGGCCTTCGATAAGGTCCCACATAAAAGATTAGCATGGAAAATTGAGGCTCATGGGATAAAGGGGAAAGTTTTGGCGTGGATAGGGAACTGGCTGTCAGATAGAAAACAGAGAGTTGGAATAAACGGCTCATTTTCTGAATGGCAGGCAGTAACAAGTGGGGTACCACAGGGATCTGTCCTGGGCCCCCAGCTGTTCACAATTTACATTAATGACCTGGATCAGGGAGTCGGATGCAGCATTTCCAAATTTGCAGACGACACTAAACTAGGAGGTGGGGTGGGCTCAGAGGAAGAGACCAGGAAGCTCCAGAGCGATTTGGACAGACTGGGCGATTGGGCGGATAAATGGCAGATGCACTATAATGTGGACAAGTGCGAAGTTATCCACCTTGGGTGCAGGAACGGGAGGGCAAATTATTATTTAAATGGCAATAGATTGGGAGAGGGGGAAGTACAGAGAGACCTGGGTGTTCTTGTACACCAGTCACTGAAGGCGAGCATGCAGGTGCAACAGGCGGTCAAGAAGGCAAACGGTATGCTGGCCTTCATAGCAAAAGGGTTAGAATACAGGAACAGGGATACCTTGCTGCAGCTGTACAGGGCACTGGTGAGACCACACCTCGAGTACTGTGTACAGTTTTGGTCGCCTCATCTGAGGAAGGATGTTCTTGCCATGGAGGGGGTGCAGCGGCGATTCACCAGGCTGATACCAGGAATGGCGGGAATGACCTATGAGGAGAGACTATGTAGTTTAGGGATGTACACACTGGAGTTTAGAAGATTGAGAGGGGACCTCATAGAAGTGTATAAAATTCTGACAGGTCTAGACAGACTGGATGCAGAAGGAATGTTTCCCTTGGCGGGTGAGAACAGAACTAGAGGACATAATTTAAGGATAAGGGCTAAACCATTTAGGACAGAGATGAGGGGGAATTTCTTCACTCAGAGAGTGGTGAACCTGTGGAACTCATTGCCACAGAGGGCAGTGTACGCCAGCTCATTAAATATATTTAAGAGGGAATTAGATATATTTCTACGGGCAAAAGGGGTTAAGGGTTACGGAGAGAAGGCGGGGACGGGATACTGAATTAAAGGATCAGCCATGATCTCATTAAATGGCGGAGCAGGCACGAAGGGCCGAATGGCCTACTCCTGCTCCTATCTTCTATGTATCTATGTATCTAATACTTCTCTTGAAGTGATTAGGTCTTTACTCTTCTGAAAGGCCCGCTTACATTCATCGCTCCATTTCCATGCTACTCCAGTTTGTAGTAGGGCGTTCAGTGGGTGCAGAATTGTGGACAAATTCGGCAAAAACTTATGGTAGTAATTCACCAATCCGAGGAATGACCTCAGTTGCGACACATTTTCAGGCGCTGGAGCCTTAACTACCGCTTCAATTTTGTCAGGGGACTTATGTAACCCCTCTTCATCAATCACGTGGCCACAATACGATATCTGTTTCTTAAAAAACTCACACTTGGGGCGATTGGCTCCTAGCCCATGTTCTCTTAGTCTAGTGAGCACCTGCTCTAGGTTGGCAAGGTGTTCACTGTCATCTTCACCTGTCACTAGGATGTCGTCCAAGTAACACTGAGTCCCCGGAATCCCTTGCAGGACTTGTTCCATCGCTCTTTGCCATATCGCCGGAGCTGATGCTACTCCGAATACCAGTCGATTATACTGGTAAAGACCTTTGTGAGTGTTTATCGTGAGATACTTCCTAGAGGATTCTTCAACCTCCATCTGCAAATATGCTTGTGCTAGGTCAATTTTTGTAAAACGCTTCCCTCCAGATAGTGAGGCGAAAATATCTTCTATCCTCGGGAGAGGATATTGTACTGTGTGAAGGACTGGGTTCACCGTCACCTTGAAGTCCCCACAGATGCGAACCTTCCTTGGCTCCTCAGACTTATTGTTTAACGTTTTCTTCATGACAGGAACGATGGGTGTCGCCCACTCGCTCCAGTCTACCTTAGATAACACGCCTGCATTCTCCAGATTCTCCAGCTCTGCCTCGACGGTTGGGCGAATTGCATATGGTACCGGTCTTGCTTTGAAAAACTTGGGAATTGCATTCTCCTCTATTTTTATCGAGGCGGTTACACCTTTAAGAGTTCCCAGTTCTTGTTGAAATACCTCTTTGGCGTTTGCTAAGATTTTTGACAATCGACCAGGTGTGACATCGTCATCCTTTTTACCAGCCACCGTCAGTGCCTGAATGGAGTGCCAGTCTAAACTTATCTTTCTGATCCATTCACGTCCCAATAACGGTGGTCCACCATCTTGCAGTATGTACAGATACAATTTCTGTATTTCCTTGCCGTTATATTCGACAGGCACCCTTATTTTCCCTCTGGGGTATACTTTTTACCCCGTATACGTCTTCAAGACAATGCATGTCTCTTTCAAGGGTATGTGTGAGAATAGCCGCTCGTAGTCTCGTCGATTCATGACGGTCAGGGCTGATCCTGTATCCAATTCCATTTTGACTTGGGACCCTGCTATCGTGAGGGTGACCCAAATGGTTTGGTGATCCTCTTTTGCGATTACGTTGTGAAGTTTGAGATAGGTTAGTCTCTTGTTCCCGGATTCACTATCGCTCATCTGGTCTTCGGAACTACTGTCCGTCATCTTTTGTACTTTCCTGTACGGTTCCTTAGTAGCCTTTTTGTTGTCGTTAGTCTTCTTCCCAGACCTGCAAACTCGTGCAATGTGTCCCATCTTTCCGCATTGCCTGCATATTTTGTCCTTGGACCAGCAGTCCTTCTGGTCATGGGTTGTTCTGCCGCAGCGATAACATTTTTCAAATCCCCGTGTCATTTCGTGGGTGCCGTATTCCTGTGGCTTTTGCTGTATTTCCGCAGCTCCCCTTGCTGCTGCTTCGTACGATACTGCCACGCTGAAAGCCTTATCTAGCGTCAGCTCTTTCTCTGAGAGTAACCTCTTCTGGGTTCCTTCACTCAGGAGTCCACAGATAAATTTGTCCCGTAGAGTATCTGTCAGTCCTGCTCCGAACTGGCAGTGCTTTGATAGCTTGCGTAGTTCCGTAAGATAATCAGCATTGCTCTCATCTTTGTGCTGATTTCTCCTGTGGAATTTAAATCTTTCTGCTATCAGCAGCAGTGTAGGATTTAGGTGTTCCTGTAGGATATCAACAATTTTGTTAAAACTCTTCACCATCGGTTTGACTGAAGTAATCAGGTTCCGCAATAGGCCGTACGTTCTTGCGCCCATTAAGTTTAGTAGTACCGATGCCTTTTTCTCATCGGCTACTTCGTTTGCCTCGCAATATACTTCGACTCTTTCCACATACGTGGTCCAGTCTTCTATTGCATTATCGAAGGCAGTGATATTGCCAGTCTTTGGCATCTTGGAAATCTAAGATGGCACCTCCCGTGCTTTGCCTTCTTCCCCGATTTAACAAAGTGGTGCCTCCTGCGCTTTCCGTCTTCTCCGCTGCTGCTAGCGCTGTTGCTGGTGTTTTATGCCTTGATGGCGACGCCCTATGGTCTTCGCGCACTTCCCCCCGCGCTGCTGCTAACGCCGCTCTCCGCGGTTCCCGTGGCAAACTGCAGCTCCTCGCGGCTTTCTGCGCTTCTAATTTCTTTTATTTCCCCGTCGTCGGAGCAACCCTACGGGACACTTTCCTCCCTCTTCTCGGGTCTGTACGCTGCCCGGCTTCGTAGCACCCTCTCTCTCTCTCTCCTCTTCCCGACAACGCTGCTCGGCCCCGTTGAAAAGCCACCCGATCGAGCTCTAGCCCGCCGCAGCCCAGGAAGGATCAGTGTACTACCTGCCACCAGCCCAATTAGCTGGAACACCATCGACAGGATAACCAAGCCCCGCTCTTGACAGCCTCTCCTGCAAATCTTCAACTCCGATGAATCGGAGGCGGTTGCCCACGGTCGACGCCCGTTTCTTCTGTTTGTTTTATTTTTTTTTCTTTCTTCCTTCTGGCCTCGACCTCTGACAACTTCGCTTCAGGGATGGATCCCCATGAGGTGGTGCAGACTGTAGGTAAGTTCGGATTTGCTCGTCGCCAGTATTATGTCCGTGTGTAATTGAGACACGGACTGAAGGAGTTGGTTATAACAGGTCTTTACTGAGTGGAGACAAACTGGAACTAACTATGCAAAGTTACTACACAGGCTTATATACAGGGGTGGTCACTACTGGTACTGCAGTATACAGGGGCTGCAGAATATAGTTCCTTCTGCAAAGTACATACACTACACCATCTCCTTTTGCCTTGCACCGTCATCCCTTCTGACTTTTAATCTCTCCTGCCTTCCATCCTATCACAGACCTTCCCTTTGTTCTTTCCTCTCTTCCTCCCTTTCCGTGCCCCCACACTTGCTTAATAATCTGTTACTTCTCCAACTTTTTCCAATTCCGACCTGAAAAGTCAACTCTGTTTCTCTCTCCACGATGCTGCCTGACCTGCTGAGTGTTTCCAGCATTTTCTGTTGTTGTTTCAGCTATCCAGCTTAATCCCACTTTCCAGCTCTTGGTCCGTAGCCTTGTAGATTACAGCACTTCAAGTGCTTAGCCAAGTACTTTTTAAGTGTGATTAGCGTTTCTGCCTCTACCACCCTTTCAGGCAGTGAGTTCCAGACCCCCACCACCCACTGGGTGAAAAAAATTCTCCACAACTCTAATCCTTCTAACAATTACTTTAAATCTATGCACCCTGGTTATTGACCTCTCTGCTAGGGGAAGTAGATCCTTCCTATCGAGGCCCCTCATGATTTTATAAACCTTTATTAAATCTCCCCTCAGCCTCCTCTGTTCCAAAGAAAATAACCCCAGCTTAGCCAATCTTTCCTCATAGCTAAAATTCCACAGTCCAGGCAAGCTCCTCATAAATCCCTCTCTAGTGCAATCACATCTTTCCTGTAATGTGGTGACCAGAACTGCACGCAGTACTCTAGCTGTGGCCTAACTAGTGTTTTATACAGGTGAAGCATAACCTCCCTGCTCCTACTTTTTTAGTTTTTTTTAAAATTCGTTTTTATGGGATGTGGGCGTCGCTGGCAAGGCCAACATTTATTGCCCATCCCTAATTGCCCTTGAGAAGGTGGTGGTGAGCCACCTTCTTGAACCGCTGCAGTCTGTGTGGTGAAGGTACTCCCACAGTGCTGTTAGGGAGGGAGTTCCAGGATTTTGACCCAGCGATGATGAAGGATCGGTGATATACTTCTAAGTCAGGATGATGTGTGACTTGGAGGGGAACTTGGAGGTGGTGGTGTTCCCATGCGTCTGCTGCCCTTGTCTTTCTATGCCTCAGCTAATAAAGGCAAGCATTCCGTTTGCCTTCTTAACCACCTTATCTACCCGTCCTGCTACCTTCAGGAATCTGTGGACGTGCACTCCAAGGTCCCTCTGTTCCTCTACACTTTTCAGTATCCTACCATTTATACTGTATTCCCTTGCCTTGTTAACCCTCTCCAAATGCATTACCTCACACTTCTCCAGATTGAATTACATTTGCCACTTTTCCGCCCACCTGACCAGTCCATTGATATCTTCCTGCAGTTTCTTCCTCACTATCAATCACATGGCCAATTTCTGTATCATCTGAAAACTTCTTAATCATGGCCCCTACATTGAAGTGTAAATCATTGATGTATACCACAAAAAGCAAGGTAACTAGTACTGAGCCCTGTGGAACCCCACTGGAAGCAGCTTTCCAGTCACAAAAACATCCATCGACCATTACCCTTTGCTTCCTGCCTCTGAGCCAATTTTGGATCTTGCCACTTTCCCTTGGATCCTATGAGCTTTTACTTTTCTGACCAGTCTACCATGTGGGACCTTATCAAAAGCCTTGCTAAAATCCATGTAGACTACATCAAGCGCACTACCCTCATCGAACCTCCTTGTTACCTGCTCAAAAAATTCAATCAAGTTAGTCACACACGACCTTCCCTTAACAAATCCATGCTGACTCTTCTTGATTAATCTGTGCCTTTCTAAATGATGATTAATACTGGCCCTCAGAAATTTTCTCCAACAATTTACCCACCACCGAGGTTAGACTGACTGGCCTGTAATTACTCGGTCTATCCCTTTCTCACTTTTTAAACAATGGTACAATGTCAGCAGTCCTCCGACGCCACACCTGTAGCCAGAGAGGATTGAAAAATGGTCAGAGGGACTCCGAGCCTCCGCTATTTCCTCCCTTGCTTCTCTTAACAGCCTTGGATACATTTCATCTGGGCCTGGCGATTTATCTACTTTCAAAGATGCTAAACCCCTTAATACTTCCTCTCTCACTATGTTTATCTCATCTAATATTTCACACTCCTCCTCCTTAACTACAATGTCTGCATCGCCCCTCTCTTTTGTGAAGACAGATGCAAAGTATGCATTAAGAACCATACCCAAGTCTCCACACACAGGTTACCTTTATGGTCTCTAATAGGCCCTACTCTTTCTTTAGTTATTCTCTTGCTCTTTATGTATTTATAAAACATCTTTGGGTTTTCCTTGATTTTACTTGCCAATATTTTTTCATGCCCTCCCTTTGCTTTCCTAATTTCCTTTTTAATTTTACCCCTGCACTATCTATACTCCTCTAGGCTTTCTGCAGTATTTACCTCTTGGTATCTGACATAAGCTTATCTTTTTTGCCTTATCCTACCCTGTATGCTCCTTGAAATCCAGGGGGCTCTAAATTTGGGAGTCCCATTCTTTTTCTTTGTGGGAACATATTTGCTCTGAACCCTTACTATCTCCTCCTTGAATGCCTCCCACTGCTCTGATACTGATTTACCTTCAAGTAGCTGTTTCCAGTCCATTTTTGCCAAATCACATCTCAGCTCAGTAAAATTGGCCTTTTCCCCAATTGAGAACTTTTACTCCTGGTCTATCCTTGTCCTTTTCCATAACTACACTAAATCTAACTGAATTATGATCACTACCACCAAAATGCTCTCCCACTTTCCACCTGTCCAGCTTCATTCCCTAAAACTAAGTCCAGAACCGCCCCCTCTCTTGTTGGGCTTGCTACGTACTGGCCAAAAAAGATCTCCTGAGTGTATTTTAAGAATTCTGTGCCCTCTATACCATTTACACTGATTCTATCCCAGTTATTGTTCGGGTAGTTGAAATCCCCTCCTATTACTGCCGTATTGTTCTCGCACTTCTCAGAAATTTGCCGACATATTTGCTCTTCTATCTCCCTCTGACTGTTTTGGGGGTCTATAGTACACTCCCGGCAGTGTGATTGCCCCTTTTTTGTTCTTCAGTTCAACCCATATGGCCTCATTGGATGATCCTTCTGAGATATCATCCCTCCTCACAGCTGTAATTGTTTCTTTACCCAATATTGCAAACGCCCTCTCCCTTTTTTATCCCCTTCTCTATCTCCTCTGAAAACCCTGTAACCAGGAATGTTGAGCTGCCATTCCTGCCCTTCTTTCAGCCATGTTTCAGTAAGCTCATCACTTAGCTAGTTCATTCCTCATCTTTCTAACAATCTGCCCTAATTCAGTCTGCTGTTCTAGTTTTTGTACCAAATTTTTCTCTTTCCAGTTGGATCTTAAACTTTATCATATTGTAGCCGCTTCTCCCAAGGTGCTCACCCACATTTAGTTCATCTACCTGATCTATTTCATGACTTATAAACCAGATCTAGCAACACCTCCGCACTTGTAGGCATCTGAACATGCTGCTTGAGGAAGGAGTCCTGCACACATTTTAGGAATTCCATTCCCTTTTCTCCATTTACTCCCTCTCTGTTCCAATTGATAAGTGGATAATTAAAATTTCCCAGTACAATAATTGTGTTATTCATACTCATCTCTTTATTCTGGTTGCAGATTTCCACCTACTACCTTTCCACAATTTGGAGATCTGTAAAAAAATCTTTGAGCTCCAATCATATTGGCCCAGTAATTCTGGTCCCAATGCGTGAGTACGGACGGGGTACTCACGCGTGGGCCCGTTGGAAGTGCCGGATTTCAGCATGCACAGCGCATGCGCGGGAAACCGGCATTTCCTCCAAGGGGTTCAGAGGTCCAACGTGTGCGCGCAGGACTCTGCGCGCACGCGTTGAACTTCCTTCTTTTTGACAGGTTTGCCCGTGTGTAAGGGCCTCAACCTTTTAACGAATGTAAAAAGGAGGCGTAAGCACTTGATTCTTTAAAGTAAGTGGTCTATTATTTAAAATTATAACATTTTTTCCACAGCTTTATTGTTTTTAAGGACTTTACAGTAAGGTAAGTGTATTTTTAGACCCGATTTAAAAAAATTTGAATAATGGTTTAAAATAGTTTTTTAAAGTTATTTATAGTTCATTTAATTAGTGGGATGTTTTTTAAAATTTTATTTAAAGATTAAGGCCTAGAAATTCATTGACGCCACTTTTGGGGCGCTAAAGTGGGGCGTCCGCTAAAGTTTGCGGCCGCCGCCAAATCGATGCCACTTCTCCGATATTCATTAGCTTCGCCCTAGGAGTTCGGGCGAGCGCTAAAACTGCTGCTGGACGCCTCTCTTTGGGCACTAAGCCGGAGGTGGTGATCGATAGCGCCGAGGCCGGGCGCAGCGCAGGTGCGGCCATCTCGTGATTGACAGCAGACACCCTGGCGCCGGCCAGCTCTTAAGGGGGAAGGGTCGACTGTGTCTGCTGCCACGCCCTGGATAGTGGAGCCCTCCAGCTAGGCCTGAACACTGCTGCTGGACCCAAATAGCGCCTGAAGACATGGAGAAGGCCCGTGAACGTGCGCAGCGCTTCTCAGAGCGTGATCTGAGTGTGCTGCTTGCTGCTGTGGAGAAGAGGCGCCATGTTTTGTACCCGGACAATGGCAAGAAGGCGACGGTCCGCATCTACAGGAGAGCCTGGAGGCATGTCGCCACCAAGCTGTCAGCCAACAGCAACGTCCCCAGGAGCGGTACCCAATGCCGCAAAAAGTTAAATGACCTCACACGCATTGTCAGGGTGAGTACCCTTTCCAGTGACCTCCTCATCCTTGCATGTGCACCTCACATTATGGGCAAAGGGACCTGAAAGCTCTAATGGCCAGCCTTCATCCAGCAGCTATGGGACAGGCATGAGCATCAATTGCACATTCTGCACTTAACACACTGGCCAAGCTATTCCACCATGGGAGGCAGTGCACACAAGATCACGGCGACACACTGTACTTAGAGGCCGTCCTTTCTCTTGCAGGCCAAGCTGGCGAATAATCGCAAGAGCCGGACTGCGACCGGGGGAGGCCGACCCCATATCCAGCCACTCACCGACCTGCAACATCGCGTGGAGCGCCTCATGGGTGGCCGGGTGATTGGGCCCGTTGCATGTGGAGATGCCGACCCTGTTCTGGGCAGCAATGGTAAGGACATCACCTTTTGCACCTCTCTCGTCCCACTTGCGCATCAGATCTACATCCTTTGCCACTGTCCGACCAATGCGCTGAATGCCACCACTCATGCATCCCGCACTGACGCCCTCTCCTCACTCTAAAGCTACTCTTGTGCCTTCCTGCTTTCAGATGGTGAAGAGGAGGTCCCTGAACTTGCCAGTGACAGGCCTCCAGCAACGCAGGAAGGGTCGGCCAGCTCGGCGGCCTTCTCCCCAGAGGGAGAGTCCGGCCTCCAGTCAGGAGATGCTCTTTGCCGAGGAGATGGAACGCCTCGAAGACTTGTCCGCGGACTCGGAGCGCCGGCACACGGAGCTCATGGCGGCAGTGGCACGGTTGCCTGAGTCCATCGATTCCCTCTCTCGGAGTGTGGCCGAGTTCGGGCCCTGAGAGGCCACCAGTCGGGCGGAATACCGGGCAGATCAGGCAGCGAGTCGGGCGGAATTCGGGGCAGCTCTGTCAGCGACTGGCCAGGTGATCAGTGGTGCCGTCCAGTCACTGGCTGCTCTGATGCGGTCAGTGAACAGGTCAACATGGGCACTCACTGCTGCCACACTCGCTGTGTCAGCCAGGCATCGCCAGGGCACCCGGCGTGCTGCAGCAGCACAGCGGTCTGTCCCTCGGCAGATTGGTGCACATGCTGCAGTTCTGGCCCGGGCGAGTGCCAGTGTCTCAGGCGACCAGCGAGCGCCTGCCATCCGCCAGCTTGCCGCCATTCCTCCAGCCGCCACTGCCAGTCCCCCAGTGGAGCAGCCAGGAGCTGCTGCAGCGACTGATGCTGGCCAGCCACAGCTGCAGCAATCAACAGCCGCCCGCTCGACGGCCAGACCTCGACTAGGCCGACCCCCAAGGGCATCTGCCGTCACGACATGTGCCCCTCAGGAGCCTGCCCCCAGCCTTGCAGCAGCCAATGGCCTTACTTTGAGGCGGAGCAGCAGGGCGGGCAGGGGCCACCCAAAGATGGCCAAGGCATCGCCCTAGCGGGCCAAATAGTCGAATGTGTGGCCATTTGTGTTTGTTTCTTGAGGCCGAGAATTGGATGTTTGTTTTTTGAAGGCCGATGATGTGATGTTTGTTTTTGACGAAGGCCGAGAATGACGGCCATTTTAGTTGCCCTATTTTGTTAATCCTCTCCAGGTTGTGGGAGCGAGTAATGTGTTTGAGTGTTTTTTGGGGGTTTCGTCTGTTTTTGGTTTTCATGTGGGAAGGGCCCAGAGTTTGTACAATAAACCATTTTATTTATTTACATTGTCCATGTTTGATCTTTGAAGTGTCTGTTGCCTTAACCGGCTGAGGGCTTGCGGAGCGGCTGCAATCATGTTCTATCATTGGCACAAGCCATTCCCTGACAGGGGGCCTAGAAGTGACGTTCAATAAGCCACCGACGGGCGGCCCTTGGACCTTGTGCCTCCCTCCTGGGCTGGTACTCCTCGTCCTCCTCCTCCTCATGCTCCTCCTGCTCCTCCTCCTGAGGTGGTGGTCCAACGTGAGGTGGCAGTGCCTGAGTCCTGCGGATAGCCAGGTTGTGCAGCATGCAGCAAACGACGACGAATTGGGAGACTCGATCCTGCAAATACTGGAGGGCTCCCCCGGAGCGATCGAGACAGCGGAACCGTTGCTTGAGCATGCCGATTGTTTGCTCTATGAGGTTCCTGGTCGCTTGATGGCTCTCGTTGTATGCCTCTTCAGCAGGGGTCGTGGGCACGCGGAGCGGGGTTGATGTGCCTCAATAATTCCGAGACTCGAAGGTAGCAGAACAAAACAAGGCTTTTATTAACTTAGAACGAAACACGTAAGCGAGAGAGATGTCGTCCTTCTGGAGATTGGGGCTAGACTGAAGCTAGCTTACAAACGGGGCCAGGTATGGGCGGAGCCCTACACACAGCACATTCCAGCACATTCCAGTATACAATACAGCACATTCCAGTACACAATACAATGAGGTCTGGGGGAAGGGAAATGACACTGAAACCGATCTCAGTCACAGGCAGTGATGAATGGAAATATTTCATCACAGGGGTCATGAGCCAGGTACACAAAGGATAGCCTTTGTCCCTGATAAGCCATCCTCTTGGGGGAGGCTGTGCCTGGAACATGTCAGCCACAGTTGTCTGTCGCAGGATAAAGGCATCGTGGCTGCTGCCTGGAAAGCGGGCATTGACAGCTAGGATGCGCTGCCTGTGGTCACACACCAGCTGTACATTGAGGGAATGGTAGCCCTTCCGGTTGCGGTAATCCTCGGCATGCTCAAGAGATGCCCGCAAAGCCACATGCGTGCAGTCAATGGCGCCCTGCACCATGGGGAAGCCCGCTATTCTTGCAAACTCCACTGCACGCTGCTGCTGCTTGTCCAGGGTCATGGGGAAGGAGATGAATTGATGTCTCCTTCTGAAAAGGGCTTCGGTCACCTGGCGGATGCAGCAATGCACGGCGAACTGGGAGATGTTAGCGATGTCCCCAGTAGCGGATTGGAAGGAGCCGGAGGCATAGAAGTTGAGAGCCACCGTCACCTTCACTGCCACCGACAGAGACGTCCTGCGGATCAGCTGTGGCTGCAGATCTCTCTGAAGCAGCCGGCAGATGTCTGCAACCACCTCCCTTCGGAATCGCAGCCTCCTAACACACATCGCGGCAGACATGGTCAGATAGGAGGTCTGCTGGCGGCATACCCTACGTGGGTAAGGCCTCAGTTGGCGACGCCTGTTGCCCCCTCTGCGTCTAGCCAGGGCTGCCACTCTCTCACGGCGTCTGTAAGCCCTTCTGGCATAAGGCTGAAATTCAGCGTTGCCACCCAATGCAGCCCCCATTATATGCTGGCAAACACTGAGCTCTGAATGAAGGCAAAGATAATTGGTAAGCTCTGGCCTGAGCCAAAAATACCTGTCCAAGTGTTGGTCCAAACCAGTAAACTCTCCTCCTTGGTCTCTGTCTAAAAAACCGTTGCACAAGAGTGAATGCTGCAAAATGGCTGGCCTTTATACTGCTGGGTAAGTGCCCTTTAATTTGCGCTCCCCGCGGCCCGGCTGGGCTGTGTACCGTTCCACTTCACAGTCGCTCGGGCCGCCCGGCGCACAATGGGCCGGCGCGAGTGAAGTTCCGGGTCGGGGCGCACAAAAGGCGTTGCACTAGCAAATGACGTCATGATGTGCGCGCGCAGCATGGCGCGCGCTAAGACTTTGCGCCGGCGCTAAATGTGTACTGAAGTTGGGGCGAGGCGCAGATCGCGCTGCGCCCGGCCGCTAAGCGCCTAGCACTCGAAATCTACTCCTCCTAAGGCGCTAACGGCTGCCGCGCCCAACTGAATTTCTAGGCCTAAGTAGTGTTTTGGGCGCCCGTAGTTTTCATGAGTTTGACAGTTCTTACTATCAAACTCATGAATGAAGTTTTCCCTCCCCTGATTGGCTGCACAGTGCTCACCTGATCCCAGCCGGCACATCGCACTAACTACGCCGCTGGATCAGGCAAGCACAGCGCGCCGACAGCTGAACCGGGCCAGTGACAGGAATTCCAAGCAGGCCCAGGCTTCAGCTGTCGGCGCGCCGGGTAAGTGCACATCGGGGGCTTGCACGCGCGGCAAACCCCCGAACCTAATTTCTGGGCCATTAACTCTGTCTGTACCCCACCCTGGTCTACATCAACCCTCTCTATCCAATATCATACTATCAATAAGTGTTCCCTCTCTAACCAATATCATAGAATCATAGAAAGTTACAGCACGGAAGGAGGCCATTTCAGCCCATCGTGTCCGCGCCGACCAACAAAGAGCTATCCAGCCTAATCCCACTTCCCAGCTCTTGGTCTGTAGCCCTGCAGGTTACAGCATCCCAAGTGCACATCCAAATACTTTTTAAATGTGGTTAGGGTTCCTGCCTCTACCACCCTTTCAGGCAGTGAGTTCCAGACCCCCACAAACCTCTGGGTGAAGAAATTTCCCGTCAAATCCTATCATACTATCAATAAATGTTCCCTCTCTAACCAATATCATACTATCAATAAATGTTCTCTATCCAATATCATACTATCAATAAATGTTCTCTCTCTAACCAATATCATACTATCAATAAATGTTCTCTCTCTAACCAATATCATACTATCAATAAATGTTCTCTCTCTATCCAATATCATACTATCAATAAATGTTCTCTCTCTAACCAATATCATACTATCAATAAATGTTCTCTCTCTATCCAATATCATACTATCAATAAATGTTCTCTCTCTAACCAATATCATACTATCAATAAATGTTCTCTCTCTAACCAATATCATACAATCAATAAATGTTCTCTCTCTAACCAATATCATACTATCAATAAATGTTCTCTCTCTAACCAATATCATACTATCAATAAATGTTCCCTCTCTATCCAATATCATACTATCAATAAATGTTCTCTCTCTAACCAATATCATACTATCAATAAATGTTCTCTCTCTAACCAATATCATACTATCAATAAATGTTTTCTCTCTATCCAATATCATACTATCAATAAATGTTCTCTCTCTAACCAATATCATACTATCAATAAGTGTTCTCTCTCTAACCAATATCATACTATCAATAAATGTTCTCTCTCTAACCAATATCATACTATCAATAAATGTTCTCTCTCTAACCAATATCATACTATCAATAAATGTTCTCTCTCTATCCAATATCATACTATCAATAAATGTTCTCTCTCTAACCAATATCATACTATCAATAAATGTTCTCTCTCTAACCAATATCATACTATCAATAAATGTTCTCTCTCTAACCAATATCATACTATCAATAAATGTTCTCTCTCTATCCAATATCATACTATCAATAAATGTTCTCTCTCTAACCAATATCATACTATCAATAAGTGTTCTCTCTCTAACCAATATCATACTATCAATAAATGTTCTCTCTCTAACCAATATCATACTATCAATAAATGTTCTCTCTCTAACCAATATCATACTATCAATAAATGTTCTCTCTCTAACCAATATCATACTATCAATAAATGTTCTCTCTCTATCCAATATCATACTATCAATAAATGTTCTCTCTCTAACCAATATCATACTATCAATAAATGTTCTCTCTCTAACCAATATCATACTATCAATAAATGTTCTCTCTCTAACCAATATCATACTATCAATAAATGTTCTCTCTCTAACCAATATCATACTATCAATAAATGTTCTCTCTCTAACCAATATCATACTATCAATAAATGTTCTCTCTCTATCCAATATCATACTATCAATAAATGTTCTCTCTCTAACCAATATCATACTATCAATAAATGTTCTCTCTCTAACCAATATCATACTATCAATAAGTGTTCTCTCTCTAACCAATATCATACTATCAATAAGTGTTCTCTCTCTAACCAATATCATACTATCAATAAATGTTCTCTCTCTATCCAATATCATACTATCAATAAATGTTCTCTCTCTAACCAATATCATACTATCAATAAATGTTCCCTCTCTAACCAATATCATACTCTCAATAAATGTTCTCTCTCTAACCAATATCATACTATCAATAAATGTTCTCTCTCTAACCAATATCATACTATCAATAAATGTTCTCTCTCTAACCAATATCATACTATCAATAAATGTTCTCTCTCTAACCCATATCATACTATCAATAAATGTTCCCTCTCTAACCAATATCATACTATCAATAAATGTTCTCTCTCTAACCCATATCATACTATCAATAAATGTTCCCTCTCTAACCAATATCATACTATCAATAAATGTTCTCTCTCTATCCAATATTGTTACTCTGCCTCCTTTCTCATCTTTTCTATCCCTCCCAAATATATTATATCCCATTTTATCTATTTCCCATTCATGTCCAGTTTGCAGCTAGATTTCTGTTATTGACTAGATCCTCCTGTAAAATAATTGTTTCCAGTTCCCCCAGTTTGTTTCCCACGTCCTGCACATTACAATACATGGATTCTAACTTTTTTTGATACTACTACTCCCATTATATTTTGTCTAAACTACCCTTACCTTCACTTCAGTCTTTTCCTTGTTTATATCGAGTCTATCTGATTTTATTCCTCCGCTCTATATCCCTCTTGCTAAATTGTTTTCTGCATGCGGGGGAGGTGCCTGAGGATTTGAAAGTGGCAAATGTGACCCCATTGATCAAGAAAGGGTGTAAGGACAATCCTGGTAACTACAGGCCGGTCAGTTTAACATCAATGGTGGGTAAAGTGTTAGAAACAATGATTAAGGAAAAAATTAACGGGCACTTGGAGAGTTTTAAGCTAATTAAGGAGAGCCAACATGGGTTTGTAAAAGGCAGATCGTGTTTGTCTAATCTAATTGAATTTTTTGATGAAGTAACAGGGAGGATTGATGAAGGGAATCCAATAGATGTTGTCAATATGGATTTTTGGAATGTGTTTGACAAAGTGCCACATAGAAGGCTGGTTAACAAAATTGAGGCTCATGGAATAGGTGGGTCAGTGGCAGCTTGGATAAGGAATTGGCTTAAGGACAGAAAACAGCGAGTTGTGGTAAATGGCTGTTTTTCAGACTGGAGGATGGTAGACAGTGGTGTTACCCAAGGATCAGTGCTGGGGCCACTGCTTTTATTGATATATATAAATGACCTGGATATTGGAATACAGAGCAGAATTCTAAATTTGCCGATGACACCAAACTTGGGGGTGTGGCAAACAGTGATGATGATTCCAGTCGACTGCAACAGGACATAGAAAGGCCAGTAGAATGGGCAGACAAGTGGCAGATGGAATTTAATACAGAGAAGTGTGAGATGATGCATTTTGGCAGAAGGAACAGGGAAAGGCAATACACACTTAATGGCACAGTTTTAAAGAGTGTGCAGGGACAGAGGGCCCTGGGAGTTAATGTGCATAGGTCCCTGAAGGTGGCAGGACATATTGAGAGAGTGGTTAACAAAGCATATGGGATCTTGGGTTTCATAAATAGAGGTATTGAGTACAAAAGTAGAGAAGTTATGCTGAATCTTTATAAAGCGCTGGCTAGGCCACAACTAGAGTATTGCGTCCAGTTCTGGTCACAATACTTTAGGAAGGATGTGAAGGCCCTTGAGAGGGAGCAGAGGAGATTTACCAGAATGGTTCTGGGGATGGGGGATCTTAGCTACAAGGACAGGTTGGAGAAGCTGGATTTGTTTTCATTAGTGCAAAGGAGGTTGAGTGGTGATTTGATAGAGTTGTACAAGATTATGACGGGTTTGGATAGGCTAGACGGGGATACAGGGGGGATGTGAGGAAAAACTCATAATAATCTGATAATCTACATCCTAGGGTACTTAAGGAAGTGGCCCTAGAAATAGTAGATGCATTGCTGATCATCTTCCAACATTCGATGGAATCTGGAACAGTACCCATGGATTGGAGGGTAGCTAATGTTACCCTGTTAGATCTGTGATTCTGAGAGTATGATGTTTTTCAATAACCACACGGATGCTGTAACTTAACAATCAACAGGTGTTTACTGGAGTAGGGTAGTCTCGAGACTGGGGTATAGTGGCATGCTCAAGGCTTATATACAGGTGTGGTCACTGCCGGTACTACAGTATACAGGAGCTGTAAAAGTAGTTCTCGCTTAAAGGTACATACACTACAATTCCTCCCCTTTTAGATTAGTAGTACCCATAAAATTCAAATAACAATTAACACTTTAACATGTACATTAAACAACAATAGTCCATTTATAGATTCAGTCTTTGGGGCGGCTTCCTGGTCCTTTCGGGATAGCGCCTCTCCTGAGGTTCTTGTTCTTGGTGCGGAGGCGATTCTGGCCCCTTTTCATCGGTTAGTTCATCGGGTTCCACTGCTACACCGGTATGTCGGGTTCATCCCCAGGTACGCAAGACATGGGGTTGACTCGTTCCTGTGACGCTAAGATCTGATCAACGTGGCGTCTCACAATGTTCTCCCCGACATCCACTGTGTACATTAATGGCCCCTGCCGTGTGCATATCATTCCGGGTTGCCATTTCTCTGTTCGGTAGTCACGGGCCAAGACTGGTTGTCCTACATTGAAGCTCCTTGTCGGCTTCTCATTGATGTGCTGGAATTGTTTATCCTCAACATTTCTTCGCACATTTGGTCTAAGCAAGTCCAGACGAGATCGCAACCTTCGGTTAAAGAACATCATGGCCGGGGTCTGGTTGGTAACTGCATGTGTCGCGTTTCGGTAGGCTAATAAGAAATTGTCCACCTTATGCTGTAGTGGAATTTCATCGTCGCACATGGCCTTTATCGCCTTCTTAAAGGTTTGTACGAACCTCTCAGCCAATCCATTTGTGGCTGGATGATACGGGGCGGATGTGTAATGCCTTACCCCATTCCTTCTCATAAATTTTCGAAACTCTTCGGACACAAACTGTGGTCCATTATCAGAGCAAACCTGCTCTGGCAAGCCGTTTCTGGCAAATATGGTCCGTAGGGCTGCAATCGTTTTCTCTGTAGTGGTTGAAGACATTTTTATCACCTCAGGCCACTTCGAATGAGCATCCACTGCTATTAAGAACATTGAGTCCATGAATGGACCAGCAAAATCAATATGCACCTGTTGCCATGGAGAGGAGGGCCACTCCCATGGGTGTAGAGGGGCATGTGGTGGTGCATTTTGGACCTTCTGGCATCCTGAGCAGCTCTTGGTTAGGTCTTCGATTTGTTGATCGATTCCCGGCCACCACACATAAGCCCTAGCAAGGCTTTTCATTTTCACTCCCCCCAGATGACCTTCATGTAGCTCATTTAGCACTCTCTCCCTTAACTTGGGTGGAATCACCACTCTGGATCCACACATCACTGTCCCCTGGCATACTGACAGCTGTTCTCTTCTGGATGAGAATGCTGGCAACAGTGAGTCGCCATGTGTTGGCCATCCCCTCACCGTCAAATCATATACCCGAGACAGCGTCGGCTCATTGCGGGTCTCCTTCTCAATATTCGCGTTCGTTACTGGCAATCGTTCAATTATTGACGAATAAAATATCTCGATAGGGTCCACTGCTGGTGCTTCCTCCACAGTAGGCAGTGGCAGGCGCGATAGCCCATCAGCGTTTCCATGCTGTTTCGTGCCTTTATATTCTATTTCATATTGATTCGCCCCTAGAAACAGGGACCATCTTTGTAACCGTTGTGCCGTCATCACTGGAACGTCCTTCTTCGGACTAAAGATGGAGACAAGTGGTTGGTGGTCAGTCAGCAAGGTGAACTTCTGCCCATGCAGATAGTGGTTGAATTTTTTTACTCCCCATACTAGGCTGAGGGCCTCCCTGTCAATCTGGGCGTAGTTGCACTCGGCTGAGGTTAGTGACCGAGACGCAAAGGCTACTGGCCTCTCCAACCCGTCTGGGAATTTGTGCGACAGCACCGCTCCAATACCATAGGGTGATGCATCACATGCCAAACGAATTGGTAGTGCTGGGTTGAAATGGGCCAACACCTCTTTTGATGTGATCAATTCTTTACACTTCTGGAAAGCTCGTCTACGTTCGTCATTCCACTTCCATGGTACCCCTGTTTGCAGTAGGGTGTTCAGTGGGTGTAATACCGTGGACAAATTTGGTAAGAACTTATGGTAGTAGTTTACCAGCCTGAGGAACGACCTCAGTTGTGACACATTTTCCGGTGCTGGAGCCTTGACTACTGCCTCAATCTTTTCAGGGGACTTATGTAACCCCTCTTCATCGATGACGTGGCCACAATACGAGATCTGCTTCTGGAAAAACTCGCACTTGTGGCGATTAGCTTGTAGCCCATATTCCTTTAATCTGGTGAGCACCTTCTCCAAATTGGCGAGGTGATCACTGTCATTTTTGCCCGTGACCAGGATGTCGTCCAAATAACACTGGGTCCCTGGAATCCCTTGCAGGACTTGATCCATCGCCCTTTGCCAAATAGCCAGAGCCGATGCTACCCCAAACACCAGCCGGTTGTATTGATAAAGACCTTTATGAGTGTTAATCGTAAGGTATTGTTTCAAGGCTTCTTCTACTTCCATTTGCAAGTACGCCTGGGCTAGATCAATTTTGGTGAAGCGTTTACCTCCAGATAGCGATGCGAAAATATCCTCAATTCGTGGAAGCGGATATTGTACCGTGTGAAGGACTGGGTTCACTGTCACCTTAAAATCCCCACAGATGCGGACCTTCTTTGGTTCCCCAGGCGTATTACTCAACGACCTCTTCATTACAGGAACGATGGGTGTAGCCCACTCGCTCCAGTCTACTTTGGACAGTACTCCTGAACGTTCCAACCCTTCCAGCTCTGCTTCGACAGCTGGTCTGATCGCATAAGGCACTGGTCTGGCCTTAAGAAACTTTGGGCTTGCATTTTCCTCTATTTTAATCGTTGCTGTTATGCCTTTTAGTGTTCCGACTCCCTCCTGGAACACTTCTTTTGCGTCAGTTAGCATTTTTGACAGTCGTCCAGGTGTGACGTCGTCATCCTTTTTGGCCTCAACCTTCAGTGTCTGTATGGAATGCCAATCTAATGGTAACTTCCGGATCCATTCACGTCCTAGCAGTGGTGGTCCTCCATCTGGCAATACATATATATCCATTTTAGGTATTTCCTGGCCTTTATATATCACTTTCACCCTTATTTTTCCTTTGGGGTAGACTTTTTGCCCCGTGTACGTCTTCAAGACAATCTCTGTAGCTTTCAAGGGTATATGTGAAAATAGCCGCTTGTAGTCCCTTTGGTTTATGACTGTTAGGGCTGATCCTGTGTCCAATTCCATTTTCACTTGGACTCCGTCTATCTTGAGTGTAACCCAGATAGTCTGGTGATCCTCCATTTTGGTTACCTTATGTAGTTTCAGACAACCCAGCTCCTTGCTTCCGGAGTCTGTGTCACTTTTCTGTTTGTCTGAACTACTGTCCATCACCTTGTGTACCTTTTTGTACTTCTCCTGTGGAGATTTCTTACTGTTGGTTTTCTTCCCAGACCTGCAGACTCTTGCTATGTGTCCTGCTTTTCCACACTGTCTGCACACTTGGTCCTTGAACCAACAATCCTTCTGGTCGTGTGTTGTTCTGCCGCAGCGATAGCACTTCCCTGTTCCATAGGACATTTCATTGGTGCCATATTCTTGCGGTCTCCATTGTATCTCTGCAGCGCCCCTTGCGGCTGCTTCGTGTGATACTGCCATACTGAAAGCCTTGTCCAGCATAAGATCCTTTTCTGATAGAAGCCGTTTCTGGGTTCCTTCACTTTGCAGCCCACACACAAACTTGTCCCTTAACGTATCTGCTAGTCCCACTCCAAACTGGCAGTGTTTTGATAGCTTGCGCATTTCCGTTAAGTACTCAGCATTGCTTTCGTCTTTGTGTTGGTTCCTTTTATGGAACTTAAATCATTCTGCTATCAGCAGTGGTGTGGGGTTTAAGTAGTCCTGTAGGATTTCTACTATGCTTTCGAAATTCTTGTTCACAGGCTTCTCTGGGGTTATTAGGTTTCGCAGTAACCCATAAGTTTTTGCACCCATGGAATTTAACAAAACCAGTGCTTTCCTAGCATGTGGCACTTCATTCACCCTGCAGTACACCTCAATACGTTCCACATGTCGCCCAATCTTCGACTTCATTGTTGAACGTAGAGATACTGCCACTCTTCGGCATCCCTGGGTGTGATTTAACTGTCAAAAATGGCGTCTCCCGCGCTTCCACTTCTTCTCCGCTTGCACAAAATGGCGTCTCCTGCGCTTTCCTTCCTTCCCGTGCTCGCCCTTCTTCTCCGCTGCGGCTTCTAAAAATGGCATCTCCCGCGCTTTTCCTTCTTCTCCGCGGCTCAATGGCGTCTCCCGCGCTCTCCCTTCTTCTCCCCGCGGACACTGTTCAGCCCTTGAGCCCTGGCTGTGCTCTGCGCGTTCTTTTTTTTTTATTGTGCGCCTTTCCCGTTTCTGCCGCTCGGTCCTGAACCCGGCTGTTGCTTTACCCTCTCTCTCTCCGTTTTGTTTTTCCTCGACGCCACTCGGTTTTCAACCCCTGGCTGCGCCCTGTGCGCTTCACCCTCTGTCTTACCCCGTTGACGCTGCTCGGCTTTGTCTCCGCCGTCGGTCGGCTCCAGCCGCCGCTGTCCGGGAAGGGTCTGCGCTGTACCTGTCGTCAGTCTATTGCTGATCGTCGTGGCTGGGGAACCAAGCCCGGCTCTCCACAGCCTCCCGTGCGATGTTCACTCTCTGCCGGATGACTGGGCGGTTGCTCGTGGTCGACGCCCGTGTTTCTGGCCTCGACTTTCTTCCACCGCCCTCCCGGAGCAAATCCTCGAAGGGAAATTCAGAGTTGCAGGTAGATTCGAATCGCCACTCGTCGCCACTGTTAGATCCGTGATTCTGAGAGTATGATGTTTTTCAATAACCACACGGATGCTGTAACTTAACAATCAACAGGTGTTCACTGGAGTAGGGTAGTCTCGAGACTGGGGTACAGAAGCATGCTCAAGGCTTATATACAGGTGTGGTCACTGCCGGTACTACAGTATACAGGAGCTGTAAAAGTAGTTCTCTTTTAAAGGTACATACACTACATACCCCACTATTCAAAAAGGTGGTAGAGAGAAAACGGGGAATTACAGACCGGTAAGCCTGACATCGGTAGTGGGGAAAATGCTAGAGTCCATTATAAAAGATGTAATAGCAGAGCACTTGGAAAACAGTGACAGGATTGGAGAAAGTCAACATGGATTTACAAAGGGTAAATCGTGCTTGACTAATCTACTGGAATTTTTTGAGGGTGTAACTGGTAAAATAGATAAGGGAGAACCAGTGGATGTGGTGTATTTGGACTTTCAGAAGGCTTTTGATAAGGTCCCGCATAAGAGATTAGCGTGTAAAGTTAAGGCACATGGGATTGGGGGCAAGGTACTGACTTGGATAGAGAACTGGTTGGCAGACAGAAAGCAAAGAGTTGGAATAAACGGGTCTTTTTCCGAGTGACAGGCAGTGACTAGTGGGGTACCGCAGGGATCGGTCCTTGGACCCCAGCTATTCACAATATATATTAATGATCTAGACAAGGGAACTAGATGTAATATCTCCAAATTTGCAGACGACACAAAGCTGGGTGGGCGTGTGTGCTGTGAGGAGGATGCCGAGAAACTCCAGGATGATTTGGACAGGTTGGGTGATTGGGCAGAAGCATGGCAGATGTAGTATAATGTGGATAAATGTGAGGTTATCCACTTTGGTGGCAAAAGCAGGAAGGCAGATTATTACCTGAATGGCAATAGATTGGGAGAAGGGGAAGTGCAATGAGACCTGGGTGTCCGTGTGCACCAGTTGCTGAAGGTAAGCATGCAGGTGCAGCAGGCGGTTAAGAAGGCAAATGGTATGTTGGCCTTTGTAGCGAGAGGGTTTGAGTACAGGGACAAGGATGTCTTGCTGCAGTTGTACAGGGCCTTGGTGAGACCACATCTTGAGTATTGTGTGCAGTTTTGGTCGCCTTATCTGAGGAAGGATGTTCTTGCCATGGAAGGAGTTCAGCGAAGATTCACCAGGCTGATACCTGGGATGGCAGGAATGACGTATGAGGAGAGATTGGATCAATTGGGCTTGTACTCGCTGGAGTTTAGAAGAATGAGAGGGGATCTCATCGAAACTTATAAAATTCTAACAGGACTAGACAGACTAGATGCTGGAAGGATGTTCCCGATGGTCGGGGAGTCCAGAACCAGGGGTCACAGTCTAAGGATAAGGGGTAGGCCATTTAGGACAGAAATTAGGAGGAATTTCTTCACCCAGAGAGTGGTGAACCTGTGGAATTCTCTACCACAGAAGGCAGTAGAAGCCAATTCATTAAATATATTCAAGAAGGAGTTGGATATATTTCTCAAGGCTAAAGGGATCAAGGGGTATGGGGAGAAAGCAGGGACCGGGTGCTGAATTTGGATGATCAGCCATGATCGCATTGAATGGCGGAGCAGGCTCGAGGGGCCAAATGGCCTACTCCTGCTCCTATCTTCTATGTTTCTATGTTTCTATGTTTTTGTAGTGTATGTACCTTTAAGAGCCCCTGTGTACTGTAATACCAGTAGTGACCACTCGGGTATATAAGCCTGTATAGCGTCTTGTATCTTTTAGTTCACCTCCAGACTTTGTTCAGTAAACACCTGTTAAACCAACTCCTGCATTCCGTGTCTCCATTAACACACGGATACAACAGTGGCGACGAATTGGAAACGGACTTACCTGCAATTCGGCAGCACCTCAAGGAGATCGATTCCTCAGACGAAGGTCGAAGAAAAAAAAAGAAAAAAACTGTGGTTTCACCAGCTAGCCGGGCTGGTGGCAGGAACTGCACTAATCCTTCCTGGGCGGCGGGCTGGGCTCGATCGGGTGGCTCTGCAGCGGGGCCGAGCAGCGAGTCGGAAGGCGGAGGCAAACAGAGACGGAGGGTGGAGCACTTGGGAGACGGCCGGCGCTGCAAAGCAGGTCGGCATTCGGACCAAGCAGAGGGAGGGAAAAGTCCCAGAGAGTCCGGCGGGAACGAGTCTCCAACTATTAAAAATATCTGTGTAAATAAAAACCGCGGAGAACAGCGTTGTCAGCAGCGACAGTGGCGGGAGGCGCCATTTTTTCTCATCAGGGAAGAAAGGAAAGCGCGGGAGGCGCCATTTTTGATTTTCAGGATGCCTAAGACTGGCAATATTACTGCTTTCGATAGTGATATAGAGGATTGGACCACATATGTGGAAAGAGTGGAGGTATATTGCACAGCGAATGAAGTAGAGGATGATAAAAAGGCATCGGTACTTCTAAATCTGATGGACGCAAGGACATACGAGCTGTTACGAAACTTAATCACTCCAGCCAAACCGATGGACAAGAATTTTAAGGAGATTGTTGATACCCTACAGGAGCACTTAAACCCAACACCGCTGCTGATAGCGGAACGATTCAAATTCTTCAGGAGGAATCAGCACAAGAATGAAAGTAACGCTGATTACCTCACTGAATTAAGAAAGCTGTCAAAACACTGCCAATTCGGGGCAGGACTGGCAGATTCTCTACGAGACAAATTCGTCTGCAGTCTCCTAAGCGAAGGAACACAGAAAAGACTACTTTCTGAGAAAGATTTGACACTGGACAAAGCTTTCAGTGTGGCTGTATCATACGAAGCAGCAGCAAGAGGAGCTGCAGAGATACAGCAAAAGCCACAGGACTTCAACACCCATGAAATGACACGGGGTTTCGAGAGATGTTATCGCTGCGGCAGATCCACCCATGACCAGAGGGACTGCTGGTTCAAGGACAAAGCATACAGGCAATGCGGAAAGATGGGACACATTGCACGTGTATGCAGATCTGGAAAAAAATCCGCTGACAGTAAAAAGGTCAATAAGGAAAAGTACAGAAAGGTACAAATGATGACGGACAGTAGCTCCGAAGACCAGAAGAGTGATAGCGACTCCGGAAACAAGAGACTAAGCTGTCTCAAATTACATAATGTAATTGCCAAAGAAGATTACCAGACCATTTGGGTTACCCTCACGATAGCGGGGTCCCCAGTTAAAATGGAGCTAGATACAGGATCAGCTCTGACCGTCATAAGTCGACGGGATTACGAGCGGCTATTTCCGCATATACCTTTGAAAGACACATCCATTATCTTGAAGACATATACGGGGCAGAAAGTATACCCCAGAGGAAAAATAAAGGTGCCTGTTTTATACAACGGCAAGGAAATACAGAAGTTGTATTTATACGTTCTGCAAGATGGTGGTCCACCGTTGTTGGGACGTGAATGGATCAGGAAGATATGTTTAGACTGGCACTCCATTCAGGCACTGACGGTGACCAGTAAGAAAAAAATGATGATGGCGTCATACCGGAACAAATATATTGTGGCCATATAATTAACGAAGAAGGGTTGCATAAGTCACCTGAAAAAAATTGAAGCGGTCATAAAAGCCCCAGCACCTGAAAATGTCTCACAATTAAGGTCGTTCCTGGGATTGATAAATTACTATCATAAATTTTTACCGAACTTGTCAACTGTTCTGCACCCTCTTAACGCACTGCTACAAACGGGAGTAATTTGGAAATGGAGTGAAGATTGTAAACGTGCCTTCCATAAATGCAAAGGCTTGATCACGTCCAAGGAAGTGTTGGCTCATTACAACCCATCACTGCCAATCAGACTGGCGTGCGATGCATCCCCTTACGGCATAGGAGCGGTATTATCGCATAGATTCCCTGATGGCTCGGAGCGGATGAAAGCTTTTGCGTCACGCTCATTGAACTCAGCTGAGCGTAACTATGCCCAGATCGACAGGGAAGCACTCAGCCTGGTGTGGGGAGTGAAGAAATTCAACCATTGCCTACACGGACAAAAATTTACCTTGTTGACTGACCATCAACCCCTCGTCTCCATATTCAACCCTAAAAAGGGCGTTCCCATTATGACAGCGCAAAGGCTACAGAGGTGGCCCCTTTTCCTAGGGGCACACCAATATGACATAGAATACAAAGGATCAAAACAGCATGGGAATGCTGATGGTTTATCGCGCCTACCGTTGCCAACGGTAGAAGAGGCACCTACAGTGGACCCAGTGGAGATGTTCCACTCAACCATAGTAGAATGTCTACCAGTAACAAATTCTACCATTGAAAAGGAAACGAGAAATGACCCGACTCTCTCACGAGTCTACGATTTAACGGTGAAGGGATGGCCAGCACATGGCGAACCACTGTTGCCAGCATTCTCGCAAAGAAGAGAACAGCTGTCAGTGTGCCGAGGAACCTTGATGTGTGGATCCAGAGTGGTGATTCCACCCAAACTCCAGGATAAAGTGCTAAAGGAGCTTCACGAGGGGCATCTGGGTGGAGTGAAAATGAAGAACCTAGCCAGAGCATTTGTGTGGTGGCCCGTTATCGATGGAGACATCGAAGGAATGACCAAGAGCTGTCTAGGATGCCAGAAGGTCCAAAACGCCCCACCACAAGCCCCTCTACATCCATGGGAGTGGCCCTCATCTCCATGGCAAAGGGTACATATCGACTTTGCTGGTCCATTTATGGACTAATCGCGGTTGATGCACACTCCAAGTGGCCGGAGGTAATAAAGATGTCCTCCACCACCACGGAAAAAACCATCACAGTATTAAGGACCATATTTGCCAGGAATGGGCTGCCTGAACAGATCTGTTCTGATAATGGACCGCAATTTGTGTCCGAAGAATTCAGGAAGTTCTTAAAAAACAATGGGGTTAAGCACTACACGTCCGCCCCATACCATCCCGCCACCAATGGATTAGCTGAAAGGTTTGTCCAGACCTTCAAGAAGGCCATAAAGGCCATGGGTAATGAAGACATAAATCTACAACATAAGGTAGATAACTTCTTGTTTGCATACAGGAATGCAACACATGTGGTTGCAAACCAAACTCCCGCCATGATGTTTTTCAATAGAAGACTAAGTTGCCGGCTGGATTTGATCAAGCCAAACATCAGAAGGGACGTAGAGAACCGGCAATTTCAAGGCATGAATGAAAGGCCAACTAGAACCTTCCAGATAGGTCAACAAGTTTTGGCCCGGGACTACCGTACCGAGAAATGGCAGCCTGGAACTATTTGCACACGACTAGGACCGCTGATGTATACCGTGGACATTGGTGAAAGCATAATAAGGCGCCATGCTGACCAGATCATAGAGTCATCCGAAAAGGGACAACCTACACCACAACTCTATACGCCTAATGATGAAGCAGAGATACCCATAGTATCTACCTCCGATCCGGTGATACTGGAACCAGATGAACCCGACACTGGCATTCAAGCCGAATCGACCTTGCCAAAAGAACCTACTACACCACCGAAAACTACTACACCACCGAGGTGTTATCCGGACCGAGTCAGGAAGCCTCCAGAGAGACTGACTTATAATTGATTAACTGCAGCAAATGTGTAGATTATTGTTCTTGTAAACATGTTAATTAATGATTACTTAAAATGTTATGTACTAATTATCTAAAAGGGGAGGAATTGTAGTGTATGTACCTTTAAGAGCCCCTGTGTACTGTAATACCGGTAGTGACCACTCGGGTATATAAGCC
This sequence comes from Somniosus microcephalus, assembly GCF_052327205.1. NCBI lineage: Eukaryota > Metazoa > Chordata > Chondrichthyes > Squaliformes > Somniosidae > Somniosus > Somniosus microcephalus. The sequence continues at coordinate 337,128,333 of NC_140988.1, forward strand.
TGTATAGCGTCTTGTATCTTTTAGTTCACCTCCAGACTTTGTTCAGTAAACACCTGTTAAACCAACTCCTGCATTCCGTGTCTCCATTAACACACGGATACAACAGTTTTCAAGGGGAGACTGGATAGGCACTTGAGGGAAATAAACTTGCAGGGCTACGGGGATAGAGCGGGGGAATGAGACTGACTGGATTGCTCTACAGAGAGCCTGCACGGACTTGGTGGGCCGAATGGCCTCCTTCTGTGCCGTTATGATTCTATGACATCTATGAGTATTATCCTAATCTGTTTCTCCCTACAAATAATTTTACGTTCTGCTTCTAACAACGCAAAGTTTTTATTAACACTAAAAATGAAAATGATCCAATAGTTCAAATTAAACAATGTAAATACCATGGAGTTGAAACCTAGGCCGGAATTTTACCAGTGCTCAGGGGGCGGGTTTGGAGGTGGGACCACTAGCAAAATCACGAAGATTGACAGCTCATGAGGAGAAACTCTCTCAACAGTGACAGATCGCTTCTATAACCTCACCTGCAGCTGCCATCTGTTCTAGCCTAAGGAGGGAGCCACTGGTTGCAAGAGCTCACCTGTGAACAGTGATTCTCAGTGCTTGCAGCACCTCAATGCTGTCAAGCACTGAGAAATCAGCTTGCAAAAAAAATTGTGCGTGGTCCCTTTAAGAAAACTGGCAGATGATGTGTCATCAAATGACATCATCTGACTGGCTTCCTCTTAATTGGCCGGCAAGCCCACAGGGCGGGCTTAACAAGGCCAATTGACATAAAATCACGTCGGTAGGCCGGATGCAGCTGGGGGCGGGACTGGAACCCAGAAACCAGTTGACCCGCTCCCAAGTCGCATCGACCGAGAAAATCACAGCCTTAGTGCTGAAATAGATTTGAATTATCAAATCAACTTTGAATTAAGAGGAGTAGACTGCTTAAGGTTGACCTAGCACAACCTGCCTTGTGGAAATCTGTGCTAACTGGCATTAATTAGCTCCTGTTTCTCCCAGTACTTGGTAATTTAATCCTGTCTTGTAGTTTCTAGCAGTTTACCAACAACTGAAGTAAGACTAACCGACCTATAATTTCCTGGCTTTTTTCTGCCTCCTTTTTTGAAGAGGGGTGTGACATTATGTCACCCTCCAGTCCTTTGGCACAATTTATGTTTCCATTGGATTTTAGAAAATTATAGTCCCAGAGCCTCTGCTAATTTCTACCCTAGCCTTTCTTCAGGATCCTCAGACGCCAATCTTTCTAATTAACTTCTTTAGTACATCAAGCGGCATTCTGGAAAATTCTCAACTCCTCTTCCAATGTATGCGGGTTTGTGGGTGGCTGAGGGCCCCTCTCATTTGGGTTTGAAAAGTCACAAATGAATCTCAGTAAGGGTAAAAGCAAAATACTGCAGATGCTGAAATCTGAAATAAAAACAGGAAATGCTGGAAATACTCAGCAGGTCAGGCGGCATCTGTGGAGAGAGAGAAACAGGGGGAATTTTAACCCCCAAAAAACGGGTGGGTTGGGATTGGGTGGGAACGTAAAGTGTTAAAAAACTGAATCCCGACTACAACTCGCCTCCAACCTGCCCACTTCCGGTTTCAACGGAGGCGGGACAGGAGGCGGGCAGCCAACTCATTCCCAGGAGGCGGGTTGCCCATTTAAATATTATAATGAGGCTGGTGTGCCTCAGATTCAACCACCATTTAAAATTTAACTGGGTTTCGCAGGCCTCGGGGAACCCGACAGCTAATGGAAGGCGAGGACCTCCTGGATCCAGCGCCCCTGCCTAACCCACCCCCCACGATCGGAGACTCCCCACGAGGCCTCCAATCACCTTCCCAGACTCCACCCCGCCCCCCCCACTATGATCATCAGGCCGGCCCCGGTTCCTCTCGCTTCCGCCCCCGCCAGATGCTCCGGAGTCTGGCTCCGATATTCGCTCCCTCCCCCGCCAATGCTCCGGCCCCGATGTTCACTCTCTCCACCGCCTCCGATGCTCCTGTGTCCGGCCCCAATCCCTCCTCCCCCGATGCTACTCCCGGGTCGCCCGACTGTTTCCAAGACCGCCACCCGCTCCCAACCCGCCTCCCGATTAAAATTCCGGCCAACATTTCAGGTCAATGACCTGCTGTTTCTCTCTCCACAGATGCTGCTTGACCTGCTGAGTTTTTCCAGCATTTTCTGTTTTTAGCCCAGTAAGGTTGATCACATTTTGATGGGGATCTGCAGGCTAAGGGAGAGTATATTAGGCACTCACAGCTGTTTCATATTGCGGCCGATAGCATGCTGACATCGGTTAATGTGTTCCTTTATTGCTTACTCTAATGGTGGAAGTACTATTTTTAGAAATGTTTCACCATGCTTCCTATCATTTGAATTTGGAAGAAAACAAAATCACCTAAAAGAAAAAGTTGCTGAGAAGAAAGAAGGAAAACATACAGCAGCACTTTTTAAAATTTGTTCATGGGATGTGGGCGCCGTTGGCAAGGCCAGCATTTATTGCCCATCCCTAGTTGCCCTTGAGAAGATGGTGGTGAGCCATCTTCTTGAACCACTGCAGTCCGTGTGGTGAAGGTACTCCCACATTGCTGTTAGGGAGGGAGTTCCAGGATTTTGACCCAGCGACGATGAAGGATCGGCGATATACTTCTAAGTCAGGATGGTGTGTAACTTGGAGGGGAACTTGGAGGTAGTGGTGTTCCCACGCGCCTGCTGCCCTTGTCCTTCTAGGTGGAAGAGGTCGCGGGTTTGGGAGGTGCTGCTGAAGAAGCCTTGGCGAGTTGCTGCAGTGCATCTTGTAGATGGTACACACTGCAGCCACAGTGCACTGGTGGTGGAGGGAGTGAATGTTTAAGGTGGTGGATGGAGTGCCAATCAAGCAGGCTGCTTTGTCCTGGATGGTGTCAAGCTCCTTGACTGTTGTTGGAGCTGCACTCATCCAGGCAAGTGGAAAGTATTCCATCACACTCCTGACTTGTGCCTTGCAGATGGTGGAAAGGCTTTGGGGAGTCAGGAGGTGAGATATTCGCCGCAGAATACCCAGCCTCTGACCTGCTCTTGTTGCCACAGTATTTATGTGGCTGGTCCAGTTAAGTTTCTGGTCAATGGTGACCCCCAGGATATTGATGGTGGGGGATTCGACGATGGTAATGCCGTTGAATGTCAAGGGGCGGTGGTTAGGCTCTCACTTGTTGAAGATAGTCATTGCCTGGCGCGAATGTTACCTGCCACTTATCAGCCCAAGCCTCAATGTTGTCCAGGTCTTGCTGCATGCAGGCATGGACTGCTTCATTATCTGATGAGTTGTGAATGGCGCTGAACACTGTGCAGTCATCAGCGAACATCCCCATTTCTGACCTTATGTTGGAGGGAAGGTCATTGATGAAGCAGCTGAAGATGATTGGGCCTAAGATACTGCCCTGAGTAACTCCTGCACCGATATCCTGGTGCACCTGGTGCTGCTCCTGGCATGCTCTTCTACACTCCTTATTGAACCAGGGTTCGTCCACTGGCTAGATGGCAATGGTAGAGTGAGGGATATGCCGGGCCATGAGGTTACACATTGTGGTGGAATACAATTCTGCTGCTGTTGATGGCGCATAGCGCCTCATGGATGCCCAGTTTTCAGCTGCTAGACCTGTTCTGAATCTATCCCATTTAGCATGGTGGTAATGCCACACAACACGATGGAGGTATCCTCAGTGTTAGATGGGACTTTGCCTCCACAATGACTGTGTGGTGGTCATTGCTACCAATGCTGTCTTGGACAGATGCATCTGCAACAGGTAGATTGGTGAGGACGAGGTCCGGTAGGTTTTTCCCTCGTGTTGGTTCCCTCACCACCTGTCGCAGGCCCAGTCTGGCAGCTATTTCTTTCAGGACTCGGCCAGCTCGGTCAGTAGTGGTGTTACTGAGCCACTCTTGGTGATGGACATTGAAGTCCCCCACCCAGAGTACATTCTGTGCTCTTGCTGCTCTCAGTGCTTCTTCCAAGTGGTATTCAACATGGAGGAGTACTGATTCATCAGCTGAGGGAGGGCGGTAGGTGGTAATCAGCAGGAGGTTTCCTTGCCCATGCTTGACTTGAAGCCATGAGACTTCGTGGGGTCCTGAGTCAATGTTGAGGACTCCCAGGGCTACTCCTTCCTGATTGTATACCACGGTGCTGACACCCCTGGTGGGTCTGTCCTGCCGGTGGCATGAGTATCTGTTGTAAACAAGTGGGTTATTGAAGTTCGAAGGAATTGCTGTTGTCAGACAAGAGGAGCCAATGGCTGGCCAGGAATGACAAGACAGGTTGGCTAGTCAACCTGGACGAGGAACAGAAGGACCGAACCATCGGTAGGGAGTAGGGGACCCTGATTTCACTTGGGATGACGTAGTGTTAAAGGTCACCTAGAATAACACTATTATGAATGGCACAGTAGAGAAATTAAATCAAATGTGTCTGCTTCTTGACTCTGCTCCTGAGTCATATTGAAGCCTAAACAAATGCTGAGACAGACTCATAGATATTGATCTACAGTTTGGAAAACCAAAGATATTGTAAGTCAAGACATGTCCTAATTAACTCAGACTAAACAATATAACAAAGCCACCCTTTGATGTTGAGGCATTTGAAACACTCTAGATTTATCTGGATGTGTCAGATGTAGTTGTGTTTTTGGAGTTAATATTTGCCTAGGCATTTCAATGCCTAATAGTTGTTGGTGTTTTAGTTCCGAGCATTGGGTGAGTATCCTTTTGGTTGGTGCAGGTGAATACTTGAGGTTGGGAGGAGGAGGTAAGTAACAAGCATGCTGTACAATGAGCAAAACTGCAGCTAAATTGGAACATCGGTGGTCTTTGGAAGTTTCCTTATGGAGAGTTTTGTTTCATTCACTCACGGGATGTGGGCGTCACTGGCAAGGCCAGCATTTATTGCCCATCCCTAACTGCCCTTGAGAAGATGGTAGTGAGCCGCCTTCTTGAACCGCTGCAGTCCGTGTGGTGAGGGTACTCCCACAGTGCTGTTAGGGAGGGAGTTCCAGGATTCTGACCCAGCGTCGATGAAGGATTGGCGATATACTTCCAAGTCAGGATGGTGTGTGACTTGGAGGGGAACTTGGAGGTGGTGGTGTTCCCGTGTGCCTGCTGCCCTTGTCCTTCTAGCTGGTAGAGGTCGAGGGTTTGGGAGGTGCTGTCGAAGTAATGGTCTTTTTCTGTTTCCAGTCTTCTCCTAAACAAAATCCAGATACACATCCAACAAAAATGAAATATATGCTAAATAAGGATTCTTCAAAATGGATGACGAGGCCAATTAAGATGGGAATAAAAAATAAAAACAAACTATGTAAAGCGTGCAGAAAACAGGAGGGAGAGAACCTTGGGAGGAGTATAATAATTTGCAGGAGAAAAGGGATAGCAGAAGTGCAACGAGTGCCCCAGTGATGATTATAGCTAAAGATATTAACCATATGTTAATAAATTCTTCCAGTATCACAGCAATGTAAAGAGGAAGTTAAAACTCCAAAATATTAAAGTGGCAGTAAAAGTAAAAATAAAATAGTTAATAAATAACACTTGAATTTATGTAGCTTATCAATGTCTTGCTGTGCTGCACACCAAGGGTTACTTTGAAGGGCAGTGACTGTAGTGTAAATAAATGAATATTTTCCACAAGGTACTCGAGGTGCAAGATACGATACAACAAAAGCAAAATACTGCGAACGCTGGTAATCTTCAATAAAAACCGACAATTCTGGAAACACTCAATGGGCCAGGCAGCATCTGGTCACCGAGTGTAATGTGGGGAAATGTGAGGTTATTCACTCTGGGAGGAAGAATAGAAAAACAGAATATTTTTTAAATGGTGAGAAACTTTCAAATCTTGGTGTTCAGAGAGATTTGGGTGTCCTCGTGCAAGAAACACAGAAAGCCAGCTTGCAGGTACAGCAAGCAATCAGGAAGGCAAATGGCATGTTGGCCTTTATTGCAAGGGGTTTGGAGTATAAGAGTAAGGAAGTCTTGCTACAAGTGTACAGGGCCTTGGTGAGACCACACCTGGAGTACTGTGCACAGTTTTGGTCTCCTTATCTAAGGAAGGATATACTTGCCTTGGAGGCGGTGCAACGAAGGTTCACTAGATTGATTTCTGGGATGAGAGGGCTGCCCTGTGATGAGAGATTGTGTAGAATGGGCCTATACTCTCTGGAGTTTAGAAGAATGAGAGGTGATCTCACTGAAACATACAAGATTCTGAAGGGGATTGACAGGGTAGATGCTGAGAGGTTGTTTCCCCTGGCTGGAGGGTCTAGAACTAGGGGGCATAGTCTCAGGATAAGGGGTTGGCCATTTAAGACTGAGATGAGGAGGAATTTCTTCACTCAGAGGGTTGTGAATCTTTGCAATTCTCTGCCCCAGAGGGCTGTGGATGCTGAGTCTTTGAGTATATTCAAGGCTGAGATAGATAGGTTTTTGGACTCTAGGGGAATCAAGGGATATGGAGATGGGGCGGGAAAGTGGAGTTGAGGTCGATGATCAGCCATGATTTTATTGAATGGCGGAGCAGGCTCGAGGGGCCGTATGGCCTACTCTTGCTCCTATTTCTTATGTTCTTATGTTCTTGACTCTGTTTCTCTCTCCACAAATGCTGCCTAGCCTGCTGAGTGTTTTTCTGTATGTAGTGCACAAGCTGTGCACGGTACGCTGGGACACATGAAAATATGTAAATCCTTGAAAAATGGCACCTTGTCAGATTAGATGTCTTTGGACGAGACTTGCCTACCGAAACAAGCTTCTTAAAGTGAGAGGATATATTTTTAAGTATGTACATTTTCTTTAATGCATTTTCCTTTGTTCTTTACTGTATGCTTGGAATAGTCTACCAAGCAAGTAATAGAGGAAAAATAGGTGGGGGTGGGGGTGGGGGGGCAGAGGCGGGGGGATGATTTAATCTGTTCACTGTAGTGAAATCACAAGCATGTTCCCCACACACATGCACATTTTTGATATGGATACAAATAACAAACAGAGAAAATCTACCCCTGGAGTTTTTCAAATTAGAATTAGATGCCACGATGCATCAGCTTCAAATGGTTTTTGCCAAGTGCATTTCACACTTCATCTAGAGCCATCCTTTGTTTCTTTACCTGTCCTGTTACCATCTCGTCTCGCCTTGAATATCTCTTAATGTCTCTTCACCTCTCACAGACCTTCCCTTTTGTTCTTTCATCCCCTCCCCCTTTTCCCATCCCCCAAACCTGCTTTTTAATCTGTTTCATTTCCTGCCTTTTTCTCAGTTCTGATGAAGGGTCTCCGACCTGAAACGTTGACTCTGTTTCTCTCTCCACGGATGTTGCCTGGCCTGCTCAGTTTTTCCAGCGTTTTCTGTTGTTATTTTGGTTTTTGCCCGTCCCTGGCGTGTCACGTCCTTCTTGTTTCATGGTGAGTGATGGGACTTTTAACAGGAGTGTGTGCAGACAGTTCTGTGGTTAGGGTCAGAGACTCAGGGGTGGCGCTATTCAAGGGCGGGATTTTTGGAAGTTTGCCGCAGGTCGAGCTTATTTACAAAGCTGTCAACTTCGGACAAATCCTCGGTCTGAAATTTTCAGTCGCGAGCCGTATACTTGAGGTAAAGTTTTGCGGCCAAATTATAAGCATCAAGCTGCTTCAGTCAGATGGGCTGGAGGAGATGGCCATGCGCCATTGATATCTTTGCCTTTAAAAACTGTTTATTTAAAGCTTTTTCCAAAGAAAAGAGGGACAAATTAAAATCAGCTGTCTACATCTCAGGCAATGAAGACAAGCTCACCATGTCCACCCGGAAAACAAAAGTAGAGAAGAAAAACTCAGCATAAAGGTTTGGTTAACAAACATAACTAAGTTACAAATCAAAAGAAACTACAAATGCTGTAAATCTGAACTAAGAACAGCAAATGCTGAAAGCACACAACTGATCCATCATAATGGAAAAGACAAATTGGGTAATCTTGACTGTGCAATAGCGTAAAACGGGTGATAGCGAATGGGTTTTTATCTCGTTTTTCACCTCTCTCAGGAGACCACATGGTTTTGGACGGGGTGGGGTAGGGAGCAATGTTCCCGCTAAGCTGCGCGACCGTGCAGCGGTCTGGAGGTCCCGCGCAGGCTGCTCACCGGCTTTTAAATGGGAGAAACTCTGCCTGCCCGAAAATTTGAATGGGCCTCGCAGCCACTTAAAGGGACTGCGCACCCCCCAAAAAAATCAGAGGGAACATTGGTAGGGAATGTATATATTGTGACGCGCAAGGTATCTCAATTGAGTGGGACAGGCTGGATGGACCAGAGGGCCTTTTATTGTCCGTCAATGTTCGTATGAATTGGCATCCTGTTTTATATCTCTCCTGATGTTTATATCCATTGACTTCAATGGAAAGGAAGAGCCAGCAGATGGCCGATCTGCCGCTGCACGTTTTAGATCCCCGTCGAAGTTCAAAATTCAGCCCCAGGGTTTGATTTACGTGAAGTCTGAAAGCTGAGCAAGGTTATATCAGGCATCCTTTCAATACAGCAAAGTCGTCAAAACAGAGATGGGGAATCACCAAAGGACTAGTGGCTGTTCACGCTCCCAGCTACCACATGATACAGACATCTATAAATTATTGGAATATAAACGGGAATGTAAATGTAAATGACAATGAAAAGGAATCCAGTTCGAAGCTAAAACAAAATATGCACAGTACAAAGAACGAGGTTGAGGTGACAATTGCTAACAGTAGGAGAGGAAAGAAAAGAAATAGTGCTGAGATTGTAAGGCCTCCCCGTAAAGGGAACTTATTCAGGATCCTTTGAGCCCCATATAGATGTGGCTGATTAGTTTGTCACTTAGACAAACTAAAATGTCTTCCTCCACTACATTGCAAAAATCACCCCTCCCCCCAACCGTACAACAACACCACCCCACCTGAGTCAGAGTAGTGCCCTCCTCTGATTCCTATACCATTATTCTTCACACCCACACTTGTTTTCCCTGTTACTCCACCTATTGCTTGGCACCACAGTCCTGTTCCTTTACCAGCCCTTGCCAAAGCACACTGTAGTGGCACTCAGATAAGGTGCTGTTGCCAACCAATTCACAGGGTTGGGCACAGAGACCTTCAAATCTTGCCATCTGCCTGGCATTTTGGATTACAACATGCTCATTAATTCAAATGCAGCTGTCATGTTTAAAATCCAGCTTCAATAAACTGTTAATACACTTATAAAACTATATCTGGCATGGGGCTTTTGCTGAACTCACTTTTTCAATGCTACTGGTGCCTTTAACGCCCTAGAAGTGACTGCACTTCTTCTTCACTCTTGACCTGCACACACCCAGTGTGAGCCTCCACACACCCAGTGTGAGCATCCACACACCCAGTGTGAGATTCCGCACAACCAGTGTGAGCCTCCACACACCCAGTGTGAGACTCCACACACTCAGTGTGACTCCACACACCCAGTGTGAGACTCCACCCACACCCAGTGTGAGACTCCACACACCCAGTGTGAGACTCCACACACCCAGAGTGACACTCCGCACACCCAGAGTGACACTCCGCACACCCAGTGTGAGACTCCGCACACACCCAGTGTGAGACTCCACACACCCAGTGTGAGACTCCACACACCCAGTGTGAGACGCCACACGCCAAGTGTGAGACTCCACCCGCACCCAGTGTGAGATTCCACACACCCAGTGTGAGACTCCACACACCCAGTGTGAGACTCCACACACCCACTGTGAGCCTCCACACACCCAGTGTGAGATTCCACACACCCAGTGTGAGGCTCCACATACCCAGTGTGAGACGCCACACGCCCAGTGTGAGACTCCACCCACACCCAGTGTGAGACACCACACACCCAGTGTGAGACTCCACACACCCAGTGTGAGACTCCACACGCCCAGTGTGAGACTCCACCCGCACCCAGTGTGAGACTCCGCACACCCAGTGTGAGACTCCACACGCCCAGTGTGAGACTCCACCCACACCCAGTGTGAGACTCCACCCACCCAGTGTGAGACTCCACCCACCCAGTGTGAGACTCCACACACCCAGTGTGAGCCTCCACACAGCCAGTGTGAGACGCCGCACACCCAGTGTGAGCCTCCACACAGCCAGTGTGAGACGCCGCACACCCAGTGTGAGACTCCACACACCCAGCGTGACTCCACACACCCAGTGTGAGACTCCACCCACACCCAGTGTGAGACTCCACCCACCCAGTGTGAGACTCCACACACCCAGTGTGAGACTCCACACACCCAGTGTGACTACACACACCCAGTGTGAGACTCCACCCACACCCAGTGTGAGACTCCGCACACCCAGAGTGACACTCCGCACACCCAGTGTGAGACTCCACCCACACCCAGTGTGAGACTCCGCACACCCAGAGTGACACTCCGCACACCCAGTGTGAGACTCCACACACAGCCAGTGTGAGACTCCACACACCCAGTGTGAGACTCCACACACCCAGTGTGAGACTCCACACGCCCAGTGTGAGACTCCACACGCCCAGTGAGACTCCGCACACACCCAGTGTGAGACTCCACACATCCAGTGTGAGACTCCACACACCCAGTGTGAGACTCCGCACACACCCAGTGTGAGACTCCACACACACCCAGAGTGAGACTCCACCCACACCCAGTGTGAGACTCCACACACCCAGTGTGAGACTCCGCACACCCAGTGTGAGACTCCACCCACACCCAGTGTGAGACTCCACCCACACCCAGTGTGAGACTCCACACACCCAGTGTGAGACTCCACCCACACCCAGTGTGAGACTCCACACACCCAGTGTGAGACTCCACACACACCCAGTGTGAGACTCCACACACCCAGTGTGAGACTCCGCACACCCAGTGTGAGACTCCACACACCCAGTGTGAGACTCCACACAGCCAGTGTGAGACTCCACACACCCAGTGTGAGACTCCACCCACACCCAGTGTGAGACTCCATCCACACCCAGTGTGAGACTCCATCCACACCCAGTGTGAGACTCCACACACCCAGTGTGAGACTCCACCCACACCCAGTGTGAGACTCCGCACACCCAGTGTGAGACTCCACACACCCAGTGTGAGACTCCGCACACCCAGTGTGAGACTCCACCCGCACCCAGTGTGAGACTCCACCCACACCCAGTGTGAGACTCCACACACCCAGTGTGAGACTCCACACAGCCAGTGTGAGACTCCACACACCCAGTGTGAGACTCCACCCACACCCAGTGTGAGATTCCACACAGCCAGTGTGAGACTCCACACACCCAGTGTGAGACTCCACCCACACCCAGTGTGAGACTCCACCCTCACCCAGTGTGAGACTCCACCCACACCCAGTGTGAGACTCCACACAGCCAATGTGAGATTCCACCCACACCCAGTGTGAGACTCCACCCACACCCAGTGTGAGACTCCACCCACACCCAGTGTGAGACTCCACACAGCCAATGTGAGATTCCACACACCCAGTGTGAGACTCCACCCACACCCAGTGTGAGACTCCACCCGCACCCAGTGTGAGACTCCACCCACACCCAGTGTGAGACTCCACACACCCAGTGTGAGACTCCACACAGCCAATGTGAGATTCCACACACCCAGTGTGAGACTCCGCACACCCAGTGTGAGACTCCACCCACACCCAATGTGAGACTCCACACACCCAGTGTGAGACTCCACACAGCCAGTGTGAGATTCCTCACACCCAGTGTGAGACTCCACCCACACCCAGTGTGAGACTCCACACACCCAGTGTGAGACTCCACCTGCACCCAGTGTGAGACTCCACACAGCCAGTGTGAGATTCCTCACACCCAGTGTGAGACTCCACCCACACCCAGTGTGAGACTCCACACACCCAGTGTGAGACTCCACCCACACCCAGTGTGAGACTCCACACAGCCAGTGTGAGATTCCACACACCCAGTGTGAGACTCCACCCACATCCAGTGCGAGACTCCACACACCCAGTGTGAGACTCCGCACACCCAGTGTGAGACTCCACACACCCAGTGTGAGATTCCACACACCCAGTATGAGACTCCACCCACATCCAGTGTGAGACTCCACACACCCAGCGTGAGACTCCGCACACCCAGTGTGAGACTCCACCCACACCCAGTGTGAGACTCCACACACCCAGTGTGAGACTCCACACGCCCAGTGTGAGACTCCACACGCCCAGTGTGAGACTCCACACGCCCAGTGTGAGACTCCACACGCCCAGTGTGAGACTCCACACACCCAGTGTGAGACTCCACACATAGCCAGTGTGAGACTCCACACACCCAGTGTGAGAGTCTGCACACACCCAGTGTGAGACTCCACACACCCAGTGTGAGACTCCACACGCCCAGTGTGAGAGTCCACACGCCCAGTGTGAGACTCCGCACACACCCAGTGTGAGACTCCACACACCCAGTGTGAGACTCCGCACACACCCAGTGTGAGACTCCACACACCCAGTGTGAGACACCACCCACACCCAGTGTGAGACTCCACACGCCCAGTGTGAGACTCCACTCACACCCAGTGTGAGACTCCACTCACACCCAGTGTGAGACTCCGCACACCCAGTGTGAGACTCCGCACACCCAGTGTGAGACTCCGCACACCCAGTGTGAGACTCCGCACAGCCAGTGTGAGATTCCGCACACCCAGTGCGAGACTCCACCCGCACCCAGTATGAGACTCCACACACCCAGTGTGAGACTCCACACACCCAGTGTGAGACTCCACCCACACCCAGTATGAGACTCCACACACCCAGTGTGAGACTCCACACACCCAGTGTGAGACTCCACACACCCAGTATGAGACTCCACCCACACCCAGTGTGAGACTCCACACACCCAGTGTGAGACTCCGCACACCCAGTGTGAGACTCCGCACGCCCAGTGTGAGACTCCGCACAGCCAGTGTGAGATTCCTCACACCCAGTGTGAGACTCCACACACCCAGTGTGAGACTCCACCCGCACCCAGTGTGAGATTCCACCCACACCCAGTGTGAGACTCCACACAGCCAGTGTGAGACTCCACACACCCAGTGTGAGATTCCACACACCCAGTGTGAGACTCCACCCACCCAGTGTGAGACTCCACCCACACCCAGTGTGAGACTCCACACACCTAGTGTGAGATTCCACACACCCAGTGTGAGACTCCACCCACACCCAGTGTGAGACTCCACACACCCAGTGTGAGACTCCACCCACCCAGTGTGAGACTCCACCCACACCCAGTGTGAGACTCCACACACCTAGTGTGAGATTCCACACACCCAGTGTGAGACTCCACCCACACCCAGTGTGAGACTCCACACACCCAGTGTGAGACTCCACACACCCAGTGTGTGCCAGTCATATTTAAATTAGGCCTGACAGGAAGCTCAGGTGCTGAAGTTGTGCTCCTGGTGCAGTGCCCTTCTAGTGCATTGCAGTCCAATTGCTCCTGTACAATGCCGTGAGATGATTATTTGCACTTTAAGCTATGTTATTTATTTATATACATACGCAGCGAGTGGTGATGACCTAGAAGTCACTGCCGACAGAAGTGGTGGAAGCGGAGACATTCAATGTTTTCAAGGGGAGACTGGATAGGCACTTGAGGGAAATAAACTTGCAGGGCTACGGGGATAGAGCGGGGGAATGGGATTGACTGGATTTGATATAAATCGTGCCATTCATGTAGAAGTTACTTATGAAATATACTGAGCGGCCTGCTGGTGGCGCTGTCCAGGGAGAGTATAAATACTCGGGCATGGGCCCAGCTTGCTCAGGGACATTTTGTAAACAGGAACTAGTGAAGGATAACTAGACTTCCATGTTGTGAAACAGTCGATTAAAGCCTTGTTTAATACTCTGACCAAGTGCCTAGTAGTTTTCTTACATCAATTTAATCGACTATTTGCTGCTCCACGCTCTGAGTGGTTTTGGGAACAGACGGCTACGACTCAAACGGTAGAAGGGAACCAGAGGTAGTAATCAATCCATCATGGAGAAACTACTCCGACCCGTCCGTCTTGACCTGGACCCAAATTCACCTACAACGGCTAAGGTATGGAAACACTGGTATCGTACCTTCAGCAACTTCCTCAGGGTGTGTGGTGAGAATGTTCCTAATAAGTTACGAATGCTTGTCAATTATGTATCCCCTCATGTGTTTGACTATATTGAAGACTGTGTAGACTATGACTCCGCTATCCAAATACTACAGCAACTATATGTTAAGGCCCCAAACGAAATTTTTGCTCGGCATCTACTGGCCACAACTCAACAACAACCTGGGGTATCACTTGACGAATTCCTTCAAAAGCTTCGCAGGCTCAGCAAGGATTGTAATCTCAAAGCTGTCTCAGCTGAGCAGTACCAGGAGGAGTTAATTTGTGATTCCTTTATTAATGGAATTGCATCTCCTTTCATATGCCAGCGTCTGTTGGAGAATAAAACCCTCAAGTTACAAGTTACCTATGACCAGGCATGTTCTCTGGACTTAGCAAAAAAAAACTGCAGCTGCCTATGACCAGGCATGTTCTCTGGACTTAGCAAAAAAAAAATGCAGATGCCTATCTTTTACCACGTGCACGGACTGCTGCTATCACTTTTGGTGACTCCCCCAATGGGCCTCGGGCGGAAGCCCTCACTGATGATTACTCTATCCTAGCCGATGAAGACCCTACCCTAGATGCCCTCACTGATGACAACCCTGCCCTAGCAGCATCTTGGCAATCTGGAAGGAAGTGTTTCTTTTGTGGAGGTGCATTCCACTATAGGAAATTTTGTCCTGCTCGTAACGCAACCTGCAGTCATTGCAGTAAGAAAGGTCACTTTCCTAAGGTATGCCAGTCAAGAGCCTCTGTTAGTAAGAAAGGTCACTTTTCTAAGGTATACCGGTCAAGAGCCCCTGTTAGTTTTGCAGCTGCTATCTATAAAACTGCTCCTCCCCCAAGAGTCACTACTAAGGTTACAGCTGCTATCTATAAAACTGCTCCTCCCCCAAGAGCCACTACTAAGGTTACAGCTGCTATCTATAAAACTGCTCCTCCCCCAAGAGCCACTACTAAGGTTACAGCTGCTATCTATAAAACTGCGCCTCCCCCAAGAGCCACTACTAAGGTTACAACTGTCAAGGGTAAAACTGCCCCTCCTCCCATCACAGCTGTTTTTCCCCAAAGCTTGTCCCATGCAGCCACAAAGGTTTTGGAAAATGGACACATTTTGAGTGCACTAATCGACTCATGCAGCTCTGACAGCTTCATCAGTGAGCAGGCTGTCAGTAAGTTAAAACTGCGTATTTACCCCTTGGACAGGGAAATTGCAATGGCTCTGACAACACTGACCACCAACTCTTCCGGCTTTTGTCTTGTCGACCTTATTCTCAATGGCCGCACTTATTCCTCCACCTGGCTTGGGGTGCTCAAAAACCTATGCAGTGATGTGCTCCTGGGACAGGATTTCCAGAAACAACACAAAAGACTCACTTTTGATTTTGGAGAGTCAAAACCGGAGCTTACTATTTCCAAAGTACCGTTTTGTGCGCTTTCGGCGGCTTTGCTCGACGAGCTCTCCTTGTTTGCCAATCTTTCCCCCCCGATGTATGGGGGGGGGAATCATAACGTTTCAGCCAAGATGATCTATCCTTTATCGAGGCAGAGATCTCTCACCTTCTAGCTGATGGTATCATCGAGCCATGTTTATCTTCCTGGCGGGCTCAAGTCGTCGTTGTTAAAAATCCTCTGAAGCAACACAAGAAACATCTTTGCATCGATTACTCGCAAACTATTAACCAGTATACCAACCTGGATGCCTACCCACTACCACGCATCGATGACATGGTCAATAACCTTGCCAACTACAAGGTATTTTCAACTTTTGACTTAAAGAGCGCATACCATCAAGTACCGTTAAAGGACTCTGATAAAAAGTATACGGCCTTTGAGGCCAATGGTCGGTTTTACCAGTTTTGTCGCCTTCCATTTGGGGTCACCAATGGGCTGGCCATCTTCCAAGGGGCAATGGATAGCCTAGTCAAACAGGAGAACTTAACGGACACTTTTCCATATCTGGATAATATCACCATTGCTGGTCATGACCAGAAGGAGCATGATGCCAACTGCCAGAAATTTCTTGATGTTCTCCGTCGTCGCAACTTAACCTTAAATGAGTCCAAATCTGTGAAATCAGTACCATCAGTCAACATCCGTGGCTACTGGGTGGGCAATGGTGTCATCAAACCAGATCCGGAGCGACTTTGTCCGCTTCAGGAGCTCCCTCCTCCTACGAATCTCGGCTCTCTTCTTTGGGCCCTCGGCATGTTCCCCTATTATGCGAAGTGGATACCCCACTTTTCCGACAAGATCCAGCCCCTGCTTCACGCGAAGTCATTTCCGTTGAAGGCAACGGCTATTTCAGCTTTCGACCTCCTCAAGCAACAACTGGAAAAAGTCACGCTTCGTTCTATCGATAAAAATCTCCCTTTCATGGTCGAGTGCAATGCATCGGAGGTGGCGATCTCAGCTTCCTTGAATCAAGGTGGTCGACCCGTTGCATTTCTGTCCAGAACTTTGCAGGGTAACAAGCTCCATTATCCTCCTGTCAAGAAGGAGGCTACGGCCATCATCGAAGCTGTACGTAAATGGAGTCATTTTCTCGCTCGACCCAGCAAAGAGAATGTGGCCCTGGATACCCTCATGCATGCATTCTGCTCTTCTATGTCAACTTCGACTCTTGCAGATCTTCATACTGACTTATGCCATCCTGGTGTTACCCGTATGTTACACTTTGTGCGATCTAAAAATCTCCCATTTTCTACGGAAGACGTGAGAAGAACATGCTCCACTTGTAGAATTTGCACAGAATTAAAACCACAATTCTTCCATCCATCGGATGGCTCACTCATACACGCTACACAGCCTATGCAGTGACTTAGCATTGACTTTAAAGGGCCATTGCCTTCTTCAACGTGAAACACCTACTTGCTTACTATGGTGGACGAATATTCATGCTTTCCCTTTGCTTCCCCCTGTCCCAATATGCTTACTTCCACAGTGATCAAATGCCTCGATCAGGTGTTTTCCCTTTGCGGTACGGCCAATTTCATCCACTCTGATTGGGGTCCCTCCTTCATGTCAAGCGAACTCAAAAGTTATCTTTCCCAAGGGGGAATCGCCACAAGTAGAATGACACCATATCATCCTATTGGAAACAGACAGGTTGAGAGATACAACGCTATCATTTGGAACACTGTTCATCTTGCACTGAGGTCACACAACCTATCAAACCAGCAGTGGGAAACTATGCTCCCTGATGCATTGCATTCCATCAGGTCTCTTCTTTCTACATTCACCAACGCTACTCCTCACGAACGATTCTTCAGGTTCCAGCGTCGCTCCACTCATGGGACGTCCCTACCATCATGGTTGGCAGCTCCTGGCCCCGTGCTGCTCCGAAGATTCGTCCAATCCTCTAAGAGTGATCCCCTCATCGACAAAGTGGAACTGACGGATGTCAATCCCACATACGCATACGTGCGGTACCCTAATGGCTGGGAATCTGCAGTGTCACTCCGGGATCTGGTTCCCTGCCCAACCGGTCCCACTCGATGGCGGGACCCATATCAATGACGCCGATACCCTGCGCTCCTCTGAGGATGACACCCTACCCAGGACGTCAAGGGTTCTGCCAGCTATTCCGCCGGATCAACCCGGGGAACAGAGCGCTCCCCGCGGGATGGCCACCCGAAGCCAGGATGCCGGTCAGTCACTGACTACTGGGCAGGGTGAAGCCAGCTCTGCGCCTGTGGGGGCCCGCACCCGGAGCCACGATCTCCCCAGTCCCCCTCAGGTCGATCAAGGCGACACGGGCTCTGCCAACCCGCCGGTACGAACTAAGCGACCCAGGGACCAAAACACGGTCCGAGGAGACGTGCCTTCCGGCCACCAACAGATATCCAAACGTACCCGGAGCCACGATCTCCCCAGACCCCCTCAGGTCGACCAAGGTGACACGGACTCTGCCAGCCCGCTGGTGCGAACTAAGCGACCCAGGGACCAAAACACGGTCCGAGGAGACGTGCCTTCCGGCCACCGACAGAGATCCAAACGACTGCATCTATTGTTAGTCCGACTAATTCGGTAGAAAGAAGCCGTCGGACTTCCAATCTTTCAGGCGGGAAGAATTACATAAATCGTGCCATTCATGTAGAAATGACTTATGAAATATACTGGACGGCCTGCTGGTGGCGATGTCCAGGGAGAGTATAAATACTCGGGCACGGGCCCAGCTTGCTCAGGGACATTTTGTAAACAGGAACTAGTGAATGATAACTAGACTTCCATGTTGTGAAACAGTTGATTAAAGTCTTGTTTAATGCTCTGACCAAGTGCCTAGTAGTTTTCTTATGTCAGGATTGCTCTACAGAGAGCCGGCACGACCTTGATGGGCCGAATGGCCTCCTTTTGTGCCGTTATGACTCTATGGGGGGAAAATTCAGTTGGTTTGCGCCTCCTGTTAGCGCCTTAACAGGGCGCTAATGGGGCGCAAAGCAACTAGCGCCCGGGCGCGGCGATGTTTGCGCCGCTCACGAAATTAACTAGACATTTTGCGGCGGCGCTAAACATTACCGCCACGATCTCCTGCGCCGGCAGATCGTGACGTCAGTCGAGTGCGCAACGCCCCGGTAGCGCCCCGGACTGGATATTGAGTGGCGCCCCCTGCCTTACCACCTGCCGCTAGCAACGACAGGTTGAGGGGAGCGTTTTGCAGTCAGGAAAGGACTGGGGGAGCGCTATTTAAAGGCGACCACTTCCTGCCTTTTTCTGTTGGTGACATTTTTGCACCACGCATTCTGAGAGAGAGAGAGAGAGACTTCTGGAGAGATTCAATGCTGTGTGAAGGAGTTTTGGGTACTGAGCAGCACTTTGCAGGTTCATTTTGATTTGCCCTTCCTTGTATCGATTTAGAAGAGACTGTGGGGGGCTGCACTCTGAGCTCTTTCCCTGGGTCTCTCCATTGTTCTTTCCAGCAGATTTGATGTACAGGTCTCTCCAGGCTGAGATTCAAGGCTGCAATGAGCAGGATGTGGATGGAGAGCAAAATCAACCCTCCCCTTTAAGATAAAAACAGAAAATGCTGGAGAAACTCAGCAGGTCAAGCAGCATCTGTGAAGAGAGAAACAGAGTTAACGTTTCAGGTCGATGACCTTTCCTCAGAACTCCCCTTTAAGAACTGGCCGCCGTCAGTGTGTCTGTGTTCAATTGCTGACTGACATCACATGAGCTTCGCCAGCGCTCTGAGGTAGCGCCTCGCTCCTCGGCCTTTGCGCCTTAAGACAGGTGTGAAGCGCCTGATTTAGTGCTCCAATCACCTCCAGGGGCGATAAAAGCCAAGTTTGCCGTCGGAGGTGATAATTAGAGCCAGGCGCTAAACTTTGCGCACGGCCGATAATGGCGCCCCAAACGGGGTGATACTGAATTTTTCCACCTATGACTCTATGGGGGAAAAATTGGGTGTCGCCCATTTTGGGGCGCTAATATCGGCTGGGCGTAAAATTCGCCTCTGTCGTCCCTGGAGATGATTTGAGCGTTAAATCAGGTGCTACACACCTTTCTTAAGGCACAAACATCAGGGAGCGAGGCGCGACCTCAGAACGCTACCGAAGCTCAGGTGATGTCAGTTACCATGGAAGCCAGACAGACTGGCGCCGTCCAGTTCTTAAAGGGGCGGGGCCATCTTGCTGGCCAGCCACACCCTACTCATTGCAGCCTTGAATCTCGGCCTGGAGAGACCTCTAAAGCAATTCTGTTGGAAGCACTAATGGATAGGCCCAGGGAAAGAGCTTGGTGCTTAGGGACCTCAAAAGTGGTGCTGAGGGAATTAAATCTCTCCAGACGTCTCTCTCCCTCTCAACCTGAGTGCACCAAAAATTTTGCTGACAAGAAAAGGCAAGACAAGAAGTGCCCGCCTTTAAATAGCGCTCCCCCAGCCCCTTCCCAAATTGAAAACGCTCCCCTCTACCTGTCGCTCCTAGCGGCAGGCGCTAAGGCAGGGGGCGCGACTCAATATCCAGTCCGGGGCGCTACCGGGGCGTTACACGTTCAACTGACGTCACGATCTGCGGGCGCAGGAGATCGTGGCGGCAGTGTTTAACGCTGCTGCAAAATGACTGGTCAATTTCGCGAGTGGCGCTAAAATCGCCGCACTCGGGTGCGAAGTTCCTAGCGCCCCGTTAGCGCCCCCCCCCCCGGAGGCGCTAACGGGAGACGCTAACCAACCGAATTTTTCCCCCTATACATTTTTCTGTATCTCACTGGTGGTTTTCCTGCAGGCGTTCACGTGAAAAGATCTGACCAATATCAATCTTTCCGGACTCGGAGCATTCTCACTTGCGTGATCGTGTGAGTACAAAAAGGAAGTATATAAAACCAGCAACCTGTTCAGATAGACACATAGGAAATCCAAACCACAGGCTGCGGGGAAAGTCAGATCATGACCTGGGCATAGAGTCATAGAGTCATAGAGTTACATAGGGCACAGAAAGGGGCCCTTTGGCCCATCATGTCCACGCTGGCCGTCAAGCCCTATCTATTCTAATCCCATTTTCCAGCACTTGCTCCGTAGCCTTGTATGCTATGGTGTTTCAAGTGCTCATCTAAATGTTTCTTGAATGTTGTGAGGGTTCCTGCCTCTACCACCCTTTCAGGCAGTGAGTTCCAGATTCCAACCACCCTTTGGGTGAAAAAGTTGTTCCTCAAATCCCCTCTAAACCTGCTGCCCCTTAACTTGAAACTATGCCCCCTGGTTATTGACCCCTCTACTAAGAAACATAGAAACATAGAAGATAGGAGCAGGAGTAGGCCATTCGGCCCCTCGAGCCTGCCCCACCATTCAATGCGATCATGGCTGATCATCCAAGTTCAGTACCCGGTCCCTGCTTTCTCTTGATCCCTTTAGCCTTAAGAAATATATCCAACTCCTTCTTGAATATATTTAATGAATTGGCCTCTACTGCCTTCTGTGGTAGAGAATTCCACAGGTTCACCACTCTCTGGGTGAAGAAATTCCTCCTCATTTCTGTCCTAAAAAGCCTACCCCTTATCCTTAGACTGTGACCCCTGGTTCTGGATTCCCTGACCATCGGGAACATCCTCCCTGCATCTAGTCTGTCCAGTCCTGCCAGAATTTTATAAGTTTCAATGAGATCCCCTCTCATTCTTCTAAATTCCAGCGAGTACAAGCCCAATCGACCCAATCTCTCCTCATACATCATTCCTGCCATCCCAGGTATCAGCCTGGTGAATCTTCGCTGAACTCCTTCCATGGCAAGAATATCCTTCCTCAGATAAGGCGACCAAAACTGCACACAATACTCAAGAAGTGGTCTCACCAAGGCCCTGTACAACTGCAGCAAGACATCCTTGTTCCTGTACTCAAACCCTCTCACTATGAAGGCCAACATACCATTTGCCTTCTTAGCCACCTGCTGCACCTGCATGCTTATCTTCAGCAACTGGTGCACAAGGGCACCCAGGTCTCGTTGCACTTCCCCTTCTCCCAATCTATTGCCATTCAGATAATAATCTGCCTTCCTGTTTTTGCCACCAAAGTGGACTTTGTCCGATCCTGTCACTGTTTTCCAAGTGCTCTGCTATTACATCTTTTATAATGGACTCAAGCATTTTCCCCACTACCAATGTCAGGCTTACTGGTCTATAATTCCCCATTTTTTCTCTACCACCCTTTTTAAATAGTGGGGTTACATTAGCTATCCTCCAATCCATGGGAACTGTTCCAGAGTCTATAGAATTTTGGAAGATGACCAGCAATGCATCTACTATTTCTAGGGCCACTTCCTTAAGTACCCTAGGATGAAGATTATCAGGCCCTGGGGAGTAATCGGCCTTCAATCCCGTCAATTTCCCTAACACTATTCCCCTACAAATACTGATTTCATACAATTCCTCCCTCTCATTAGACCCTATGTTCCCCGACATCTCTGGGAGGTTATTTGTGTCCTCCTTTGTGAAGACAGAACCAAAGTATGTATTTAATTGGTCTGCCATTTCTTTGTTCTCCATTATAAAGTCCCCTGATTCTGACTGCATCAGACCTACGCTTGACTTCACCAACCTTTTTCTCTTCACATATATATAGAAGATTTTACAGTCAGTTGTTATGTTCCCTGCAAGCTTACTCTCATAATCTATTTCCCCCCTGCTAATTAATCCCTTTGTCCTCCTTTGCTGAATCCTAAACTGCTCCCAATCCTCAGGTTTGCTGCTGTTCCTGGCCAGATTATATGTCCTCTCCTTGCATCTTATGCTATCCCTAATTTCCTTGTTAGCCACAGTTGAGTCACCTTTTTTGTTTTATTTTTATGCCAAACAGGGATGAACAAATTCTGTAGTTCATCCATGCGATCTTTAAATGTTTGCCATTGCCTATCCACCGCCAACCCTTTAAGTAACGTTCCCCAATCCATCCTAGCCAACTCGTGCCTCATACCATCAGAGTTTCCTTTATTTAAATTCAGGACCCGAGTCTGAGTCACCTACTTTACTCTCCATTTTATGAAGAATTCCATCACATTATGATCGCTCCTCCCCAAGGGACCTTGCACAACAAGATTGCTAATTAACCCTTTCTCATTACATAATACCCAGTCTAAGATGGCCTGATCTCTAGTTGGTTCCTCGACATATTGGTCCAGGAAACCATCCCGTATACACTCTAGGAATTCCTTCTCCACAGTATTGTTACTACTTTGGTTAGCCCAATCTATATGTAGATTAAAGTCACCCATGATAACTGCTGTTCCCTTATTGCACGCTTCTCTAATTTCTAATTTTCCATTTAATGCCATCCCCAACCTCAGCATTCATGTTTGGGGGTCTGTATACAACTCCTACTAACATTTTTTTCCCCTTGGTATTTCTCAGCTCTGCCCATACACATTCCATATCCTCCGAGTAAGATCCTTCCTTACTATTGTGTTAATCTCCTCTTTAGCCAGCAATGCTACCCAACCTCCTTTTCCTTTTTTCCTGTCCTTCCTGAATATTGAATACCCCTGGACGTTGAATTCCCAGCCTTGGTCACCCTGGAGCCATGTCTCCGTAATCTCAATTATATCATATCCGTTTACATCTATTTGCGCAGCTAATTCATCCACCTTATTACGAATGCTCCTCGCATTAAAACACAGGCTTGATTGTTTAACACTCTTATTCCTATTAGAATTCTTATTTACTGTGGCCCTGTTTGATTTAAACCCTTGATTTCTCTGCCTTCCACTTTTGCTTTTCTCCTTCCTGTCTTTTTTTTCTATCCTTGCTTCCCCTCTGTCTCCTTGCACAGGTTCCCAAACCCCTGGCATTTTAGTTTAAACCCTCCCCAACAGCACTAGCAAACACTCCCCCTAGGACATCGGTTCCGGTCCCGTCCAGGTGCAAACCGTCCAGTTTGTACTGGTCCCACCTTCCCCAGAACCGGTTCCAATGTTCCAGGTATTTGAATCCCTCCCCCTTGCACCATACCTCTAGCCACGTATTCATCTGAAATATCCTTCTATTTCTACTCTGACTAGCATGTGGCACTGGTAGCAATCCTGAGATTACTATCTTTGAGGTCCTATTTTTTAATTTACCTTCTAACTCCCTATATTTAGCTTTTAGGACCTCATTCCATTTTTTACCTATATCGTTGGTACCTATATGCACCACGGCAACTGGCTGTTCACCCTCTCCCTCCAGAATGCCCTGCAGCCGCTCCGAGACATCCTTGACCCTTGCACCAGGGAGGCAACATACCAAGGGAAAAAGTTCCTTTCTATCTACCCTATCTATGCCCCTCTTAATTTTGTACACCTCAATCAGATCCCCCCTCAGCCTTCTCTATTCTAAGGAAAGCAACACCAGCCTGTCCAGTCTCTCTTCATAGCTGAAGTGCTCCAGCCCAGGTACCATCCTGGTGAATCTCCTCTGCACCCTCTTTAATGCAATCACATCCTTCCTATAGTATGGCAACCAGAACAGCACACAATATTCCAGCTGTGGCCTAACTAGCGTTTTGTACAGCTCCATCATAACCTCCCTGCTCTTATATTCTATGCCTCGGCTAATGAAGGTAAGTATCCCATATGCCTTTTTAACCAACTTATCTACCTGTCCTGCTGCCTTCAGGGATCTATGTACATGCACACCAAGGTCCCTCTGATCCTCTGTCCTTCCTAGGGTCCTACCATTCATTGTGTATTCCCTTGCCTTGTTAGTCCTCCCAAAATGCATCACCTCACACTTTTCAGAGTTAAATTCCATTTGCCACTGTGCTGCTCATCTGACCAACCCGTCTATATTGTCCTTTAGCATAAGGCTTCCCTCCTCGCTATTTACCACTCCACCAATTTTCATGTCATCTGCAAACTTACTGCTCATACCTCCCACATTCATATCTAAATCATTAATATACACTACAAACAGCAAAGGACCCAGCACCAATCCCTGCGGTACACCACTGGACACAGGCTTCCAGTCACAAAAACAACCTTCGACCATCACCCTCTGCCTCCTGCCACTATGCCAATTTTGGATCCAATGTGCCAAATTGCACTGGATCCCATGGGCTCTTACTTTCTTGACCAGTCTCCCATGCGGGACTTTGTCAAAAGCCTTACTGAAGTCCATGTAGACTACATCAACTGCACTGCCCTTATCCACACACCTAGTCACCCCCTCAAAATTCAATCAAATTGGTTAGACATGATCTCCCCCTGACAAAGCCATGCTGACTATCCTTGATTAATCCTTGCCTCTCCA
Source organism: Somniosus microcephalus (assembly GCF_052327205.1). Lineage (NCBI taxonomy): Eukaryota > Metazoa > Chordata > Chondrichthyes > Squaliformes > Somniosidae > Somniosus > Somniosus microcephalus. Next base: position 337,153,172 of record NC_140988.1, read on the forward strand.
AGTGGAGACTAATTCTGTCCCTCAGAATTTTTTCCAATAATTTCCCTACCATTGATGTTAGGCTCACTGGCCTGTAATTCCCTGGTTTATCCCTACTACCCTTCTTGAATAATGGTACTACGTTAGCTGTCCTCCAGTCCTCTGGCACCTCCCCTGTGGCCAGAGAGGTTCTGAAAATTTGTGTCAGAGCCCCTGCAATCTCCTTCCTTGTCTCACACAGCAGCCTGGGATACATCTCATCTGGACCTGGGGATTTATCCACTTTTAAGCCCGCTAAAACTGCTAGTACCTCCTCCCTCTCAATACTAATTTGTTCAAGTATATCATAATCCCCCTGCCTGATTTCTATGCCTACATCGTCCTTCTCCATAGTGAACACAGATGCAAAATATTCATGTAAAACCTCACCCACATCTTCTGGCTCTACACACAGATTGCCACTTTGGTCCCTAATGGGCCCTACTCTTTCCCTGGTTATCCTCTTGCCCTTAATATACTTATAAAACACCTTGGGATTTTCCTTTATTTTGCTCACAAAGTGTTTTTTCATGCCTCCTCTTCGCTCTCCTAATTTCTTTTTTAAGTACCCCCCTGCACTTTCTATACTCCTCTAGGGCTTCCACTGTTTTTAGTCTTTTGTATCTGCCAAAAGCCTCCCTTTTTTTCCTAATCCATTCTTGTATATCCCTTGACATCCAGGGTTCCCTGGGCTTGTTGGTCCCACCCTTGACCTTTACGGGAACATGTTGGCGTTTTACTCTCTCTATTTCCTTTCTGAAAGACTCTCAGGCCTAGAAATTAGGTATGGCCCCGCCAGCTCAGTTGCGCCCAAAAGTTTGCGCTGCGCCCGGAGCCCGTTGTGCCCGCCAGAAATTCACTTTTAGCGCCCCAAGTCGGAACCGGGCGCTGTTCCAGGGTGTGCCCGCCTCCGCTTGGGGCGCTGAAAGTGAATTTCAGCGCTCCAGCTGCCGCTGCGCCACCTGATGCGGTGCGGCAGGCTGGGGTACTGCAGGCCTCCTCCTTCTCTTAAGGAGGAGCTGCCTGCAGCCGTGAGATCGCCGCTGGATTCTGCCGGCAAATGAGCCCGGCTCCACGGAGAAGTGCCGGGCTCGCGGGAATCAGCCACCAATGCCGCGGGGGGGGGTGGTGTAGGAGGCCGGGGAGGGAGGTGCGGGCAGGCGGCCGCCGAAAAAGCGGTCGGCCGCACCTCCACGTTTATGCGCCCCACTAACGCTGCATGAAGGCCGTGTTTCATGAACGTTGTTTGCGGCCGCTGCGGAAGAGGCGGCAGCAACTGAATATGGGCGTCGGGCCGGCATCGGGGCGGAACCGGGGCGCTGCGCACACCGATGATGTCATCGGTGCCGGCGCAGCGCTACCGGCTACTGCCGCCATTAACGCTGCACTCAATTTCCGCGCTACCAACCCCGCCGGCGCAGAAGACCTCTTTAGGCGCTAAGTGGGCGCAAGGCCCACTGAATTTCTAGGCCTCACTGCTCTGATGTGGATTTTCCTACAAGTAGCTGATCCCAATCCACTTTGGCCAGATCCTGCCTTATCATATTAAAATCGGCCTTCCCCCAATTTAGAACCTTTATTTCCGGTCCATCTTTGTCCTTTTCCATGACTACCTTAAATCTCACCAAATTATGGTCACTGTCACCAAAATGCTCTCCTACTGACACTTCTACCACTTGCCCGGCTACATTCCCTAGAATTAGGTCCAGTACTGCCCCCTCTCTTGTAGGACTTTCTACATGCTGGCTCAAAAAGCTCTCCTGGATGCACTTTAAGAATTCCACACCCTCTAAGCCTTTCACACTCTGACTATCCCAGTTAACATTGGGGAAGTTGAAATCGCCTACTATTATTACTATTATTTCTACACTTCTCTGAGATTTGCCTACATATCTGTTCCTCTATCTCCCCCTGACTGTTTGGGGGCCTATAGTACACTCCCAGTAAAGTACTTGCCCCCTTTTTGTTTTTAAGTTCTACCCATATGGCAACATTAGAGGAACCTGCTAAGATATCATCCCTCCTTACAGCAGTAATTGACTCCTTGATTAATACTGTGACACCCCCTCCTCTTATACACCCCCCTCTGTCTTGCCTGAAGATTCTATACTCTGGAATATTGAGCTGCCAGTCCTGCCCCTCCCTCAACCATGTCTCTGTGATAGCAACAATATCATACTCCCATGTGTTCATCAACACTTTCGATTCATCTGCCTTACTCGCAAGACTCCTTGCATTAAAATAAATGCCATCCAGCCTTGCCATACTCCCTTGTGCCATTACATATTTGCTCTGCCTTCAAGGCTGACTTGCTTTTTCCTCTATATTTGGCTGTGCATCATCCCCTACTATAGCTCCACTCCGTATCCCATCCCCCTGCCAAGTTAGTTTAAACCACCCCCAACAGTACTAGCAAACCTCCCCGCAAGGATGTTGGTCCCGTTCCGATTCAGGTGCAACCCGTCTGACTTGTACAGGTCCCACCTTCCCCAGAAGCAGACCCAGTGATCCAGGAAACTAAAGCCCTTCCTCCTGCACCAACTCTTTAGCCACGCATTCATCTGCTCTATCCTCCTATTCCTATACTCACTAACACGTGGCATCGGGAGTAATCCAGAGATTACAACCTTTGAGGTCCTGCTTTTTAATCTGCTACCTAGCTCCCTAAATTGTTGTTGCACGACCTCATCCCTCTTTCTACCTATGTCGTTGGTACCAATGTAAACCACGACCTCCGATATGTTTGCCCTCCCCTTTCAGAATGCCCTGCAGCCGTTCAGTGACATCCTTGACCCTGGCACCAGGGAGGCAACATACCATCCTGGAGTCATGTCTACGGCCACAGAAAAATCTATCTGTTCCCCTTACGATAGAATCCCCTATCACTATTGCTCTCCCACTCTTCTTTCTCCATTCCTGTGCAGCTGAGCCACTTGTAGTGTCACGGACTTGGCTCTTGCTGCATTCCCCTGAGAAACCATCTCCCCCAGCAGTATCCAAAACGGAAAATCTGTTGGAGAGGGAGATGGACCCAGGGGACTCCTGCACTACCTTCCTAGTTCTTTTACTCTGTCTGGCGGTCACCTATTCCCTGTCTGCCTGTGCACTCTTTATCTGCGGTGTGACCACCTCATTAAACGTGCTATCCACGAAGATCTCAGCTTTGCGGATGCTCCGAAGTGACTCCAACCGCAGCTCCAGCTCCAAAACGCAAATTTCGAGTAGATGCAGCTGGAGACACTTCCTGCACATGTGTTCGCCCTGGACACTGAAAGTGTCCCTGACTTCCCACATAACACAGGAGGAGCACTCCACGCTGCCGAGCTGCCCTGCCATGTCCTACCCTTAATTTACTCCCTTTACTTCCTTTAAATTAAAGAATATTAAATACATTAGGGACCTTACTTCCCTTTAAACACAACTTACTCTAAACTAGAGACCTTACTTTTACTTCAACGACTGGACTGTAGAAATACTCACCAGGTCCTGCTTACCAATCAGCTCCTTCCGTGGTTGTGATGTCACTTTAGCGGTTTCGCAGTTGTTGTTGCTTGAAGGCTCCCGCTCTCGGACTCTTTCCCAACTCGGAGCACTCCAGTGTCGGGCCTCCTCTGCAGCACTCTTTTATGGCCGCTCTGCCTTCTCTCAGGTCCCGCTGCCGCTCCCACACAGGTCCGCCTCGACAGGTAACACCACATGAACTCTGCAGCAACTGTGTGAATTTTGCACAGAGGCTGACTCAATCCATCAAGTTCCTGAAATCCACCAACTCAGGATGTTTCCCTCTTTATGAACACGCTTAAAGTAATTTCTGCTTTGTTTATGATTTTTGCAGTTGTAAATAAAGCCCGGACTGCAGCACCAATAGTATGTTTTCGAGGTGTGCGTTATAAGTTTAATACTCTATACATCACTCTGTGGACGTCTGTCTTAAAAAGTGCTATGAAGCAACAATGATAAAAATAATTATATCACGTTTGTTTCTATTTCTAAATTATTGCTAACGTTTCTTAAGATTACCAGCCCTGCTCTGCTTAGCACCACTGTATAATTCTGCATCGGTCGCAGATCAGCCATGATCTCATTGAATGGTGGAACAGGCTCAAGGGGCTCAATGGCCTACTTCTGTTCCTATGTTCCTTTGCATCCTGAAACATAGAAACATAGAAAAATAGGAGCAGGAGTAGGCCATTCGGCCTGTCGAGCCTACTCCACCATTCAATATGACTATGGCTGATCCTCTCTCTCAGTACCATATTCCCGCTCTCTCTCCATACCCCTTGATGCCTTTTGCATCTAGAAATCTATCTATCTCCTTCTTAAATATATTCAGTGACTTGGCCTCCACAGCTTTCTGTAATAGAGAATTCCACAGGTTCACCACCCTCTGAGTGAAGAAATTTCTCCTCATCTCAGTCCTAAATGTCCTACCTTGTATCCTGAGACTGTGAGCTCTCGTTCTAGACCCCCCAGCCAGGGGAAACATCCTTCCTGCATCCAGTCTGTCTAGCCCTGTCAGAATTTTATATGTTTCAATGCAATCCCCTCTAATTCTTCTAAACTCTAGTGAATACAGGCCAAGTCGACCCAATCTCTCCTCATACGACAGTCCTGCCATCCCAGGAATCAGTCTGTTGAACCTTCGCTGCACTCCCTCTAAGGCAAGTATATCCTTTCTTAGGTAAGGAGACCAAACTGCACACAGTACTCCAGGCGTGGTCTCACCAAGGCCCTGTATAACTGTAGTAAGACATCCTTGCTCCTGTACTCAAATCCTCTTGCAATGAAGGCCAAAATACCATTTGCCTTCCTAACTGCTTGCTGCACCTGCATGTTTGCTTTCAGTGACTGGTGTATAAGGACACCCAGGTCCCTTTGTACATCAACATTTCCCAACTATCACCATTTAAATAATATTCTGCCTTTCTGTTTTTCCTACCAAAGTGGATAACTTCACATTTATCCACGTTATACTGCATCTGCTATATATTTGCCCACTCACTCAACTTGTCTAAATCGCCTTGAAGCCTCTTTGCATCCTCCTCACAACTCACAATCCCACCTAGTTTCGTGTCATCAGCAAACTTGGAAATATTACATTTGGTTCCCTCATCCAAATCATTGATATATATTGTGAATAGCTGGGGCCCAAGCACTGATCCCTGTGATACCCCACTAGTCACCAACTGCCACCCCGAAAAAGACCTATTTATTCCTACTCTCTGTTTCCTGTCTGTTAACCAATCTTCAATCCATGCCCAATCCCACGTGCTTTAATTTTGCACACTAACCTCTTATGTGGGACTTTATCAAAGGCCTTCTGAAAGTCCAAATACACCACATCCACTGGTTCTCCCTTATCTATTCTACCAGTTACATCCTCAAAAAAACTCCAGTAGATTTGTCAAACACGATTTCCCTTTCATAAATCCATGTTGACTTTGTCTAATCCCGTTGATATTTTCTAAGTGTCCTGTTATCACATCCTTTATAATAGACTCTAGCATTTTCCCTACTACTGATGTTAGGCTAACCGGTCTGTAGTTTCCTGTTTTCTCTCTTCCTCCTTTTTAAAATAGTGGGGTTACATTTGCCACCCTCCAATCTGCAGAAACTGTTCCATAATCTATAGAATTTTGGAAGATGACAATCAATGCATCCACTATTTCCATGGCTACTTCTTTTAGTACTCTGGGATGCAGATTATCAAGCCCTGCGGATTTATCAGCTTTAAGTCCCATTCATTTCTCCAGCACTATTTTTTTACTAATACTAATTTCCTTTAATTCCTCCTTCTCACTAGACCCTTGGGGGCAAAAATTCAGTTGTTTGCACCTCTCATTAACGCCTTAAGAGGGTGCCAATTGGCGATGTTTGTGCCGCTCGCGAAATTAACTAGACATTTTGCGGCAGCGCTAAACACTACCACCATGATCTCCTGCGCCGGCAGATTGTGAAGTCAGTCGAGTGCGCAACACCCCGTTAGCACCCCGGACCGGATATTGAGTGGCGCCCCCTGCCTTACCGCCTGCTGCTAGCAACGACAGGTTGAGAGGAGCGTTATGCTGTCAGAAAGGGACTAGGGGAGCGCTATTTAAAGGCGACCGCTTCCTGCCTTTTTTGTTGGTGACATTTTTGCACGATGCAGTCTGAGAGAGAGACAGAGAGACTTCTGGAGAGATTCAACGCTGTGTGAAGGAGTTTTGAGTACTGAGCAGCACTTTGCAGGTTTATTTTGATTTGCCCTTCCTTGCTTCACCAGCACTCTGAGTTAGCGCCTTGCTCCTCGGCGTTAGCGCCTTAAGACAGGTGTGAAGTGCCTGATTTAGTGCTCCAATCACCTCCAGGGGTGATAAAAGCCAAGTTTGCTGTCAGAGGTGATAATTAGCGCCAGGCACTAACCTTTGCGCACGGCCGATAATGGCGCCCCAAATGGGCGATACCGAATTTTTCCCCCTTGGTTCCTTAGCATTTCTGGGAAGTTATTTGTGTCCTCTACCATGAAGACAGAACTAAAGTGTCATGGGGTGGGGGTCCACGGGGCCGTGTAGATACGGGGCCGTGCTGTCCGGGTAAGGCTGGTTCTGGACCCAAGTGCAGATCAATGAGGCGAGGAGCAGGTATGCAGACTTAAATAACATTACTTTACTAGATTCACACATTACTAGATTCACACAAGGAAAAACAGTAACAAACATAAGAGAGCAAGACAAGCTACCAAACGGCTAGTCAAGATAGGAACTCAGGACAAGCTTCCATGAGGCAACCCACTTGTCCAGACTGAGCTCGAGACAAGCTACCACAGGGGTAATTGGCTTGCTGAGATAAGACTCAAGACAAGCTACCACAAGGGTAATCGGCTTATCAATACAGAGCTCAAGACAAGCTTCCACAGGGCAACATGCTTGTCCAAACTGAGCACCTTATCAAGACTGCGCAACTTGTCAAGCCCGAGATCAAAAGGAAGAACCACAGACTTAAATACAAGCAACAACCATGGCAACCAGCTTGTCAAGGCAAGCTGCCACAGAGCAAAAGGCTAGTCAAAACTGAGCACCTAGTCAAGACAGAGAACCTTGTCAAGACTAACTCCCTTGTCAGGACTGAGAACAGAGAGAAGAAACCACAGAACTTAAATACCAACAAAACCAGGTGAAACCAATGAACAGATAAAAGGCAGTTAACTAATAAACCCAAGAGACTAGAAACAATTAACAGAAGGAAACAAACAAGTGAAGGTGCCATCTAGAGGTTACTGAAGGAACTGACTGGCACCCTCACACTAAAGTATTTGTTTAATTGCCATGCCATTTCCTTGTTCCCCATTATAAATTCTCCCATTTCTAACTGTAAGGGACTTACATTTGTCTTCATTAATCTTTTTCTTTTTACATACTTGTAGAAGCTTTTACAATCTGCTGGTGTAATTAGAGGGATTGATTTAATTTAAATCCAATTAATTAAAGGGGATACTAGCATCTAAAATCGGGCAGAGGGTGTCCATAACTAACAATAAATAATTTTAATTAATTACATAGAATGGAGCAGGTGATGTGTTACTGTTGCGAGATGTGGGAGCCAGTGGACCCCATTGAGGCTCACGGTGATTACGTCTGTGACAAGTGTCTGCTGCTACAGGAACTCCAGCTCCGTGTTGATGAGCTGGAGTCTGAGCTTCAGACACTGCGACACATCAGGGAGGGGGAGAAGTACCTGGACTGTGTATCAGGAGGTGGTCACACCTATGAAGTTAATTAATTCAGATGTAGCCCATGGTCAGGGACAGGACGGTGTGACTACGAGTGAGGCAGGTCTGGGGATTCAGGAGGTAGAGCTGGAGGAGCCGCAGCCCTTGCTCTTGTCCAACAGGTTCGAGGTTCTTACTCCCTGTGGGGACAGGAGCAGGGACTGCAGGGAGGATGAGCAACCTGGCCACAGCACCGTGGAACGGGGGGCCATTCAAGAGGGGGGAGTAAATAGAAATGTTGTAGCGGTAGGGGATAGTATTATTAGGGGGATAGATAGAGTTCTCTGCAGCCGAGAGCGAGTGTCCCGAAGGCTGTGTTGCCTCCCCGGTGCCAGGGTTAAGGACATCTCCTCTGGGCTGGAAAGAAACTTGCAGTGGGAGGGGGTGGATCCAGTTGTCGTGGTCCATGTTGGTACAAACGACGTAGATAGGACTAGGAAGCCGGTTCTGTTAAAGGAGTATGAGCAGCTAGGGGTCAAATTAAAAAACAGAACCTCAAGGGTAATAATCTCTGGATTATTACCTGAGCCACGAGCGAATTTGGCTAGGACAAATAAAATTAGAGAGTTAAATGCGTGGCTCAAAGACTGATGTGGGAGAAATGGGTTTTGCTTCCTGGGACACTGGCACCAGTACTGGGGCAGGAGGGAGCTGTTCCATTGGGATGGGCTTCACTTGGCCAGTGCTGGGACTAAAGTCCTGGCGGATCATATAACTAGGGCTGTAGAGAGGGCTTTAAACTAACTAGTGGGGGGGAGGTTCCTAGAGAGCAAATAATAAAAATGACAACAGAGCAGGTCATAGACTTAGGTAGCAGTGGGGAAATTAAAAACCAGAGCGTGTCAGGAAGGGGCAGAAGGTATGGAGTAAAAGGTAAAGTAATAAAAAGGGCAAAAGCAGGAACTAAGTGTCACAAAACATATTTGAAAGTTCTCTATCTGAATGCACGTAGCATTCGTAACAAAATAGACGAGTTAATGGCACAAATAACTACATATGGGTATGATCTTATGGCCATTACAGAAACATGGCTGCAGGGTGACAATGCCTGGGAATTAAACATACCAGGTTATCTAACGATCAGGAAGGACAGGCAAGAAGGAAGGGGAGGTGGGGTGGCTATGTTAATAAAGGAAGGAATCACTGTAATACAGAGAAATGATATTGGGTCAAAAGATCAGGATAATGAAACAGTTTGGGTGGAGGTAAGGAATAATAAGGGGAAAAAAACACTAGTGGGCGTAGTCTATAGGCCTCCGAACAGTTGCAACTCTATTGGACGGAGTATCAATCAGGAAATAGTTGAGGCTTGTAATAAGGGAACATCTATAATTATGAGGGATTTTAACTATCATATTAATTGGACAAATCAAATTGGGCAGGGCTGCCTTGAGGATGAGTTCATTGAGTGTATTAGAGATGGGTTTCTTGAGCAGTATGTAACTGAACCGACCAGGGGGCAAGCAACATTAGATCTGGTCCTGTGTAACGAGACAGGATTAATTAAAAATGTCCTAGTAAAGGATCCCCTTGGAATGAGTGACCATAACATGGTTGAATTCCATATTCAATTAGAGGGTGAGAAGGTTGGATCTCAAACAAGCGTGCTAAGCTTGAATAAAGGAGACTATGAAGGTATGAGAGCGGAATTGAGTAGAGTGGATTGGGAAAATAGATTAAAGGGTAAGACGATACATGATCAGTGGTGTACATTTAAGGAGTTATTTTACAACTTCCAAAAAATATATATTCCACTGAGAAGAAAAGGGTGTAAAAGAAAAGACAGCCATCCGTGGCTAAGTAAAGAAATTAAGGATAGTATTCAACTAAAAACAAGGGCATATAAGGTAGCCAAATCTAGTGGGAGGATAGAGGATTGGGAAAACTTTAAAAGACAACAAAAAATAACAAAAAGATTGATTAAGAAAGGGAAGATAGATTATGAAAGTAAATTAGCAAAAAATATAAAAACAGATAGTAAGAGTTTTTATAGTTATATAAAAAGAAAAAGGGTGGCTAAAGTAAATGTTGGTCCCTTAGAGGATGAGACCGGGAAATTAATGGTGGGAAATATGGAGATGGCAAAAACACTGAATGAATATTTTATATCAGTCTTTACAGTAGAGGACACTAAGAATATCCCAACACTGGACAAACAGGGGGCTATAGGGGGGGAGGAGCTAAACATGATCAAAATCACTGAGGAAGTGGTACTCAGTAAAATAATGGGACTCAAGGCAGATAAATCACCTGGACCTGATGGCTTACATCCTAAGGTCTTGAGGGAAGTGGCGGTAGGGATTGTGGATGCATTAGTAATAATTTTCCAAAACTCCCTGGACTCAGCAAAGGCCCCGGCAGACTGGAAAACTGCTAATGTAACACCCTTATTTAAAATGGGCAGTAGACAGAAGGCTGGAAACTATAGACCGGTTAGCCTAACATCTGTGGTAGGTAAAATTTTGGAGTCCATTATTAAGGAGACAGTAACAGGACATTTGGATAATCATAATTTAATAGGACAAAGTCAGCATGGTTTTATGAAGGGGAAGTCATGTTTGACAAATTTGCTGGAGTTCTTTGAGGAAGTAACATATAGGGTGGATAAAGGGGAACCAGTGGACGTAGTGTATTTAGACTTCCAAAAGGCATTTGACAAGGTGCCACACAAAAGATTATTGCTTAAGATAAAAAATCACGGGATTGGGGGTAATATTCTGGCATGGATAGAGGATTGGCTATCTAACAGAAGGCAGAGAGTTGGGGTAAATGGTTCATTCTCAGACTGGCAATCAGTAACTAGTGGTGTTCCATAGGGGTCAGTGCTGGGTCCCCAACTCTTTACAATCTATATTAACGATTTGGAGGAGGGGACCGAGTGTAACATATCAAAGTTTGCAGATGATACTAAGATGGGAGGGAAAGTAATGAGTGAGGAGGACATAAAAAACCTGCAAGGGGACATAGACAGGCTAAGTAAGTGGGCAGAGATTTGGCAGATGGAATACAATACTGGAAAGTGTGAGGTTATGCACTTTGGCAGGAAAAATCGTAGAGCAAGTTATTATCTTAATGGCAAGAAACTGGAAAGTAGTGAAGTACAAAGGGATCTGGGGGTCCTGGTGCACGAAACTCAAAAGGTTAGTATGCAGGTGCAGCAAGTGATTAAGAAGGCCAATGGAATGTTGGCTTTCATTGCTAGGGGGATAGAATATAAAAATAGGGAGGTATTGCTTCAGTTGTACAAGGTATTGGAGAGACCGCACCTGGAATACTGTGTACAGTTTTGGTGTCCATACTTAAGAAAGGACATACTTGCTCTCGAGTCAGTACAAAGAAGGTTCACTCGGTTAATCCCAGGGATGAGGGGATGGACATATGAGGAGAGGTTGAGTAGATTGGGACTCTACTCATTGGAGTTCAGAAGAATGAGAGGCGATCTTATTGAAACATATAAGATTGTGAAGGGGTTGGATCGGGTGGATGCGGGGAGGATGTTCCCGATGATGGGTGAAACTAGAACTAGGGGGCATAGTCTTAGAATAAGGGGCTGCTCTTTCAAAGCTGAGATGAGGAGGGACTACTTCACTCAGAGGGTGGTAGGTCCATGGAATATGCTGCCCCAAAAAGCTGTAGAAGCTACATCATTACATAAATTTAAAACAGAAATAGACAGTTTCCTAGAAGTAAAGGGAATTAAGGGTTACTGGGAGCGGGCAGGAATTTGGACATGAGTCTAGGTTCGGATCGGACATGGCCTGTGGGTAGTGGAGCGGGCCCAGGGGCCGTGTAGCCTGATCCTGCTCCTATTTCATGTGTCTAATTCTGTTAGATTCAGGAGATGGTTCTGTGATAGTAGATTGGCGGTTAGGATCAGATCAGCCATGATCTTATTGAATGGCGGAGCAGGCTCGAGGGGCCGATTGGCCTACTCCTGCTCCTATTTCTTATGTTCTTATGTTCTTATGTAAAGTCACCCATGATTACTGTAGTACCATTGTTACATGCATCTCTAATTTCCTGTTTGATGCCATCCCCTACATTACCACTACTGTTTGGAGGCCTATAGACAACACCCACCAATGTTTTCTGCCCCTTGGTGCTTCTTAGTTCCACCCAGACTGATTCTACATCTTGATTTTCTGAGCCAATATCCTTTCTCACTATTGCTCTGATTTCATCCTTGACTAACAACGCCACCCCACCTCCTTTTCCTTTTTGCCTGTCCTTCCTAAATATCAAATATCCTTGGATATTCAGCTTCCAGCCTTGGTCACCCTGCAGCCATGTCTCCGTAATCACAATTATATCGTATCCATTTTCATCTATTTGCGCTGTTAATTCGTCTACCTTATTGCGAATGCTTCGTGCATTCAAATACAGTGCCTTTAGATTTGTCTTTTTAACATTTTTAGACATCTTAACATTTTTTTGTACTGTGGCCCTATTTGTCTTATTACCATTTTTTCTTACCTGGACCCTATTTGTTAATGCACTCTTTTGTTTGTACGCTCTGTCCCTTCCTGACAGAATCTGGTTATCCTTACCCCAATCACTTTCCTGCACTGCTTCCTTGCCTTTTTTCTTTAGCATTCTAGATTTCTCTCCACCGGGACCCTCCCCCACTCCCTTATTTAGTTTAAAGCCCTATCTAACTCCCTAGTTATTCGATTCGCTAGAACTCTGGTCCCAGCATGGTTCAGGTGTAGTCCGTCCCAACGGAACAACTCTCTCTTTCCCCAGTACTGGTGCCAGTGTCCCACGAATCAAAACTCACTTCTCTCACATCAATCTTTGAGCCACGCATTCATCTCTATGGTCCTATTGACCCTGTACCAATTTGCTCATGGCTCAGGTAATAATCCAGAGATTATGGGGGAAAAATTCAGTATCACCCCATTTGGGGCGCCATTATCAGCCGTGCGCAAAGTTTAGCGCCTGGCGCTAATTATCGCCTCCGACAGCAAACTTGGCTTTTATCGCCCCTGGAGGTGATTGGAGCGCTTAATCAGACACTTCACACCTGTCTTAAGGCGCATAGGCCGAGCAGCGAGGCGCTACCTCAGCACGCTGGTGAAGCAAGGAAGGGCAAATCAAAATGAACCTGCAAAGTGCTGCTCAGTACCCAAAACTCCTTCACACGGCGTTGAATCTCTCCAGAAGTCTCTCTCTCTCTCTCAGAATGCCTGGTGCAAAAATGTCACCAACAAAAAAAGGCAGGAAGCGGTCACCTTTAAATAGTGCTCCCCCAGTCCCTTCCTGACTGCAAAACGCTCCCCTCAACCTGTCGTTGCTAGCGGCAGGCGCTAAGGCAGGGGGCGCCACTCAATATCCGGTCCCGGGTGCTACCGGGGCATTGTGCACTCGACTGACATCACGATCTGCCGGCACAGGAGACCGTGGCAGTAGTGTTTAGCGCTGCCGCAAAATGTCAAGTTAATTTCGTGAGCGGCGCAAATATCGCCATGCCCGGGCGCTAGTTGCTTTGTGCCCCATTAGCGCCCTCTTAAGGCGCTAACGAGAGGAGCAAACAACTGAATTTTTCTGCCGATGACCTTTGTGGTTCTTTTTAATTTAGTCCCTAGCTGCTCAAACTCTCTCAGCAGAACCTCTTTCTTAGTCCTACCTATGTCGTTGGTACCTACGTGGACCATGACAACTCGATCCTCTCTCTCCCACTCCAAGTTCTTCTCCAGCCCGGGGGAGATGTCTTTTACCCTGGAACCAGGTAGGCAACATAGCCTTCGGGACTCACGCTCCTGGCTGCAGAGAACAGTGTCTATCTCACTAACTATACTGTCACCTACTACAACCATCTTCCTTTTTACTCCCCCCACTTGAACGGCTTCCTGTACCACGGTGCCGTGGCCAGTTTGCTCGTCCTCCCCACTGTCCCCGCACTTGTCCACAAGGGTTGCACGACCCTCGAATCTATTGGACAAGTGCAACACTACCTCCTGGATCCCCGTACCTGCCTCACTCACAGTCACACCCTCCTGTCCCTAACCACGTGTCAATTCTAAAGTATTTAATCTAAGGGGTGTGGCTGCCTCCTGGAGCAAAAGGTCCAGGTAACTTTCTCTCTCCCTGATGTCTCGCAATGTCTGCAGCTCGGTCTCCTATCCTCAACTCGGAGCCGAAGTTCCTCGAGCCGCAGACACTTACTGCAGATGTAGTCGCCCTGGACAAAAATGTTCACAAGCTCCCACATATTGCAGCAGCAACACATCTCCTGTTCTCCCATTATTTTATTTATTTATTTTATTAATTAGTTAGTTTAGTGTTAATCAAATTAATTACCTCATTTAGTTTATTAAATTAATTAAATTAAGTTGTTTTTAAAATTTAGTTATATGCTATGGCCTAGAAATTGAGTTTTGGCGCAGCCAGGGCTTTAGCGCCGGAAGCTAGTGCCGGCGCTAAGTCCCCCTGCGCGCGCCAAAAATTCAGTAGCGCCGCGCCCAAATGGCTGCCGGCGCTACTGGAGGGTTTCAGCGCCTCCCAATGGGCGCTAACTGCCCCATTGCGGCGCTGTTCCGGCGCTGCGGCACCCGATGCGGTGCGGCAGGCTGGGGACGTGCAGGCCTCCTCCTCCTGTTAAGGAGGAGCTGCCTGCACCCGGCCGCGGCCCGCGCAAATCAGCTTAAAAATGAGCCCGGCACCTCGGACAAGTGCCGGGCTTGCATCTGTTCCGGGGGGGGGGGTGGGGAGAAGTCCGGGGAGGGAGCTGCGGGCAGGCGGCCGGCGGGAAAGTGGCCGGCCGCCGCGGGGCCTTTAATGCGCCGGCGCAAACTGGAGTAAGGCACCTCTGACAGAACGTTGCTTGCGGCTGCCACGGGCGAGGCGGCCGCAACTCAATTTCGGAGTTCGGGCGGGTTACCACGGCAACCGGGGCGCTGCGCACACCGATGACGTCATCAGTGCCGGCGCAGCGCTACCGGTGCAACGCCGATTTAGGGCCCCAGGGAATTTTCAAACTGGCCATAACTCTGGCACTAGTCCCTCTAGCGCCTCAAAAGCGGCGCTAAGGCAACTGAATTTCTAGGCCTATATGTTAACTTAAAACTTAGCCCACAGTCACTACCACTCACTTACCTGCCTTACCTCTGACGTCACACTGTAGTTTTCTCTTGTAGTTGCAGGTCTGCCGCTGCTTTTATCCCCGCTCTCGGGCCTCGGTCTGCTCCCACTCAGGTCCGCCGCCACTCTGCGGGAGAAGTTAGGAAAAGCAAGGCAAAGCAGCACCTCCTTCCCCCACTTCACTGAACTCCCACACTTACCGAACTCCTAAGTTGTTCACTCTGCGCCAAGCTGCACTCAGTGACAAACTACACTCCAACCTCCCTTGTTTATACTGCTGAGATTTATGAGTTAGGTCTCTGGCAGGTGCAGCACCAGATTACATAGAAACATAGAAGATAGGAGCAGGAGTAGGCCATTCGGCCCTTTGAGCCTGCTCCGCCATTCAATGAGATCATGGCTGATCATCCAAATTCAGTACCCTGTCCCTGCCTTCTCCCCATATCCCTTGATCCCTTTAGCCTTAAGAAATATATCCAACTCTTTTTTGAATATATTTAATGAACTGGCCTCCACCACCCTCTGTGGCAGAGAATTCCACAGGTTCACCACTCTCTGGGTGAAGAAATTCCTCCTCATTTCAGTCCTAAATGGCTTACCCCTTATCCTTAGACTATGACCCCTGGTTCTGGACTCCCCGGCCATCATAAACACCCTTCCTGCATCTAGTCTGTCCAGGCCTGACAGAATTTTATAGGTTTCGATGAGATCCCCTCTCAATCTTGTAAACTCCAGTGAGTATAATCCCAATCGACACAATCTCTCCTCATACATCATACCTGCCATCCCAGGTATCAGCCTGGTGAATCTTCGCTGCACTCCTTCCATGGCAAGAACGTCCTTCCTCAGGTAAGGCGACCAAAACTGCACACAATACTCAAGGTGCGGTCTCACCAAGGCCCTGTACAACTGTAGCAAGACATCCTTGTTCCTGTACTCGAACCCTCTTGCTACGAAGGCCAACATACCATTTGCCTTCTTAACCGCCTGCTGCACCTGCATGCTTACCTTCAGCGACTGGTGCACAAGAACACCCAGGTCTCTTTGCACTTCCCCTTCTCCCAATCTATTGCCATTCAAATAATAATCTGCCTTCCTGTTTTTGCCACCAAAGTGGATAACCTCACATTTATCCACATTATAGTGCATTTGCCATGTTTCTGCCCAATCACCCAATCTGTCCAAATCGTACTGGAGTTTCACGACATCCTCCTCACAGCTTACCCTCCCACCCAGCTTTGTGTCGTCTGCAAATTTGGAGATATTACATCCAATTCCCTCGTCCAGATCATTAATATATATTGTGAACAGCTGGGGTCCTAGGACTGATCCTTGCGGTACCCCACTAGTCACTGCCTGCCACTCGGAAAACGACCCGTTTATTCCAAGATTAGTCCAGTTAATTAACTACTTAGCCTCACCCATTCTCCAGTACAGAGTTTGCTTAGTCCTGCCCAAGCCTGGAAGAAACCTAAAACTTAAAACAGTAAATATAAGTTAAATGCTAATTGCAAGCACACAAGACTAGATTAACCCTTAAGATTCACTCCCACATTTACCTGAGCCGGCCCATACTGTGTCACTGTATGGCACTGCACACTGCTCTGCCTCGCTCCATGGTAGCACTCTCACCCCTGAATTAGAAGGTTGTGGATTCAAGTTCCACTCTAGAGACTTGAGCAGAAAATTCTAGGCTAACACTCCTAGTACTGAAGGAGTGCTGCACTGTTGGAGGTGCCGTTAAACCGAGAACCCGCCTGGAAGTAAAAGGCACTATTTCAAAGAAGGTATCCCCGGTGTCCTGGCCAATATTTATCCCTCAACCAACATCACTAAAACAGATTGTCTGGTCAGTATCGCATTGCTGTTTGTGGGACCTTGCTGTGCGCAATTTTGGCTGCTGCGTTTTCTACATTGCAACAGTGACTGCACTTCAAAATGTACTTCATTGGCTGTAAAGCGCTTTGGAATGTCCTGAGGTGGTGAAAGTCTTTCCTTTTTGCTTTCTTTCCATGCTGCAACTACACACTTCCTCTCATGTTGCCAGCTGACACTGCCTTGCATGATGCTACCCCATGCTGTTTCACCCTGTGCCATCCCTCACCCCACAGCACACCGCGCTGCTTTGCCCAATGCCACCCCACATTGCCTTCCTCTGCCTCAGATCGCGCTGTCTTGCTTTGAGGCAGCTTGCCAGGCCTGGGCCCTACCGGTGGGGCCCACATACGCCACTACAATGACTGGTTCCCTTCCAGGTCCGGGGCGGGGACTCCTTATTTTAAGGAGGCTCCGGCCCTGGTTCTGTCCCTTCACCATCATTTGCCTTGCAAAGGGCAGTCAAAGAGGAAGCTTGTTGTGTATGTACCTTTAAGGGAATAACTGGTCTCAGACTGCAGTACCGGCAGTGACCACCCCTGTATAAAAGGCCCTAGCAGGCTTCTGTAGTTTTCAGTTTCCAGGTTGTCTCCATTCAGTAAAGACTTGTTATAATCAACTCCTGCAGTCCGTGTCTCAATTATACACGGACATAATACTGGCGACGAGTAAGAAACGAACTTACCTGCAACTCGGCAGCACCTCAAACGACGTTATTGAAAGTCGAAGCCAGAAGAAAGAAAAATAAATAAATAAATAATCCAAATCATCGAATTGAAAACTACAGGAGAGACTGTCGAGAGCCTGGCTTGATTCTCCAGTCTGTGGTTTCCCAGCTAATCGGGCTGGTGGCAGGTAGTGCACTGATCCTTCCTGGGCTGCGGCGGGCTAGAGCTCGATCGGGTGGCTCTGCAACGGGGCCGGGCAGCGAGTCGGGAAGCAAAGAGAGAGAGAGAGGGTGGAGCACACAGGGCGCGGCCGGTGCTTCGAAGCCGGGCAGCGTTCAGACCTAAGAAGAGGGAGGGAAGTGTCCCAGAGGGTCCGCTCCACGACTGGAACGGTTCTTCAATTAACAGAGCAAATATTGAACCGCGATAGAAAAATAAAAATACCGCGGAGAGCAGCGTTGGCAGCAGCGATCGGGGAGGCGCGAAGACCATAGGGCGTCGCCATTACAGGATAGTAAAATAAATATAATCGCCAGCAATAGCGTTGGCAGCTGCGGCAGCATCGAGAAAGCGCAGGAGGCGCCATCTTAACTCGGCAGGGAAGAAGGAAAAGCGCGGGAGGCGCCATTTTGATCCATCGGGAACTAAGGCAAAGCGCGGGAGGCGCCATCTTAGATTTTCAAGATGCCAAAGACTGGCGATATCACTGCCTTCGATAATGCAATAGAAGACTGGACCACGTATGTGGAAAGAGCCGAGGTATATTGCAAGGCAAACGAAATAGCCGATGAGAAAAAGGCATCGGTATTGCTAAATTTAATGGGCGCAAGAACGTATGGCCTCTTGTGGGACCTGATTACTCCAGCCAAACCGAAGGTGAAGAGTTTTAATGAAATTGTTGCTATCCTACAGGAACACCTAAATCCTACACCGCTGCTGATAGCAGAAAGATTTAAATTCCACAGGAGAAATCAGCATAAAAATGAGAGCAATGCTGATTACCTTACGGAACTATGCAAGCTATCAAAGCACTGCCAGTTCGGAGCAGGACTGGCAGATACCTTACGGGACAAATTTATCTGTGGACTCCTGAGTGAAGGAACCCAGAAGAGGTTACTCTCAGAGAAAGAGCTGACGCTAGATAAGGCTTTCAGCGTGGCAGTATCGTATGAAGCAGCAGCAAGGGGAGCTGCGGAAATACAACAAAAGCCACAGGAATACGGCACCCACGAAATGACACGGGGATTTGCAAAATGCTATCGCTGCAGCAGAACAAACCATGACCAGAAGGACTGCTGGTCCAAGGACAAAATATGCAGGCAATGCGGAAAAATGGGACACATTGCACGAGTTTGCAGGTCTGGGAAGAAGACCAACGGCAACAAAAAGGCTACTAAGGAACCGTACAGGAAAGTACAAAAGATGACGGACAGTAGTTCCGAAGACCAGATGAGCGATAGTGAATCCGGGAACAAGAGACTAAGCTGTCTCAAACTTCACAACGTAATCGCAAAAGAGGATCACCAAACCATTTGGGTCACCCTCACGATAGCAGGGTCCCAAGTCAAAATGGAATTGGATACAGGATCAGCTCTAACCGTCATGAATCGACGAGACTACGAGCGGCTATTCTCACACATACCCTTGATAGAGACATCCATTGTCTTGAGGACGTATACGGGGCAAAAAGTATACCCCAGAGGAAAAATAAGGGTGCCTGTCGAATACAACGGCAAGAAAATACGGAAATTGTATCTCTACATTCTGCAAGATGGTGGACCACCGTTATTGGGACGTGAATGGATCAGAAAGATAAGTTTAGACTGGCACTCCATTCAGGCACTGACAGTGGCTGGTAAAAAGGATGACGACGTCACTCCTGGACGATTGTCAACAATCTTAGCTGACGCCAAAGAGGTATTTCAACAAGAACTGGGAACTCTTAAAGGCGTAACCGCCTCGATAAAAATAGAGGAGAATGCAATTCCCAAGTTTTTCAAAGCAAGACCGGTACCATATGCAATTCGCCCAGCCGTCGAGGCAGAGCTGGAGAATCTGGAGAATGCAGGCGTGTTATCTAAGGTAGACTGGAGCGAGTGGGCGACACCCATCGTTCCTGTCATGAAGAAAACGTTAAACAATAAGTCTGAGGAGCCAAGGAAGGTTTGCATCTGTGGGGACTTCAAGGTGATGGTGAACCCAGTCCTTCACACAGTACAATATCCTCTTTCAAAAATAGAAGATATCTTCGCCTCACTATCTGGAGGGAAGCGTTTTACAAAAATTGACCTAGCACAAGCATATTTGCAGATGGAGGTTGAGGAATCCTCTAGGAAGTATCTCATGATAAACACTCACAAAGGTCTTTACCAGTATAATCGACTGGTATTCGGAGTAGCATCAGCTCCGGCGATATGGCAAAGAGCGATGGAACAAGTCCTGCAAGGGATTCCGGGGACTCAGTGTTACTTGGACGACATCCTAGTGACAGGTGAAGATGACAGTGAACACCTTGCCAACCTAGACTACATGAACATGGGCTACGAGCCAATCGCCCCAAGTGCGAGTTTTTTAAGAAACAGATATCGTATTGTGGCCACGTGATTGATGAAGAGGGGTTGCATAAGTCCCCTGACAAAATTGAAGCAGTAGTTAAGGCTCCAGCACCTGAAAATGTGTCGCAACTGAGGTCATTCCTCGGATTGGTGAATTACTACCATAAGTTTTTGCCGAATTTGTCCACAACTCTGCATCCACTGAACGCCCTACTACGAACGGGAGTAGCATGGAAATGGAGCGATGAATGTAAGCGGGCCTTTCAGAAGAGTAAGGACCTAATCACTTCAAGAGAAGTATTGGCTCACTACAACCCATCACTACCGATAAGACTGGCGTGTGATGCGTCTCCCTACGGCATTGGGGCGGTACTGTCACATAAATTCCTTGATGGTTCAGAGAGGCCGATAGCTTTTGTATCACGCTCGTTAATTTCAGCCGAGCGTAACTACGCCCAGATTGACAGAGAGGCCCTCAGCCTGGTGTGGGGGGTGAAGAAGTTCAATCACTACCTGCACGGACAGAAATTTACTCTACTAACTGATCATCAACCTCTCGTCTCCATTTTCAACCCTCAGAAGGGCGTACCGATAATGACGGCACAACGGCTACAGAGGTGGTCCCTTTTCCTAGGGGCACACCAATATGACATCGAGTACAAGGGAACTAAACAGCATGGGAATGCTGATGGATTGTCGCGCCTACCGTTGCCGACGGTAGAAGAAGAACTGGCAGTGGATCCAGTGGAGTTATTCCACTCGACTATAGTCGAATGTCTCCCTGTGATGAATGCAAACATAGAAAAGGAAACACAAAATGACCCGACACTCTCCTGGGTCTATGATTTAACGGTGAAGGGATGGCCAGCACATGGCGAACCACTGCTGCCAGCATTCTCGCCGAGAAGAGAACAGCTGTCAGTGTGCAGAGGAACCTTGATGTGTGGATCCAGAGTACTAATTCCACCCAAATTGAAGGATAGAGTGCTCAATGAGCTTCATGAGGGTCATCTGGGAGGGGTAAAAATGAAGAACTTAGCCAGAGCGTTTGTGTGGTGGCCGGGAATCGATAGAGAAATCGAAGAGATGACCAAGAGCTGTACAGGATGCCAGAAGGCCCAAAACGCCCCACCACAAGCCCCTCTACATCCATGGGAGTGGCCCTCATCTCCATGGCAAAGGGTGCACATTGATTTTGCTGGTCCCTTTATGGACGCGATGTTTTTAATTGCGGTTGTTGCACATTCAAAGTGGCCAGAGGTAATAAAAATGTCCTCAACCACCACAGAAAAAACTATCACAGTCTTACAAACCATATTCACCAGGAATGGGCTGCCTGAACAGATTTGCTCTGACAATGGACCACAGTTTGTGTCTGAAGAGTTCCAGAGGTTCTTAAAGAACAATGGTGTTAAGCATTACACATCCGCCCCATATCATCCAGCCACTAATGGATTGGCCGAGAGGTTTGTTCAAACATTCAAGAAGGCTATCAAGGCAATGTATAATGAAGATATACCCCTACAACACAAGGTGGATAACTTCTTGTTTGCCTACCGGAATGCGACACATGCGGTTACCAACCAAACTCCAGCCATGATGTTCTTCAATCGAAGACTATGATGCCGCTTGGATTTGGTTAAGCCAAACATCAGAAGAGATGTGGAGAACAGGCAGTTTCAGAATATGAATGAAAGGCCGACCAGGAGTTTTAAGATAGGTCAACCAGTTTTGGCCCGGGACTACCGCACAGAGAAATGGCAGCCAGGAACGATCTGTACACGGCAAGGACCTCTAATGTATACCGTGGACGTTGGAGAGAGCATTGTAAGACGCCATGCTGACCAGATTCTAGAGTCACTGGAAAACGTCAACTCCACACCACGATCTGATACACCTGGCGATGAAACCGAAGTACCAATTGCATCTACCGCAGAATCGGTGATATTGGAAGCAGACGAACCAAACAACGACATTGATCCTGACTCAACCTTGCCAGAAGAACCTGATATCCCAAAGAGGCGTTATCCAGACAGAATCAGGAAGCCTCCTCAAAGACTGAACTTATAATTGCTTAACTTCAACCAATGCATCTAGCAACCGTAATTGTAATTGTAATTAGTTATTATTTAGTTGTTAAATGAATGTTATGTACTGTTTATCTAAAAGGGGAGGAATTGTTGTGTATGTACCTTTAAGGGAATAACTGGTCTCAGACTGCAGTACCGGCAGTGACCACCCCTGTATAAAAGGCCCTAGCAGGCTTCTGTAGTTTTCAGTTTCCAGGTTGTCTCCATTCAGTAAAGACTTGTTATAATCAACTCCTGCAGTCCGTGTCTCAGTTATACACGGACATAATAAAGCTCCTGAAAATGGAGAAGTCCAAACCAAACTGGGTCTTCATCATTTTCTAGGGTGCTCAACCAGAACTCCACCAGGGTAATGGTGGAAGGCCAGTGGAATGTTGACCCCAGTATAACAAGGTGGATGCAAAAAAATGTTAAATGGCCGAGATGAATGGGCTGTTTATCACCCTTTGTCACATTCCTGTTCAAAACAACAATAACATTTAAATTTTTCAAAAGTTTTATTTGGCCCAGTGGAAACATAGCGCTGCAAGGCACTGCCAAAATTATGCAAAATTTATTATTAAAATATAATCACGATAGTGTAACCTAGCAACCCAGATGCTGCAGAACTTTTAATCTGATTTCCTCAAAATGAATTTGAAGTGGAGTTGGAGCATAGCAGCAGGCTCGAAGGGAGAGATGACTCTTCGGTGGACCTGAACTCAGAATGGTAACTTGGGGTTGGTTTCAGTCTTTACAAAAGTTTGTGGAGCAGTCAGGAGTGACAGCGATTGCAAACCTCTCTAAATGGAGCTGTGCCTATTTTTAGTAGTGATATAGTAAAACGTCATACATTTTTAAACCAAAATGACTGAGATGGTGTAAAACAGATGACAGCGAGTCGGCAGCCCATTTAACATCTCTCCCAATCTCTGCCAACTCGCTGTCACCCGTTTTAGAATATCGCACAAAGTCAAGATGTACCCCAGTGAGTGAGACCTGACTGGTCTGTGATGTGTGCAGCAGCCATTGGCTATAAATGAACAAGCCACTTTCATTTCACACACTGAACTGTAGTAATCTTTCACACCGCCCTAAAGATTCTGTACTTGAGCCACAATTGCTTTCTGTTCACAATTTTTTGTTTGGACTCTCGAGTTTTGCAGACAATTTACATTTGTTATTTACTTGCTAGGTAATTTTTCAATTTCCCCAGGAAATATGAAGCTGAGGGAAATTTCTTTAATGAATTGTGGCCTAACAACACTGGCACTGGCCCAGTCCAGCCCAGTGCCTGGCACTTGCCTGGTAAATGTTACTTACCACTTATCAGCCCAAACCTGGATGTTGTCCAGGTCTTGCTGCATGCGGGCATGGTCAGCTTCATTATCTGAGGAGTTGCGAATGGCACTGAACACTGTGCAGTCATCAGCGAACAGCCCCACTTCTGACCTTATGATGGAGGGAAGGTCATTGATTAAGCAGCTGAAGCTGGTAGGAACTAAGCCCAAATAACAGGCCCAAGTTCTAATATTCATTCGAGTGAGCTCCATCACCTTTCTTACAACATCATTTATAGAATTATTCTTTTTCCTTATTTCACTTTTGATATTCTTGTTCATCCATTTAGAGCCCTGCTTATTTAGTTTACATTTCTTCATAGGTATGTGTTATGCCTTTAAAGGTATTGCATTTGTTCTCTACATTTTACTATGTTAAAGGCGCTATATAAATGCAAGTTGTTGTTGTTGCTGAAGTGTTTTGAACAAACTATGCCAATCAATTTGTTTAATTGTCTGTCACAATTGCCTCTGGCCTCCTTCTGTGCTGTAACCATTCTATGATTCTATCCCTCGTTTCCTTGAAGTTAACCCTCTTGAAATTATATACCTGGCTCCTGGTCCTCGGTATTTCTGAAATACAGATTATATTGAACTGGATCATTCAGTAGTCATTGCCTCATCAGCGTACCTTCCTGTGTGTATCACTACCAGAGCAAGATGTGGTCTGCATTTTGTGGTTTCCCTGATGCAGATCATGAAGCAGTCATGTGTTACCTTTACCCATTTGAATTTTGAACCATTACGTCCACCTGAGAGAGCAGACAAGGAAGATGAACCGTCATGCTGTCCTACAATCTCTCCTCCCTAATTGTCCACACCACCCTGCATCAATGTATTCAGAAGTATAAATGCAGAGCTAGCCAGCAGTTGCTAAACTAAGGCTGTTGGAAAGTTCATTAGACAATGGAAAAGTTGCTGCCTCTTGGAGCCCAGCACAATTTCTACAAATGTTTCTCTGCTCCCGAGCAATTATAAATCTGTCTGTCACAATTGCCTCTGGCTTCTCTCTGTTGTTATGCCCAAATATATAAGAAAACACTGTGATGTCAGTTATATCACAGATTAGATGCAGATTAAATCCTTCTGTATTCTGTCCTAATAATGCGCCACACCCTTCATTTCAGAAGAGCACCCACTTAGTAATCACATCCAAGTTATGCTGGGATATGTAAAGAAGAGTGAGAATCCTCAAGAACCATTACTATTTGCAAAGTTTGCTTCTGTATTCTATATAGTTTGTTTCTGTATTCTACATAGTTTGTTTCTGTATTCTACATAGTTTGTTTCTGTATTCTATATAGTTTGTTTCTGTATTCTACATAGTTTGTTTCCGTATTCTATATTGTTTGTTTCTGTATTCTATATAGTTTGTTTCTGTATTCTATATACTTTGTTTCTGTATTCTATATAGTTTGTTTCTGTATTCTACATAGTTTGTATCTGCTCAGTGATGGAATATTGCACCTCTGTTTGGTAGGCTGCAGAAGAAAACAGCACTTGCTCCTGCATTCAATACAATCTAAAGTCATGGAGACCAGTGGTTTTGGATGAGAATGGGCTGCTCCATGTCAGCGTCTAGGACATGGAATAGGTGCAGCCAGCCTATTAGCCAGGCTGGAAGACTGTGGTTCAAGTAGCAACATGGCAGCACCTAAACCAGACTGTCACGTTTGTGCCAAAAACACAGGGGCTGCTATGGTTGCAGCTGAATATTCTGTATCAATCCAAAATGTCTTTACAGAATACAGCAACAAAGTACCAAATGCCATTTCTCTGGTCTGTGGAGCGGTTTGCCAGACACAGCCGTCACCTACCCAGGTGATGAACCCTTCCCCTTGAATGCAGAATTGTGTAAGTGCAGCAGTTGCTGAACCAAGTTGTTGCAATGTCCATTAGGCAGCGGGAAGTCTATTGCCCCCCTGGCCACCTGCATAGTTTTCCCAAGTCTTTCGACTCTCCCAGGCAATCACAACTACCAGTTTTTTGTAAGACTTCTGTCTCTGCCTCTGGCTTTATCCTGTTGTTACACCCAATACACTCTCAGGTCAAATATAGCACAGATTAGATGCAGAGTATCTCTCTTGTACTCTGCCCTTGCATATGCTTCACCCTCAGCTTCAGAAAAGCATCAATTATCCACCCAGTAATCTCAACAGTCTGTCTGAGTAGGATTAACTATTTAGTGTGTGAATTCATGGCAACTCGGAACTGGAGTGAGACTGACCCATTTCGCACGTTCTCATGTTATTTCTGTTGAGTGTGCCAAACACTTGTAAAGGTCTCTAGTGAAAGAGAAATATTTTGTTCAGTATTTCAGGTGGACGAAAAGATCCCCTGGCACAATTTCAAAGAAGAGCAGGGGATTTCTCCGCCCCCCCCCCACCCTCCCTCCCCATGTCCTGGCCAATATTTATCCCTCAACCAACATCACTAAAACAGATTATCTGATCGTTATCTCATTGCTGTTTGTGTACCTTGCTGTGTGCAAATGGGCTGCTGATTACATTACAACAGTGATTACACTTCTAAAGTACTTATTTGGTTGTGAAGCACTTTGGAACATCCTGAGGTCGCGAAAGGTGCTATATAAATGCAAATATTTCTTTAATGCAATGGGATGTATTTAGAGGCAGCAAATAGAAGGGCCCTGACTAGGTTTTGCCTAAATAACAACAGAAAATGCTGGAAAAACTCAGCAGGTCAGGCAACATCCGTGGAGAGAAATTTGAGTTGACGTTTCGGGTCGAAACCCTTTTTCAAAACTGGAAAGAAAAGAAAATAGATCGAAGGCAGGGCTGCGATCGAACAAAAGAAGTAAAAGAGACAATAAAAGGTATTCAAAACCAGACGAGATGGTAATAGGCCGGTGGAGACAAAAGGCAGCTGAGATTAGGTGTGAAGTGTACTGGCAGGTAAGAGACAGCTGCCAGGTGGGAGAGAGAAACAAAAGGACTAGGTTTTGCCTAAGGCTGTCATGAACGGTGTCTCAATCGGCATTGGATCGGATCCAGGTTCTTTGGGATTTGTGTGTTTTTTGTTACTTTTTAACAAATAATCATTGTTCCAAATATATGGCAATTTACTCTTCTGCTTTAAATCCAAATGTAAAGCCAATTTTTTCCATTAATGGAGAGGGAGGGGGAAGAGGAAGTACACACTAAGAAATATCCAAAAAGTGTTTGAGACAGTCGGAGAACGAGTCTGGTCAGAGAGAAAACAAGAGAAACACAGAAACAGAGACACACAATTTCTTTTATACAAGAATACAGAAGGAGGAAGAGAGAGACACAACACATATATTCCTGTAAATACATGCAGAGGGAAAGAGTTGAACATTCTTATGTTATTGTATCCTGACTTTAACCTAGGTTTCATAAGTGGATGGACAGTATTATAAATGCACACATTATTCAATCCCTGTATATTTAAAAATTCTCCCCATTTTATTTATTCACTTTACTGTGATTTATTTTAGTGTGAAGGGCAAGGTTGAGCACAGTTAAGCCCCCAGCAACATATATCAGTATCAACTTGAGTGATGTAATGCAGACGTTGCATACCAACCAACCTACCAGAATTCTGCAGGGTCCTAGTGCCTTTTTTTAATAGAATGGGGGGAAAATTCGGTTGATTAGCGCCTCCTGTTAGCGCCCTAAGAGGCACAAAGCAACTAACACCCGGACGCGGCGATGTTTGCGCCGCTTGCAAAATTAACCAGACATTTTGCGGCGGCGCTAAACACTACTGCCACGATCTCCTGCGCCCACAGATCATGACGTCAGCCAAGCGTGCAATGCCCCGGTAGCGCTCCAGACTAGATGTTGAGTGGCACCCCCTACCTTTCCACCTGCCGCTAGCAACAACAGGTAGAGGGGAATGTTTTGCAGTTGGGAAGGGATTTCCTGCCTTTTTTTGTCGGTGACATTTTTGCACCACGCATTCTGAGAGAGAGAGAGAGAGACTTCTGGAGAGATTCAACACTGTGTGAAGGAGTTTTGGGTACTGAGCAGCACTTTACAGGTTCATTTTGATTTGACCTTCCTTGCATCGATTTAGAAGAGATTATGGGGGCTGCACTCTGAGCTCTTTCCCTGGGCCTCTCCATTGTTCTTTCCAGCAGAATTGATGTACAGGTCTCTCCAGGCTGATTCAAGGATGGAGAGCAAGATCGACCCTTCCCTTTATGAACTGGCCGGCGCCAGTGTGTCTGTGTTCCATTGCTGACTGACATCACATGAGCTTCGCCAGCACTCTGAGGTAGTGCCTCGCTCCTCGGCCTTTGCGCCTTAAGGCAGGTGTGCAGCGCCTGATTTAGCGCTCCAATCACCTCCAGGGGCGAAAGAAGCCAAGTTTGCAGTCGGAGGCGATAATTAGTGCCAGGCGCTAAACTTTGCGCCCGGCCGATAATTGCTCCCCAAATGGGGCGATACCGAATTTCTCCCCTAATGATTCTTCACCCAGCTGCCCTGAGTCAGTAACTTTTGGTGATTGGATTGAACACCCAATCAATCTAATAAAAGTAGAATAAAGACATAATATTGGGTAGACTTAAGTTTTGGATTTTTTAAAACTGTTTAAGAAATATGGCACAAAGGTGGTGCAAGTATTGACTCCCTAATACCTAAAACTATTTCAAAACAACAACATTGTATTTATATAGCGCCTTTAACGTATGCGCAGTATTTACAATGTAAAAGCCAGTGAGCGGCCTGCATGGGGGCCGCGCAGCTTAGCAGGAACATTGACACCGAGCCAGATAAGGAGCTATTAGGGCAGGTGAGGTCAAAGAGGTAGGTTTTAAGGAGCATCTTAAAGGAGGAAAGTGAGGTAGCGAGGCGGAGAGGTTTAGGGAGGGAATTCCAGAGCTTAGGGCCTTGGCAGCTGAAAGCACGGTCATCAATGGTGGAGTGATTAAAATCGTGGATGCTCAAGAAGCCAGAATTGGAGGAGCGCAGATATCTTGGGGTGGGGTGTGGGGGGTGGGGGGGCGGCGGTGGGTAGTGGTTGTGGGGCTGGAGGAGATTACAGCGATAGGGTAGGAAATCATGTTTGACAAATTTGCTGGAGTTCTTTGAGGATGTAACGAGCAGGGTGGATCAAGGGGAACTAGTAGATGTCATGTATTTGGATTTCCAGAAGGCATTCGATAAGGTGCCACATAAAAGGTTACTATACAAACTAAGAGCTCACGGGGTTGGGGGTAATATATTAGCTTGGATAGAGGATTGGTTAAAGGACAGAAAACAGAGAGTAGGGATAAACGGGTCTTTTTCAGGTTGGCAAGCTGTAACTAGTGGGGTGCCACAAGGATCAGTGTTGGGGCCTCAGCTATTCACAATCTATATTAATGACCTAGATGAAGGGACCGAGTGTAATGTATTCAAGTTTGCTGACGATACAAAGCTAGGTGGGACAGTAAGCTGTGAGGAGGACACAAAGGGGTAGATTTTCCTGGAGCCGTCAGGCAGGGTTTCAGGCTTGTGGGGGGGTGGGAAATCCTGAAATTGGGGGTCACGACACCATCCCACCCAAAACCCGCCTCCATGTAGGTTTCAGAGGAGGCGGGTACCCGCCCCGCACTGGGACCCGCCGACCCGAGGAGGGAAGGGATTAGTGCCAATTAACTGCCTGTTAACAGGCAGTTTTTAGCCTAATTCCTATTTTGAGGGGTGTCGTGTGGGATTCCCGATGGCTCCAAACCATGCCAGGTTAGAGCAGGTGGGCCGTCGGGTTGAAGGACTTGGAGGGGTCGCGATGTCAGTGTTCAGGTGAGTGATGGGTGCATAAGTGCAAAGGTAAGTGTGTTTGGTGTGTCTAAAGTGTGTGAAGAAGTTTAAATTACCTGTACTTACCTTAACAGCCTTTCTTCCTCTAGGTTTCGGGAGTCCATCACTCAGCCGGCAATGAAAGCAAAATGGCTGCAATCTGTCAAAAGTGACAGCCTTCAGCTTTCATTGCTGGTGACAGTTCTAACTGAGTCTGCGTAGAAGGACTCAGGTTAGAAGTCAGACTGTCAGTGTTTGACAGCTTCAAACAGCTGTGAAACACTGAAATTTCATCTGTCAAGACCTCTTGACAGATGAAATTTCAGTCTGTGACGTCACCTGTTGCCAGGCGGCCCTTAATTGACCTGCTGAACCCGCTGGGCGGGCTCAACAAGGTCAATCAAGGGAAAATCACACGGATTAGCCAGACGTCGATGTAGGCGGGACTAAAACCTGAAAGTTGTAGTCCCGCCTCCTTCCCGACAGCTTCAGGAAAATCTACCCCAAAGAGTCCGCAAAGGGATATAGATAGACTAAGTGAGTGGGCTGTAAGGTGGCAGATGGAGTGTAATGTAGGGAAATGTGAGGTGATTCACTTTGGTAGGAAGAATAGAAAAACAGAATATTTTTTAAATGGTGAGAAACTTTCAAATGTTGTTCAGAGAGATTTGGGTGTCCTTGTGCAAGCATTAAGGAAGGCAAATGGTATGTTGGCCTTTATTGCAAGGGGGTTGGAGTATAAGAGTAAGGAAGTCTTGCTGCAATTGTACAGGGCCTTGGTGAGACCACACCTGGAGTACTGTGCACAGTTCTGGTCTCCTTATTTAAGGAAGGATATACTTGCCTTGGAGGTGGTGCATCAAAGGTTCACTAGATTGATTCCTGGGATGAGAGGACTGTCCTATGATGAGAGATTGTGTAGAATGGGCCGATACTCTCTGGAGTTCAGAAGAGTGAGAGGTGATCTCATTGAAACATACAAGATTCTGAAGGGGATTGACAGGGTAGATGCTGAGAGGTTGTTTCCCCTGGCTGGAGTGTCTAGAACTAGGGGGCATAGTCTCAGGATAAGGGGTCGGCCATTTAAGACTGAGATGAGGAGGAATTTCTTCACTCAGAGGGTTGTGAATCTTTGGAATTCTCTGCCCCAGAGGGCTGTGAATGCTGAGTCTTTGAGTATATTCAAGGCTGAGATAGATAGATATTTGGACTCTAGGGGAATCAAGGGATATGGAGATCGGGCGGGAAAGTGGAGTTGAGGTCGATGATCAGCCATGATCTTATTGAATGGCGGAGCAGGCTCAAGGGGCTGTATGGCCTACTACTGCTCCTACTTCTTATGTTCTTATGTTCTAAGGAGAACAATCACAGTTTCTCCAGTCTCTCCACATAACTGAAGTCCCTTATCCCTGGTATAATTCTGGCAAATCTCCTCTGCACCCTCTCCAAGGCTTTGACATCCTCCTAAAGTCTGATGCCCAGAATTAGGCACAATACTCAAGTTGAGGTGTATCCAGTGATTTATAAAGGTTTAGCTATATTCCTTGCTTTTATACTCTATGCCTCTATTTATAAAGGCAAGGATTCCATATGCTTTTATAGTCGACACGTTCCTCAGTTTACAAAGCACCTCTAGCTTCTTGGGCCTTTTCCACATGTTCTTATGTTTGAATCCACTTTTCCCAAAAGGCAAGGTCAATATTATATTATAATAAGGAGAGGGGTTAGATTTAGCACACTGCCTTTCGCCTCTGGGACCCGGCTTTGAATCCACCCCAGGCTGATGGGATGGGTGAGTTTAGGCAATCTCAGTCCATCTGATAGTGAGCAAAGGCACCACAACATCTGAAGCATAGGTTAAAGGGGCAGTGGATACAAAATTGGCTAATAGACAGAAAACAGAGAGTAGTGGTGGACGGTTGTTTTTCAGACTGGAGGGAAGTATACGGTGGTGTCCCACAGGGCTCGGTGTTGGGACCACTGCTCTTTTTGATGTATATTAATGACCTGGGCATTCAGGGCATAATTTCAAAAGTTTGCAGATGACACGGAACTCGGAAATGTAGTAAACAGTGAATGGGATAAATACTTGAAGGGGAAAAGTTTGCAGGGCTACGGGGAAAGAGCAGGGGGAGTGAGACTAATTGGATAGCTCTTTGAAAGAGCCGGCATGGGCACAAGGGGCCGAATAGCCTCCTTTGGTGCTGTATGGTTCTATGATATGAACATAAAATTGCCCAAAATAAGGCTGTGATTGACACTAAGTTGGGAGACTGATTCTGCTAATGTGGGTTTATTATATCTGGTGTGATAAATGGAAACGTGAGAAGTGCATTTCCTAGATTGAGGTTAAGACACATTGCTGGGTTTGAATAGAGGCAACTTCTATATTTATAACTGGTGCAACACCTCAACTGGGCGTGCCTAATGGTAGCACACTGGCTGCCTAAAATAGAAAATTATTCCATTGCTCGCCACTGGTATTCCTCGCTTTAATAAACAGAACATTTCCCAACTTTAAAAATATATCACGTGGGTCAGTGACACTCCACTGTGTTCTTCCCACACGGTAGAACAGTTTCAGCAGGCACTAGGACCCAGAGGTAACCTTTTTTTTAAGTGTGGTTTTTTTTGGATCAAGGAGTCAAGCCGCCGAAAGGGAACGAATCTTGTTACTCAAAGCCTTTAAGACTGAAATATCCCCCAAACCTGGCAGGACAGGACACGCTCCTTAAAAAGCAAGTCCCTGGTTTACTTCGGGTGCAGTGTTAGCGCACGGGTCGGTCGGCACCGTATTTGAACTTCAACATGAGAGAGTCGCGATTCAGGGACAACTTCTGGGTGAGTAGCTGAAGCTTGTGTGGAGCGGTGGGTCCGGGGAGAGGCTGATCACAAGTGTCGCCCCACCAGTGAGCCGGGTGCTGGGGACCCTCAGCACTTCTCCTGTATCTGCTGGGCTTTGATGAAGTATCTAACTCTAACAATAATATCTAACAATTTCCTTGTGTGTGTAGGTATGTGTATCTCTTGTGTGTTTTCTCCTGAAGATTAGCTTCATCCTTGGTTTGGTCTTGCTACTGCCCTTTCATTCAGGGTGATTCTAAAAGAAAGAAAGACTTGTATTTCTATAGCGCCTTTCACGACCACCGGACGTCCCAAAACGCTTTACAGCCGATGAAGTACTTTTCAAAGCGCAGTCACTGTTGTGATGTAGGAAACACGGCAGCCAATTCGCACACAGCAAGCTCCCACAAACAGCAACGTGACAATGACCGGAACTGCTCAATTATCACCTGGAATGATCGCCTTTTTGGGGGGGAATGATTCCGCACGGCGCTCCTCTCGTCGTAGCGAAAAAGAAAATGCTGGAAACGCTCAGCAGGTCAGGCCGCATCTGTGGAGAGAGAGAGAAACAGAGTTAACGTTTTTCTCTCCACAGATGCGGCCTGACCTGCTGAGTATTCCTAGCATTTTCTGTTTTTATTTCAGATTTCCAGCATTCGCAGTATTTCGCTTTTGTAAGATAATGGAGCAAAGGCAGTGTAAATCTGAGCATTTTTTAAAGCTAAACTTTGACGAGAGATAGGGTGTAGGTGCAAGCTGGCAAAAGGCACATTTAGGAGTGGTGTCTGGAAGTGTTTTAGTGCAGAGGGCAACCAACACAAGGAAAGGACTTCTGAGTAGGGTCACGGAGGCAAAACCCCCGGTTTAAGAAGCAGCTGGAAGCTGTGGTGGGAGGGACCGTAGGTTGAATCAGCTGAAATTTGCTTCCTCATCCGCACTCAGATTTCTTATCATAGAATCATAGAAATTTACAGCACAGAAGGAGGCCATTCGGCCCATCTTGTCCGTGCCGGCCGACAAAAAGCTCTCCGCCCTAATCCCACTTTCCAGCTCTTGGTCCATATCCTTGTAGGTTACGGCACTTCAAGTGCATATCCAAGTACTTTTTAAATGTGATGAGGATTTCTGCCTCTACCACCATTTCAGGCAGTGAGTTCCAGACCCCCACCACCCTCTGGGTGAAAAACATTCTCCTCAAATCCCTTCTAAATCTCTGACCAATTACTTTAAATCTATGCCCCCTGGTTATTGACCTTCTGCGAAAGGAAATAGGTCTTTCCTGTCCACTTTATCTAGGCCCCTCATAATTTCATATGCCTCAATTAAATCTCCCCTCAGCCTCCTCTGTTCCAAAGAAAACAACCCCAGCCTATCCAATCTTTCCTCATAGCTAAAATTCCCCAGCCCAGGCAACATCCTCGTAAATCTCCTCTGTACCCTCTCTAGTGCAATCACATCCTTCCTGTAATGTGGTGACCAGAACTGCACGCAGTATTCTAGCTGCGGCCTAACTAGTGTTTTATACAGTTCAAGCATAACCTCCCTGCTCTTATATTCTATGCCTCGGCTAATAAAGGCAAGTATCCCGTATGCCTTCTTAACCACCTTATCTACCTGTCCTGCTACCTTCAGGGATCTGTGGACATGCACTCCAAGGTCCCTCTGATCCTCTGCACTTCTCAGTATCCTACCATTTAATGTGTATTCCCTTGCCTTGTTAGCCCTCCCCAAATGCATTACCTCGCACTTCTCCAGATTGAATTCCATTTGCCACTGTTTTGCCCACCTGACCAGTCCATTGATATCTTCCTGCAGTCTACAGCTTTCTTCTTTATCAACCACATGGCCAATTTTTGTATCATCTACAAACTTCTTAATCATACTTCCTAAATTCAAGTCCAAATCATTGATATATACCACAAAAAGCAAAGGACCCAGTACTGAGCCCTGCGGAACCCCACTGGAAACAGCCTTCCAGTCACAAAAACACCCTTCAACCATTACCCTTTGTTTCCTGCCTCTGAGCCAATTTTGGATCCAACTTGCCACTTTGTCTTGGATCCCATGGGCTTTTACTTTCGTGACCAGGCTGCCATGCGGGACCTTATCAAAAGCTTTGCTAAAATCCATATAGACTACATCAAATACACTACCCTCATCGACCCTCCTTGTTACCTCCTCCAAAAATTCAATCAAGTTAGTCAGACACAACCTTCCCTTAACAAATCCATGCTGACTATCCCTGATTAATCCGTGTCTTTCTAAATGAAGATTTATCCTGCCCCTCAGAATTTTTTCCAATAATTTTCCCACCACCGAGTTTAGGCTGACTGGCCTGTAATTATGCGGTCTATCCCTTTCTCCCTTTTTAAACAATGGTACCACGTTAGCAGCCCTCCAGTCGTCTGGCACCACACCTGTAGCCAGAGAGGATTGGAAAATGATGGTCAGAGCCTCTGCTATTTCCTCTCTTACTTCTCTTAACAGTCTGGGATACATTTCATCCGGGCTTTCACTTCCTCTTTCACTATGTTTATTTCATCTAATATTTCACACTCCTCCCTGATTGCAATTTCTGCATCGTCCCTCTCTTTTGTGAAAACAGACACAAGGGCCCCGATTTTTGGCTTGTGTGGGAAATGGTCGGATTTCCCCGAATGTGGGGTTTCTGACACACATAAAAAAGTGTCAGCCAGCCCCACGCAATTTTCCCTCAATTGGCCAATTAATTCCCAGCATGTGGGAAGCCTTGCTAATTGTCTAAATCGAGTCAGAAATCCCCACAGTATGATGTCATCATTCATGGTGCTTTCAAGGTCCATGGCAAGCACTGCATCCTCTGAAGGCTTCCAAATGAACCATACAGGATGGCAGAGGAGCCTGCAGCAGCTGTGGCCAGTGCCAGACCCCGAGCTGCCTTCAAATTCGACGAGGCTTCACTGCAGGCATTATTGGATGGGGTTAGGGCCCACAGGGAGGTCCTCTTCCCTAGGTCAGGGAGGAAGAGGCCTCCCACTGAGACCAATGCTTCATGGATGCAGGTGTCAGCAGATGCCAACTCGCTGGGAGTCACCAGAGGAACCTTGGCATTACATCTGTAACTCCTTCCTTTACTCCCCCACAGTACCATCCAGAGCCCCTGTCCTCACTGTGGAGGAGGAAGAGGCTGTGCAGCCAGACTCCTCAGAGGAAGCTCCAACCTCTGAGAGTGCAGAAGTAAGCGCACCCAGCACCAGCGCAGACACTCACACCTCGGGGGGACCTTTGGGACATAGAGTAGTGTTGTCACCTGGTGTTTCACAGCTGACAAGTGAGCCTCAGCAGATTCTGGAGACAGGGACAGCAGTGGAGAGTCCTCGTCGGAGGGCGCAGGGCTCTGCCAGCTCAGCTCAGCTGCGCTGCATCTCAACCCTCTGCCTCTGGGTCCATCCGCAAGAGAAGAGGTGATGGATCTCCATGCACAGATGCAGGAGTCTCTGGCAGGTTTTGTCTCCAGGGTCGCTGCGAGTGTGGAGCGAATGGAGGAGTCCATAGCGACCATGAGCAGAGCCTTTGTGGAGTCACTGGTGCATGAAAGCAGCACCATGGAAAGGTTGGCAACCTCCATGGAGGAGATAACTCGCCAGCATACGGAAAACATGGTGAGTGCTCATAAGAGAATGACATCTCTTGAGGAGCGTTGGCCATCTGTTGTTCAGAGAAACCAGATCTTCATGGAAGTCCTTCTGAGTAGGACTGCCAGTGCAGAAACGGGTCCCACTGGCCCCCTAAAGCGCAACAAGGTGCTCTCAAGCCACTTCCAAGCGCTGGCCCCTTCTGGCTTGTGCAGCTTCAGGTGAGTGAGCAGCAGCCTGGTGCTCCTGGTAATCATCCTGCTGTTCCTGGTTCTGCTGCTGCCACCTCTGCTGTTGGAGATCCTCTAATGCCAGGAAGGGAAGGTGCCAAAGGCCTCCCATGCTTCTAGCAGATGCCTCGGTTGAGGAGGTCCTGAGTTAGGGTGGTGAGAGGGGCTTCCCAGGAGCTCACACTGAAGAAGTGTGTGAGGCTCCAACTTTCTGCAGCTGCTCCTAAGGCTTCAAATAGTTCCCCCAAGCCTTGATCAACAAGGTCCTGCAGCCTGCAAATGCTGCCTCTTTAAATATCTTCAGCCCTCAGCGACCTGCTGCTGCAAGCAAGCAAGCCAGCTGTTTTCACGCCAGCTCTCATCGGCGGGGTTCCCCGCAGGCGGGTTTCAGTTGGGGAAAGCCCCAAAGTCGCAACGGCACGGGAAAATCGTCCTTAACAAGGTGATCATTGGTGATTAGTGTGCCGACGAGCAGTCCCGCCAGCGGTGGGCGGGACTGAAGCGGGGCGCGTGGAAACGGCGGTCCGAAAGTCAGGCGGGGGGGGTCCCGACCCGCTTTTTCGGACCACGGCCGCATGAAAAGCCGCCCGACAGCTGCCCGAAAATCGGGGCCAATGTATTCATTAAGAACCATACCCATGTCTTCCGCCTCCACACACAGGTTACCTTTATGGTCCCTAATAGGCCCTACTCTTACTTTAGTTATCCTCTTGCTCTTAATGTATTTATAAAACATCTTTGGGTTTTCCTTGATTTTACTTGCCAATATTTTTACATGCCCTCTCTTTGCTTTCCTAATTTCCTTTTTAATTTCACCCCTGCACTTTCTATACTCCTCTCGTGTGATGAAAGGGGTAGTATCACCATGGTAAAGGCACTTTCTTGTGTTCATCGAAGTAGCTGGGTGCAATGGTGAGATTTGCAATTCAATAACAGCACCAAACATTGTAAATTTAACTTAGAAAACTGGCTTCAGAAAATTTGTGCTGTGGCAGCTAAAGTGCCCACCCCAGAGCAAGCTTTCAACAGCAGTGCAAGCATTGGTGCCTAGGGGGAGTTATGTTGTGAACCAACTTTAAATCTGTGACCCTCTCACTTCTTGTGCCTCCTCCTACCTGTGCTGATCACCTCCTACCTGTGCTGATCATTCAAGACTGTGCTCCACACTGTAATGAGAATGCTCTGTACTGTGAACGGTAACGTCCTCGCCCTCTGGCCACCTCCAAGTGGAAAGGTGGCCCAGACCAGCTATGGGTTTCTCCCCGCCAATCATGATTTGCTACTCTGATTATATGGCAGGACGCAAGGCTCAAAATTCTTGTTGGGAGAAGTTAAGCTACAGTAAATGGTGGTAGTGTCGGGTCTCTGTCCTTTTTACCTCTAGAGTCTGTGCTTAAATTAGCCTAGCCGAATGCGATGAAAATTTCAGCAGAATCGTAGAATGGTTACAGCGCAGTAGGAGGCCGTTCTGCCCGTCGAGCCCGTGCCGGCCCTCTGCAAGAGCACTTCAGCTGGTCCCACTCCCCCATCTGCCCTTTCCCCGTAGCCATGTAAATATTTTTCCTTCAACTACTTATCCAATTCCCTTTTGAAAGCCACAATTGAATCTGCCTCCACCACCCTTTCAGGCAGTGCATTCCAAATCCTAACCACTCGCTGTGTAAAAAAGTTTTTCCTCATGTCGCCTTTGGTTTTTCTGCCAATCACCTTAAATCTGTGTCCTCTGGTTCTCGACCCTTCCACCAATGGGAACAGTTTCTCTCTATCTACTGTCTAGACCCCTCATGATTTTGAACACCTCTATCAAATCTCCTCTCAACCTTCTCTGTTCTAAGGAGAACAACCCCAGCTTCTCCAGACTATCCACAGTAAAATTTAATCTGGGTTGCCAGTTATTAATGGGCACAAAGTAAGGCACTGAACTTAGCTTAAATATGGCACCAGGTGACACTAGCTCTGTATCTCATCCATAAAGATATTTTGGTACATGGAATCCTCACACGTGCCATAGATGGTGCTTTTTAAAAATTGGGTTGAAATAAGTTGCTAATGCAAAATAGTGGAAGAGAGTGGGAGATCAACTTTATTTCTGGCTCATGTCATTCTTGTCCAGTGAATTCTTATACTTTTGCTGTGTGCAGTGTTGTAAAGATAAATCTATTTTAGCAGTAGTGTGACCTTTAATCTTGAGGAGATTTATAGAGCACGTGAAGATAAAACAAACATTCATAATGTGGGAATAGAAAATATTGATTCAGATTATTATTTGAAGTTAAATGGACTATAGGACAAAGGCACAAAAGGCAAGTTCAGGACAAATATCAGGAAGCACTTCTTCAAACAAAGAGAAAGGAAATAACTTTATACAGCACCTCTCACAACCTCAGGACATCCCAAAGTGCTTGGCAGCCAATTAAGTACTTTTTTTATTGAAGTAGTCACTGTTGTAATGTAGGGCAATGCGGCAGTCAGTTTGCGCACAGTAAGGTCCCACAAGCAGCAATGAGATAATGACCAAATAATATTTTTTAGTCATGTTGGTTGAGGGAATAAACTTTGAGAATTCATCCTGCTGTTCTTTGAATAGTGCCATGGGATCTTTTATGTCCATCTGAGCAGGCAGACGGAGCCTCAGCTTAATGCCTCATCCAAAAGATGGCCCCTCGGCCAATGTAGACTTCAGCAGCTCATGAAAGTTATGGGCTCGTTCGGATGAAAGGCCTATTTTTGTCCCCTGCCTTCCCATGTTCTTTCCTGATCTTTTTCTGAGGATCTGTGCGGGGTGGGGGGTTGGCGGGGGGCGGGGGGGCGGCGGTGAGTGTTGCAGAGGTGATTTCACTCTTCACAGAAGAAGAACAAATCAGGAAACAAGCATTCCTTAGCGGCAAGTCTGGACCAGCGGTGCTGTCTGGTCATCTATCCATCCTCTCTGTAGTTTGGGCATATATTTAAGGGAAGGGGGAGTGGGCGAAAACATACAATACTGCACATGCCCAAAAAATAATCCATTGGTTATAAAGTGCTTTAGGATGTTCTAAGGATGTAATGATAAATGTAACCTTATTGATTTTTTTCTTAAGGATTGGAACGGAATACGGGAAAAAAATTATAATGGTTGACTTTCTGACTGGTGGGATTGTTCCTGACCGTGAGATTTGGGGACTGAGAATTGGGTGTCCAACAATCTTACTTGGTCCCCTCTAGGATCCTCCCCCCACCTCATGATTTTCTGATCAGGCGTAATGCTCGCATAATTTGTTCCTGTCTCTCCTGTGGATTCATAGTCACATCCATCCAGCAAGCAAATGAGGAGCTTTTTGAAGCTCTAAGATCTTTGGGTGGAAGCATCAGCAAGCATTGCTTTAGTACATTCACAGCTGCATTAAAAGTAGTCTGTATACAGAAGGCAGGAGATAAAGGGACACAGGCTTTTTATTTAGTTTGGTTTGGTTGGATCTTTTGGACCTGCTTTTGTTGAAATGTAACTTTAAAGATATGCTTACTACTAGACAAGCAGCTGAGTCACTATCTCCAATATTGTAGTGAAGCTGATGTAAATAACGTGCTTCCAAGAGTTTAGAAGAACCTAAAATAAGAAGGGATAGGAACATAAGAATTAACAGCAGGAGTAGGTCGTACGGCCCCTCGAGCCTGCTCCGCCATTCAATGGCTGATCTTTGACCGTAACTCCACTTTCCTGCCCGATCCCCATATCCCTTGATTCCCCTAGAGTCTAAAAACCTATCTATCTCAGCCTTGAATATACTCAACGATTCAGCATTCACAGCCCTCTGGGGCAGAGAATTGCAAAGATTCACAACCCTCTGAGTGAAGAAATTCCTCCTCATCTCAGCCTTAAATGGCTGACCCCTTATCCTGAGACTATGCCCCCTAGTTCTTGACTCTCCAGCCAGGGGAAACAACCTCTCGGCATCTACCTGTCATTCCCCCCCTCAGAATCTTGTATGTTTCAATGAGATCACCTCTCATTCTTCTAAACTCCAGAGAGTATAGGCTCAATCTCTCCTCATAGGACAACCCTCTCATCCCAGGAATCAATCTTGCAGGCTACGGTAGCTTCGTGATTATGTTACTGGATTAGTAATCCCGAGGCCTGGACTAATCCAGGGAAATGAGCAGCTGCGGAATTTAAATTTAGTTAATTATATAAATCTGGAATTAAATTGTCATAAAAGCCCATCTGGTTAGAGAAGGAAATCTGCCGTTCTTACCCGGTCTGGCCTATATGTGACTCCAGATCCACAGCAATGTGGTTGACTCTTAACTGCCCCACTGAAATGGCCTAGCAAGCCACTCAATTGTTTGAAGAAGGCGGGTCACCACCAATTTGGGATGGGCAATAAATGCTAGCCTTGCCCACATCGCATGAATGAATTTTAAAAAAATCTAGTAAATCAATCTAGGGTCTGTAAAGTGACCCCCAAAGTACCAACTTTCACTCTACTCCAGAGAGCAATAACTGCAAGCTACGGAGTCATATCATCTTTTTAAGAACAAACCAACAAACTTCCATGCCTCATTGCGCCCTTAGAACATTTTAAAGTACTTTAACTGCAAGCAGTAGAGTCGAGTGCTGTTTGGCAAGTCAAATGTGAAATGAATGCTGGAGTTTGCTTTGAGAGTGACCCAATTTCATGCTCTAAGTGGTACAAGATACAATAAAGTATTGGCTGACCTGAGTAGAAAGAAAATCAAAGCAGTAATAAAGTAAACTCAATATGTTGCCCTTTGTACTCTGGTCATGTGTGTGCTCAGTGCTGTTTCCCTGGAAGGTCCTCTTGATAATGCAAGGATATGCAGCTGAGTTAGATGAAGCAGGGTGGGAGGAGGCTTGGGTGGAGCATAAACACTGGCACAGACCAGTTGGGCTAAATAGCCTGTTTCTTGGCTGTAAATTCTATGTAATGGCATATATTTTGTGTGCCCTACATCCTAATCTTGTGATCCTTCTCGGTGCTTTCTGAGTGACCGGAATAAACGAGGTGGCTGCTTATGGGGCATCAGTGGATGCCTCTTGGGGGATTGAAGTTGCCTTGTATCTCCTTGTGCTGGCTCATGAGATGACCTTGAAACTGGTTCCACCAGATGAGCTGCTGCATTCCACCTTGTAGCTCACATTTTGTTGTTTGAGATGAGGCTGGATGTGACTTTTCTTCCTCAAATGACTACATAAAATGTTGGTGCTCCGATGATATCAGCCTTTTATATGCAGACCCTAATGAAGTCCCTATCTCTCGGCTTGGCAGGTGAGGAATGGTACAAGCTGGCTGTCCAGCTGACCGAATCCTGTCGGTCCATTTGCTCCTCCCTCGCTCAAGCTCAGTGCTACACCTGGTGTTCCCTACTCAACATTGCCATCTAAGTCCCCTGGGGTGGATGTACTTGTGCTGGTTTGCAACAACTGAAGTGTGTGAGGCAAGGTGCTGAGAGTTGCTGGTTTCTGCTATGGTTTTGGGAGCTATGGCTGATTCTTTTGAGGGTAAGGGGCGGGCTGTAAGATACCCTATTCGTGTATACATAGGATTAGGATTCGGTTTAATCTCGTATGATTAAGGTTTTTGCTTTCTTTTTAACTTGTGGATGGCTTGTGGATTTGTATTGTAGATAGAAATAATGAAATGGTTAAATTGCTCATTCCCAGGATGCTTTCGGGTTTGATGTATCAGGGTACAATTTAGCTGACTGTGCTATTTAGCTTCTGCCGAGGTGTAGGATGTGTGATTTGTGCTATTGATATCTTTTTGTCGCCACATTGTGAAACGAGAGAGCTAAGATAATCTTGAGACAAGGAAATGGACAATGGGGCTAAGACAATCAGTTGCATCCTAGATGGTAAACAGATTGGCCATCTGAAAATTTTTTAGGAACCACCTAATTTCTGGGGGTCTTGTTCACAATAATGCTTGTCGTGCCATAATGAATCATCTAGGGCAGTGTGGGTGACTAGAAGCCTATAAAAATCTTGAGTTTTCCTTCACAATTTGTAGAGAGAGACCAGAAGGAATGGTTCGCTGAAGGTTACCTCTCTATCGAGGAGAAAAACGGGGTAATTGCGTTTATTTCTCTGTATGACTACTGCTTAGAGACGTTGGTGTGTCAAGACTTGGTCGAACACAATAAAAGGATTACGTCGCAATCAATGTTCCCGCTAAGCTGCGCAGCCGTTCAGCGGTCTGGAGGTCCCGCACAGGCCACTCGACGTAAATAACCATGTATGCACGAAAAATTGAATGAGCCGCGCAGCCAGTTAAAGGGCCCATGCACCAAAAAAAAATTACAGAGAACATTGGTTGCTACCATATTGGGTGTCGGATTCAAATTCTCTTACAGGGGCACCTACAGAAACAGGAGGTGAACATACGCTAGAATGAACAGCCATTTAAATGTCACTTATATGACTTTTACTGTACGAAATTGTGTGTTTTAGTATTTGCCTAGGGGTGAAGAATAAGTGAATAGGGGAAGAAGATGAGAAGGATGGTCCTGGACTCGAGTTTGGAGAGGCCCCTGACTTTATCCTCCTTACTATTTTTGTGTAGTCTATGACCCTGATTTCCAACATGCACTGAAGGGACTGATGTTGCAGGGGCTCTTCTACCTTGCCCTTATGTTCCTACATTGTCCTACAAATAGAGATGTGGTGTTGAGATGTTGCAAGTGTCAGAAGCAAATACATCGATACTCAAGTGACCATCCTGCAGGCCACTTTGGGCGTGAGTACAAGCATTACACCACCAGACTTCGTTAGAAGGATTCTTTGGGTGTCGCCCTTTTAAGGTTTTAATGTGTCAAGAATATCAGATAAAAGTTACGGCTGCAAATGACCTGTGAGTGAATATACGGTAAGCATTCAAAGAGCTGTAAGGTAGTCTTAGTGGAAGGACACATGCTTTGCTCATCTATTTACTATGTGGTAATGGTAGGTACCTCCACCTTGGATTATATTGTCCGATCTGCAGTTTTCTTTTGCATTTGAAGTTAGAAAGAAAGAAAGGCTTGCATTTATACAGCGCCTGTCATGATCATCGGACGTCTCAAGGCGCTTTACTGCCAATGAAGTACTTTTGTAATGTGGGAAACGCGGCAGCCAATT
This sequence comes from Somniosus microcephalus, assembly GCF_052327205.1. NCBI lineage: Eukaryota > Metazoa > Chordata > Chondrichthyes > Squaliformes > Somniosidae > Somniosus > Somniosus microcephalus. The sequence continues at coordinate 337,196,094 of NC_140988.1, forward strand.
TGCGCACAGCAAGCTCCCACAAACAGCCATGTGAAAATGACTAAATCATCTGTTTTTGTTATGTTGGTTGAGGGAGAAATATTGGCCAGGACACCGGGGAGAACTCCTCTGCTCGTCTTCAAAATAGTGCCATGGGATCTTTTACATCCACCTGAGAGAGGTTTAATGGCTCATCCGAAAGACGGCCACTCTGACAGTGCAGCACTCCCTCAGTACTGCACTGGAGTGTCAGCCTAGCTTTATGTGCACAAGTCCCTGGAGTGGGACTTGAACCCACAACCTTCTGACTCCGGGGCGAGTGTGCTACCAACTGAGCCACAGCTGACACTGTTAGGTCTTCTGAATGGCTGGCACAGCATTGGCATGGAGTACCACTAAGCACTCTAGATGCCAATCCTGTGGGATGGGTGCCTGAAGTATTGAACCAAGAACCGTCCTGTGTCCTATTTCTACCAGGATAATTGCTGCTTCAGGAAACCCTGGTGTTCTGGCACAGCTACAGTGTTCTGCAGCTACAATGCAATGTTGTACAAGTGTTACAATAAGAAAAAATGTCTTTACTCAGAGAATGGTTAGAATGTGGAACTCACTGCCACCGGAAGTGGTTACGGGAAATAGCTTAGATGCTTTCTTTGCATTCTGGACCAAAGATACACTTCCCTTTTAAGCAGTCCTGGATATTCCATCCAAAACCGTAAGCTCCCAATCACTGACAGATTACATGCCAGGAGCTCACTCTGAATGACCCCTCGATGAGTAAGCCATGACCAGCCTGGGAAGGTATTGCAAGAGGCCGGAGTGCATCGCCCCAAGGATCACTGACAGGCCAGAGTACATTGCACTGAGGGTCACTGACGGCACTGTGGGAGTACCTTCACCACACGGACTGCAGTGGTTCAAGAAGGCAGCAGCTCACCACCACCTTCTCAAGGTCAATAAATGCTGACTTTGCCAGCGATGCCCACATCCCATGAATGAATTTTTAAAAATGTACTCGTCTAGTTTCCTTTTGAAAGCAACTAAGCTATTTCCCGTAACCACTTCCGGTGGCAGTGAGTTCCACATTCTAACCATTCTCTGAGTAAAGACATTTTTTCTTCTTTCCCTATTTTTATTAGTAACTATCTTGTATCTAGTTTTGGATTCTCCCACAAGTGGAAACATTCACTCCACATCTACCCTGTCCAACCCATTCATAATTTTAAAGACCTCTATCAGGTCTCCTCTAAGTCTTTTCTCTTCTAAACAAAAAAGCCCCAACCTGTTCAATCTTTCCTGATCGCTGTAATCTCTCAGTCCTGGTACCATCCTTGTAAATCTTTTTTGCACTTTCTCCAGTGCTTCTATGTCCTTTTTATAGTATGGAGACCAGAACTGTGCACAATACTTGAAGTACAAGTTTAACATAACTTCAATACTTTTGAATTCTAAACCCCTAGAAATAAATCCTAGTGCTTTGTTAGCATGTTTAATGGCTTTGCTGGCCTGCGATGCTGCTTTTAATGATTTGTTCACCCGTATCCCTAGATCCCTTTGCTCTTCTACCCCATTCAGTTTTTTTTATTTTCTACGGTGTAGATGATGTTTCTGTTTTTCCTACCAAACTGCATCACCTCACATTTCTTTATGCTAAAGTTCATTTACCACTTAGCTGCCCCGTCTGCAAGTTTTCTAATGTATTATGTTGCATTCTTCCTCAGTGTTCGCTATACCCCCCAGTCTGGTGTCATCTGTAAATTATGATATTGAGTTACTCGTTCCTAAATTCAAATCATGAATGTAAATTATGAAAAACAGTGGTCCCAACACTGATCCTTGAGGAACACTGCTTTCTACCTTCCTCCAATCTGAATAAATACCTTTTACCTCTACTCTCTGCTTTCTATTTTTTTAGCCAATTTGCTATCCATTCAACTATTTGTCCCCCGACTTCATATGCCTTAACCTTTGTCATGAGCCTACCGTGTGGTACCTTATCAAAGGTCTTTTGAAAATCCAAGTATATGACTTCTACTGCATTACCCTTGTCTATACTTTCCGTTACCTCTTCAAAAAATTCTACCAGGTTAGTTAAGCATGACTTAGCCTTTCGGAAGCCATCCTGAGTATTTTTTATTATATTTTCTGTCTGTATTGCTCTTCTATCACTTCTTTTAGCATAGATTCCAGTATCTTTCCTATCACAGCTGTTAAGCTGACTGGTCTGTAGTTCCCAGGTTTTGTTATATCCCTCTTTTTGTATATAGCAACAACATCACTTCCTCACCTTTTGAATTCCAACCCCTTTGAGATAATGGCCACATTCCATTAGCCTTTTTGATTACTTGTGTATCTGTGCAGTAGCTTTGAATAATTTGTATACATGGATACTTAAGTCCATTTGCTTCTCCACAGCTCCTAGTCTCTCACATTAATTAAATAGTCCGATTTGTTTTTCTCAGATCCAAAACCTTGTATTTCCCCAGCTTGACCTCCACCTGCCATAGTTTTTCTCACTCACTTAATCTGTCCAGGTCCCTTTGTAATTTCCTTCTCCCATCCACACAACTTACTGTGCCTCCTAACTTAGTGTTAACTGCAAACTTGGATAAACAACTCTCTATTCCTTCATCCAAGTCATTAATATATATGATAATATAGAAAGGAAGACTTGCATTTATGTAGCACCTTTCACGACCACCGGACACCTCAAATCGCTTTACAGCCAATGAAGTACTTTTTGAAGTGGTGTCACTGTTGTCGGCAGCCAATTTGTGCACAGCAAGCTCCCACAAACAGCAATGTGATAATGACCAGATAATTTTTTTTTGTTATGTTGGTTGAGGGAACCTTGGTGTTCTGGCACAGCTATAGTGTTCTGCAGCTACAATGCAATGTTGTACAAGTGTTACAAAACATTTCTGGACCAAAGATACACTTCCCTTTTAAGCAGCCCTGGATATTCCATCCAAAACCGTAAGCTCCCAATCACTGACAGGTTACATGCCAGGAGCTCACTCTGAATGACCCCTCGATGAGTAAGCCATGACCAGCCTGGGAAGGTATTGCAAGAGGCTGGAGTGCATCGCCCCAAGGATCACTGACAGACAGAGTACATTGCACTGAGGGTCACTGACAGACCAGAGTACATCACTGTGGATCACTGACAGGCCAGAACGCATCGCACTGAGGCTCATGCTGGGGCCAGAGTGTATCACACTGAGACTAACACCACCACCTCCAAGTCACACACCATCCTGACTAAGAAATATATCGCCGATCTTTCATCGTCACTGAGTCAAAATCCTGGAACTCCCTACCTAACAGCACTGTGGGAGTACCTTCACCACCCGGACTGCAGCAGTTCAAGAAGGCGGCTCACTACCACCTTCTCTAGGGCAATTAGGGATGGGCAATAAATGCTGGCCTTGCCAGCGACACCCATATCCCATAAACGAATAAAAAAAATGCGTGTGTTGGACAGTGTTACACAGATGGAATGCTTTAGAATTAGTATCATATCACTGTAAGGAGGATAAAATTATTAGAATTTGGGCTAATTTTAGTTTGGACCCACATGAAGACTATTAACTGAAGCATCATAGAATTACATTAAATATACAGCACAGAAACAGGCCATTCGACCCAACTAGTCTGTGCTGGTGTTTATACTCCACACGCGTCTCCTCCAATTCTATTTACCTCACCTCGGACTTTCAGCGTATCTTTCTATTCTCTTTTCTTTCATTTTCTCTCACCTCCCAAACCCGCGATCTCTATCATCTAGAAGGACGAGGGCAGCAGGCGCATGGGAACATCACCACCTGCAAGTTCCCCTCCAAGTCACACACCATCCTGACTTGGAAATATATCGCCGATCTTTCAGCGTTGCTGGGTCAAAATCCTGGAACTCCCTCCCTAACAACACTGTGGGAGTACCTTCACTACACGGACTGCAGTGGTTCAAGAAGGCAGCAGCTCACCGCCACCTTCTCAAGGTCAATAAATGCTGACTTTGCCAGCGATGCCCACATCCCATGAATGAATTTTTAAAAATGTACTCGTCTAGTTTCCTTTTGAAAGCATCTCAGCTATTTCCCGTAACCACTTCCGGTGGCAGTGAGTTCCACATTCTAACCATTCTCTGAGTAAAGACATTTTTTCTTCTTTCCCTATTTTTATTAGTAACTATCTTGTATCTAGTTTTGGATTCTCCCACAAGTGGAAACATTCACTCCACATCTACCCTGTCCAACCCATTCATAATTTTAAAGACCTCTATCAGGTCTCCTCTAAGTCTTTTCTCTTCTAAACAAAAAAGCCCCAACCCGTTCAATCTTTCCTGATCGCTGTAATCTCTCAGTCCTGGCACCATCCTTGTAAATCTTTTTTGCACTTTCTCCAGTGCTTCTATGTCCTTTTTATAGTATGGAGACCAGAACTGTGCACAATACATGAAGTGCAAGTTTAACATAACTTCAATACTTTTGAATTCTAACCCCCTAGAAATAAATCCTAGTGCTTTGTTAGCATGTTTAATTGTTTTGCTGGCCTGCGATGCTGCTTTTAATGATTTGTTCACCCGTATCCCTAGAGCCCTTTGCTCTTCTACCCCATTCAGTTTTTTTTATTTTCTACGGTGTAGATGATGTTTCTGTTTTTCCTACCAAACTGCATCACCTCACATTTCTTTATGCTAAAGTTCATTTACCACTTAACTGCCCCGTCTGCAAGTTTTCTAATGTATTATGTTGCATTCTTACTCAGTGTTAGCTATACCCCCCAGTCTGGTGTCATCTGTAAATTATGATATTACTCGTTCCTAAATTCAAATCATGAATGTAAATTATGAAAAACAGTGGTCCCAACACTGATCCTTGAGGAACACTGCTTTCTACCTTCCTCCAATCTGAATAAATACCTTTTACCTCTACTCTCTGCTTTCTATTTTTTTAGCCAATTTGCTATCCATTCAACTATTTGTCCCCCGACTTCATATGCCTTAACCTTTGTCATGAACCTACCGTGTGGTACCTTATCAAAGGTCTTTTGAAAATCCAAGTATATGACTTCTACTGCATTACCCTTGTCTACTCTTTCCGTTACCTCTTCAAAGAATTCTATCAGGTTAGTTAAGCATGACTTAGCCTTTCGGAAGCCATCCTGAGTATTTTTTATTATATTTTCTGTCTGTATTGCTCTTCTATCACTTCTTTTAGCATAGATTCCAGTATCTTTCCTATCACAGCTGTTAAGCTGACTGGTCTGTAGTTCCCAGGTTTTGTTATATCCCCCTTTTTGTATATAGCAACAACATCATTTCCTCACTTTTGAATTCCAACCCCTTTGAGATAATGGCCACATTCCATTAGCCTTTTTGATTACTTGTGTATCTGTGCAGTAGCTTTGAATAATTTGTATACATGGATACTTAAGTCCATTTGCTTCTCCACAGCTCCTAGTCTCTCACATTAATTAAATAGTCCGATTTGTTTTTCTCAGATCCAAAACCTTGTATTTCCCCAGCTTGACCTCCACCTGCCATAGTTTTTCTCACTCACTTAATCTGTCCAGGTCCCTTTGTAATTTCCTTCTCCCATCCACACAGCTTACTGTGCCTCCTAACTTAGTGTTAACTGCAAACAACTCTCTATTCCTTCATCCAAGTCATTAATATATATGATACAGAAAGAAGGACTTGCATTTATATAGCGCCTTTCACAACCACCAGGCATCTCAAAGTGCTTTACAGCCAATGAAGTACTTTTTGAAGTGGTGTCACTGTTGTCGGCAGCCAATTTGTGCACAGCAAGCTCCCACAAACAGCAATGTGATAATGACCAGATAATCTGTTTTTTTTGTTAAGGCACGGTGGCATAGTGGTTAGCACTGTTTCCACTGTTGCCTCACGGTGCCAGAGACCCGGGTTCAAATCCAGCCTCGGGCGACTGTCTGTGTGGAGTTTGCACATTCTCCCCGTGTTTGCGTGGGTCTTCTCCGGGTGCTCCGGTTTCCTCCCACAGTCCAAAGATGTGCGGGTTAGGTTGATTGGCTATGATAAATTGACCCTTAGTGTTAGGGGGATTAAATACGTGGGGTTACAGGGATAGGGTGGGATATGTGTTGGTGTAGGAGTTACGGGGATCGGATGGGATATGTGTCGGTTGTGTCGGTGCAGGCTCGATGGGCCGAAATGGCCTCTATCTGCACTGTGTGATTTCTGTGTGATAAATATTGGCCAGGACACCAGGGATAACTCCCCTGCTCTTCTTCGAAATAGTGCCATGGGATCTTTTACATCCACCTGAGAGACCTGAGGTTTAACATCTCATCTGAAAGACAGCACCTCCGACAGTGCAGCGCTCCCGAAGCACTGCACTGGAGCGTCAGCCTAGCTTTATGTACTCAAGTCTCTGGAGTGGGACTTGAACCCACAACCTTCTGACTCAAAGGCGAGTGTGCTACCCACTGAGCCACGGCTGACACAGACACATATGGTAAAAAGCTGAATACAGATTCCTTCTGTACAATTTTTCAAAAAAGTTTAAAGTGAGCAGGACTTGTGTTGGAGTGACATGCAATACAGGAGAAGCAGAATACCAGCTTGTTTATCTGCAAAAGTTCAAGGCATTCGGTGACATTAATGATTTAATGATTTCTGGGTTCAGTAGATGTTTTCTGTCAATGAGTAACCTAGTCATATAAAGGAAATCTCAAAGACCAATTGTCCACAGGGCTTTGGTGTGAGGCTACAAAAATTCCATTACTTTAGATTTTATCTTTGTCTCTGGATAGGCGGGGAATTCACGAGGGCCCCTCCCCCGCACTATCCTGTAGCCACCTGTAATTTGATTAATTGTCTGAGACCAGTGGGGATTTAAATATCGCCACGTTGTTTATTACAATGCTGCACAGAGATGCTCCATGTTTCTAGAACCTTCACTTAGAGGCTGGGCTCTTGGGGTTGATCTGCTCAACTGACATGTGACTTCTTCATAGGACATAAATATTTGCGGGGACGCCGGTCAGCGGCCGGGTAACCCGGAACGTGGAGGTCCTGCCAGATTTAATGGCAGGACCTCATTGGAAATTGTTTTACTCTGTTTCCTGCCTGACAGCTGGCCAGATTGAGAGGCTGGATGGCCGCCAAACGGGATAGCCTGTGCTGCAAGGTGTCAGCCAGGAACCGCTAGGGACGGTCCCCGGCAATCGAGAAGATGTTTGGTCGGTGGGGGATGGGGGCTGAGGGGGTCATGGCGGGAGTAGGGGGTTCTGGGAGCACGGCAGAGAGGAGGGAGGGAGATCAGATCGCCGGGGGGGTCGGAGGGGGGATATTCCGGGAGATTGCAGGGGGGTGGGGGGGGCGGGGGGGGGGGGGGGGAGATCGCCGGAAGGGAGGCAGAAAGCAGTAGGTTTGCTTGCGGGGAGGGGGGGCCGGAGGGGGGAGCACACCTGCTCCTCCTGGTCCAAAAGCAGCGGTGGAAAAGCACTTACCCGCTGGATCTGGCAGCTTCCCCCTCCCTTTAGCTGGTGGGTTTCCCGAGCCCTGGGAAACCTGGCCCTCAGCCGTTAAATTAAAATCGCCGATAAAATCGGAGGCACGGAGCCTGATTTAAATATTATAATCACTGCCCTGCCTCTCCAGAGCAGGTTACTCGGCCGACCCCCAGACCCGCCCCAGTTGAACCGGAAGTAGGCACATTTGCGGCGGGTTGGGTCAGGTTTCCCATTTTTAACAATTTAAGCCCCATCCCCCACCAAACACTGTCCCGCCCTTCTGAGGTGGGGGGTAAAATTATCCCCATTGTGACACAACTAAATGGTATTTGTCACTCTTATTGCAACGTCTGTGCTTGACTCTAGCTGTGTCCTCTGTTCGTCAAAGACCACGTGGCTGCGGAGCACTACGAAATGTTTGCAGCACAGAAACAGGCCGTCCGGCCCAGCAGATCCATGCCGGTGATTGTGCTCCACACCAGCCTCCTCCCACCCCTACTTCATATAATATCAGAAGTGAAGTTTTCTGTGCTGTTGTTGCCACCTCAGCAGAGCGGATATCTTGCCGTCAGAAGAAGGAGCATCCGTACAGTACGTGGAAAAGCTGACAAAACCAGCTTTCAAATAGCCCTAAAAAGCTGGGAACTCAAAACACAATGTGCAACTGGAAAAACAGCCCTGTAGTGGAGGCCACTGCTTCAAGGCCTTAGTTAAATGGCTTTTTCTTACCGTGGATTCCCAGGATTTTGATTAGTGCTTTGTGACCACATTCTGCAATTATTTTTCTGTGTAAACTGAAACCCAATGGCCTCCTGTATGAGGTACACAAAGTAGTTACAATGAGAGTGCAGTGAGACATCAGCGCGTTGAGATGCAGCTGTACTCAATATTCCATCAGTTGTATTACAGCGAGCAACCTAAAGTGCACAAAGTGCAGTCTTTGCCGTGGTGGATTTAGCTTCTTTTTGGAACATGCCCCAGACCACCCCAGGAAATATATTTCACCCTTCAAAAATGTCTGGTACATAAGAACATGAGAAATAGGAGCAGGAGTAGGCCACTTGGCCCCTTGAGCCTGCTCCACCATTCCATAAGATCATGGCTGATCTGATCTTGGCCTCAACTCCACTTCCCTGCCCACTCCCCATAACCCTTCACTCCCTTATCTTGCAAAAATCTGTCTATCTCCACCTTAAATGTATTTAATGACCCAGCCTCCACGGCTCTCTGGGGCAGAGAATTCCACAGATTTACGACCCTCTGAGAGAAGAAATTCCTCCTCATCTCAGTTCTAAAAGGGCGACCCTTTATTCTGAGACTGTGCCCCCAAGTTCTAGATTTCCCCACGAGGGGAAACATCCTCTCTGCACCTACCGTGTCGAGCCCCCTCCGTATCTTATATGTTTCAATAAGATCACCTCTCATTCTTCTAAATTCCAATGAGTATAGGCCCAACCAACTCAAAACATTTTGAAGTGTACAGTGATCCAGCGTTTGAAGCCAAAAGACTTGCATTTATATAATACATTTCACGACCACCAGACATCCCAAAGCACTGTACAGCCAATGAAGTATTTTTTGGAGTGTAGCCACTGTTGTAATGTAGGAAACCTGGCAGCCAATTTGCGCACAGCAAGCTCCCACAAACAGCAATGTAATAATGACCAGATAATCTGTTTTAGTGATCTTGATTGAGGGATAAATATTGGCCAGGACACCGGGGAGAACTCCCCTGCTCTTCTTCAAAATAGTGCCACGGGATCTTTTACATCCACCTGAGAGAGCAGACGGGGGCCTCAGTTTAAAGTCTCATCTGAACGGCGGCGCCTCTGACAGTGCAGCACTCCCTCAGTACTGCACTCCCTCAGTACTGCACTGGAGTGTCAGCCTAGCTTTATGTGCTCAAGTCCCTGGAGTGGGACTTGAACCCACAACCTTCTGACAAGAGGCAAGTGTGCTACCCACTGAGCCACGGCTGAACACAAAATGATTCCTTCTGGAATTGTTTTAAATATTAAAAGCAGTTATTACAAATCATAATTGATTTTTTTGTTGCACCAACAGAAGGTATTACTCAATGAATGTAACTCAATAGGCTTGCATGCATGCCAGTACCATGACTGGGATCTGCTGAGCAGGCACTCCTTCCAATTACAAGTCAAAGTGACACTAGAAAAAATGACGCCAGCTTTCAGAAATGTATATCTGCAACACCTGATCGAACCTGGAACTAATTATTTGGAAAGAAAGTTGGGCGGGGTGATATTTGGAACCAGAAGAGAATGTCTGAGACTGCACGTAATTGTGAACAGGGCTTGACTGATTATTACAGGAACTAGTAGCAATGATCAGTAACATGTTGCAAGCAGTACCTTATCCTCCTGTTCAATTTTAGGCAAACTAAACCTGCTGTGGATGTGTGGAATACTATGAAAAATTCCCGCCACCTCAGCATTATAACAGTAAATAGTAATTTGCAGAAACATAGAAAAATAGGAGCAGGAGTAGGCCATTCGGCCCTTCGAGCCTGCTCTGCCATTCAATATGATCATGGCTGATCCTCTATCTCAATACCATATTCCCGCTCTCTTCCCATACCCCTTGATGTCTTTTGTGTCTAGAAATCTATCTATCTCCTTCTTAAATATATTCAGTGACTTGACCTCCACAGCCTTCTGTGGTAGAGAATTCCACAGGTTCACCACCCTCTGAGTGCAGAAATTTCTCCTCATCTCAGTCCTAAATGTCCTATCCCGTATCCTGAGACTGTGACCCCTCGTTCTAGACCCCCCAGCCAGGGGAAACATCCTCCCTGCATCCAGTTTGTCCTAGCCCTGTCAGAATTTTATACGTTTCAATGAGGAAAAAATGATGTAATCAGTGAATCAGATCATTGTGGTAAAGGACAAAATTTGATTCTACAGTAACTTGTGCATGCATTTTTAGTTTGTTTGAACCAATTGTATTAGTGGTGCCCCCTTTTTAGAAGAGGGCACTTGTCAAGAACTGGTCGCTGTTTAGTGGCATTGGGTGAATGTGATGCCATTCTATTGTTTAAACAAAATCGGTAAAGGTGAAGCAGAGTCGACAATGCTTTTAAACACATGTCTCTGTCTACTCTTGTTATTAACATTCAGACGAGCCTATGAAATTTCCTATGAGCCTATGGGTAATTACAGACAGTCTCACTCGGGTGTCGATCTTGACTTTGTGCAAAAATGGGCGGCAGCCCGATGTAAAATGAGCTATCACCCGTTTAACTCCACCGCATCTGTTCGATGCCACCTTCCATACCAGTGCTTCCAACATGTCTTCCTTTTTCCTCAGCTGTGGTTTCCCCTCTACTGTGGTTGACACGGCCCTTGACCGTTCCATTTCCCACACTTCTGCCCTCACCCCTGCCCCTCCCTCCCTCCCGGAACCACGACAGAGTTCCCCTTGTCCTCACCTTTCACCCCACCAGCCTCCACATTCAACGGACCATCCTCCGCCATTTCCGCCACCTCCAATGTGATCCCACCACCAAACACATCTTCCCCTCCCCTTTCAGCATTCCGAAGGGACCGCTCCCTCCGCGACACCCTGGTCCACTCCTCAATCACCCCCAACAGCCCTTCCCCCTTCGCCCATCACCTTCCCATGCGAGCGCAGGAGATGCAACACATGCCCTTTTACCTCCTCCCTTCCCACTGTCCAGGGCCCCAAACACCCCTTCCAGGTGAAACAGCGATTTACTTGTACTTCTTGCAATCTAGTATACTGTATTTGCTGCTCACGATGCGGTCTCCTCTACATTGGGGAGACCAAACGCAGATTGGGCGACCGCTTTGTGGAACACCTCCGTTCAGTCCGTAAGGGCGATCCTGAGCGTCCGGTCTCCTGTCACTTTAATTCTCCGCTTCACTCCCACTCTGATCTCTCTGTCCTCGGCCTATTACAGGAAACACTTTGGTATCCGGCACCGACAGGACTGGGATGGTGCCGGTTGATTAAAAATTCCGGATGACGGAGAGGGTTATCTACCGAGGCTATTTTTAACAAACAAAAATTTAAAAATCAAGAAATGTGCAGTATACAGTAATTGGGTACTCACCTACACTGCGGGAAAGTCAGACTCCTGTTATTGAGGTGTTCCGACTTCCGACAGCGCCAAGAAGCCGAGTAGTAGCAGTTTGGAGAACTACCCCCACTGACTAACTCGGCCACCGTGGGAGACTCGGACTCGGCAGCATTTCCGGTTATTGAGCTGTTGTTTTCGGAATATGAATTTTGCCGGTTAATAGAGAATTCCGGATATTTTGGTGCCGTTTAAACGAGAGTTTCCTGTACACTGTTCCAATGAAGCTCAACGTAAGCTCGAGGAACAGCACCTCCTCTTTCGATTAGGCACTTTACAGCCTTCTGGACTCAACATTGAGTTCAACAATTTCAAACTATAATCCCTGCCCCCATTTTTCATGCTGTATGATTTTACCACCCGCTTTGCAACATTTTATCTTTCCTGCCTCTTACCTCAGCACAGTATGTTCCTTCAATTCCTTCCTCCCCTCCCACCCGCCCCCACCCCCACCCCTCCCTGTCTCTGGTCTGCTTAATATCTGTTACATCTCCAGCTTCTTCCAGTTCTGATGAAGGGTCCCAGACCTGAAACGTTAACTCTATTTCTCTCTCCACGGATGCTGGCCTGCTGAGTGTTTCCAGCATTTTCTGTTGTTCTATCAGCCGTTTAACACTGGCACAGAGCCAAGATCAACCCCACAGACTGAGAACAAGTCTGGCTGGGCAATCTGAAAGCAGTTTAAATATCATTTATAAATTTTTGACCATTTAAAAAAAAAAAAAAAAAAACAACCTTCCAGACAATGGGGGGAATTGTAACAGGCATGGATGGGTGGGTTGGGGTTGGGTGCTTACTTAAAATAGGAGGAGAATGAAGCGCGTCCGCAACCCGGCTCCAACGCGCTGATAGTGCGCCGGTTTAACCGAGGCGCATTTGGGTGCGTGCAAGTAACTTGCTCGCGGGAGTCGGCGCGATCAATAGTAATTAATTAAGACACCAATTAACCTCATAATTCCGAAGCCCCTCATTTGCATGTAATTAACGCCTCCAGCATGGGAAACTCGCCAGTGAAAAGGACGCGAGTTTCAGGTAGGTTCATGGGGGTCTTTAAACTTCTGATTGATCTCACGAAAGGCTCAGTTCTTGCAGCTGCTTTGTCAGTTTCCTCTGGCAAACGTTTAGCAGAGTTCTTGTCGGAGGTTTTTGGAGAAGTTTGAAGGCTAGGAAACAGACGCCAGCAGGATAGGAGATGCCGTGGATGTTTTTGACATGACATCGGAAGAGAACGAGAATCGCCATCCATGGCAGCGAGGCCGTGTTGTGGTGGGATCAGCAGGTGCACAGGAGCGAGGAGGCCAATAGAGGGGCCGAGGTCACAGGATGCACTACCCATGTAACGGGGTGTACAGTCAGAGGCTCGGCTTCCTTGACCTCTCGGAAGAGCAGTACTTAATTCCGCAGGCTGAGGTTGTCACATCAGGTGGTGGCAGACATCATCAGCAGAAGAAGACCTGCTCCCCGCTGGGCCTGCCTCTGGTTCCTTCCAGGGCGCTACTGGAGACATCTCGAGGGTCTCGCAGTCCACTGCACATAAATGCAGAAGGCAGGTGACGGATGGATTGTTTGCCAGGGCTGGGAGTTATGTAAATATCCCCTGTGATGACAATAGCCAGAATAAGCGGGCACTCGCATTCGCTTCTCTGCCTGGCTTCCTACAGGTACTGAGTACAATTGATTAAAAAGCAAATTATTATTTAAATGGGGAGAGATTACAAAATGCTGAGGTACAGGGGGATCTGGGGGTCCTTGTACATGAATCACAAAAAGTTAGCATGCAGGTACAGCAAGTAATTAGGAAGGCAAATGGAATGCTGGCCTTTATTGCAAAGGGAATGGAGTATAAAAGTAGGGAAGTCCTGTTACAACTGTAAAGGGCGTTGGTGAGACCACATCTGGAGTACTGCGTACAGTTTTGGTCTCATTTAAGGAAGGATATACTTGCATTGGAGGCAGTTCAGAGAAGGTTCACGAGGTTGATTCCGGAGATGAAGAGGTTGTCTTATGAAGAAAGGTTGAGCAGGTTGGACCTATACTCATTGGAGTTTAGAAGAATGAGAGGGGTCTTATTGAAACATATAAGATTCTGAAGGGGCTTGATAGGGTAGATGCAGAGAGGATGTTTCCCCTCATGGGGGAATCTAGAACTAGGGGGTGTAATGTCCGTGTGTAATTGAGACACGGACTGCAGAAGTTGGTTATAACAGGTGTTTACTGAATGGAGACAAAACTGGAACTACTATACAAAGTTACTTCACAGGCTTATATACAGGGGTGGTCACTACTGGTACTGCAGTATACAGGGGCTGCAGAATATAGTTCCTTCTTCAAGGTACATACACTACAATTCCTCCCCTTTTAGCTAAACAGTACATAACATTCGATTAATAATGAAATAACATATTTACAATTACAGTTGCTATATACATTAGCTGAAGTTAATCAATTATAAATTCAGTCTTTGAGGAGGCTTCCTGATTCTGTCCGGATAACGCCTCTTTGGGGTATCAGGTTCTTCTGGCAAAGTTGATTCGGGATCAACGTCGTTGTTTGGTTCGTCTGCTTCCAATATCACCGATTCTGAGGTAGATGCAATTGGTACTTCGGTTTCATCACCAGGTGTATAGGATCGTGGTGTAGATTTGACGTTTTCCAGTGACTCTAGAATCTGGTCAGCATGGCGTCTTACAATGCTCTCTCCAACGTCCACGGTATACATTAGAGGTCCTTGCCGTGTGCAGATCGTTCCTGGCTGCCATTTCTCTGTGCGGTAGTCCCGGGCCAAAACTGGTTGACCTATCTTGAAATTCCTGGTTGGCCTTTCATTCATATTCTGAAACTGCCTGTTCTCCACATCTCTTCTGATGTTTGGCTTAACCAAATCCAAGCGGCATCTTAGTCTTCGATTGAAGAACATCATGGCTGGAGTTTGGTTGGTAACCGCATGTGTCGCATTCCGGTAGGCAAACAAGAAGTTATCCACCTTGTGTTGTAGGGGTATGTCTTCATTACACATTGCCTTGATAGCCTTCTTGAATGCTTGAACGAACCTCTCAGCTAATCCATTGGTGGCTGGATGATATGGGGCGGATGTGTAATGCTTAACACCATTGTTCTTTAAGAACCTCCGGAACTCTTCAGACACAAACTGTGGTTCATTGTCGGAGCAAATCTGTTCAGGCAGCCCATTTCTGGCGAATATGGTTCATAAGACTGTGATAGTTTTTTCTGTGGTGGTTGAGGACATTTTTATTACCTCTGGCCACTTTGAATGTGCATCCACCGCAATTAAAAACATCGAGTCCATAAATGGACCAGCAAAATCAATGTGTACCCTTTGCTATGGAGATGAGGGCCACTCCCATGGATGTAGAGGGGCTTGTGGTGGGGTGTTTTGGACCTTCTGGCATCCTGTACAGCTCTTGGTCATCTCTTTGATTTCTCTATCGATTCCCGGCCACCACACAAACGCTCTGGCTAAGTTCTTCATTTTTACCCCTCTCAGATGTCCCTCATGAAGCTCATTGAGCACTCTATCCTTCAATTTGGGTGGAATTACTACTCTGGATCCATACATCAAGGTTCCTCGGCACACTGACAGCTGTTCTCTTCTCGGCGAGAATGCTGGCAACAGTGGTTCGCCATGTGCTGGCCATCCCTTCACCGTTAAATCATAGACCCTGGAGAGTGTCGGGTCATTTCGTGTTTCCTTTTCTATGTTTGCATTCATCACAGGTAGACATTCGACTATGGTTGAGTGGAATATCTCCACCGGGTCCACTGCAGGTGCTGCTTCCACCGTCGGCAACGGTAGGCGCGACAATCCATCAGCATTCCCATGCTGTTTAGTTCCTTTTGTACTCGATGTCATATTGGTGTGCCCCTAGGAAAAGGGACCACCTCTGTAGCCGTTGTGCTGTCATTATCGGGACGCCCTTCTTAGGGTTGAAAATGGAGACAAGAGGTTGATGGTCAGTTAGTAGAGTAAATTTCTGTCCGTGCAGGTAGTGATTGAACTTCTTCACCCCCCACACCAGGCTGAGGGCCTCTCTGTCAATCTGGGCGTAGTTACGCTCGGCTGCAGTTAACGAGCGTGACGCAAAAGCTATCGGCCTCTCTGAACCATCAAGGGTTCATGTGACAGTACCGCTCCAACGCCGTAGGGAGACGCATCACACGCCAGTCTTATCGGTAGTGATGGGTTGTAGTGAGCCAATACTTCTCTTGAAGTGATCAGGCCTTTACACTCCTGAAAGGCCTGCTTACATTCATCGCTCCATTTCCATGCTACTCCAGTTTGTAGCAGGGTGTTCAGTGGGTGCAGAATTGTAGACAAATTCGGCAAAAACTTATGGTAGTAATTCACCAATCCGAGGAATGACCTCAGTTGTGACACATTTTCAGGCGCTGGAGCCTTAACTACCGCTTCAATTTTGTCAGGGGACTCATGTAACCCCTCTTCATCAATCACGTGGCCACAATACGATATTTGTTTCTTAAAAAACTCGCACTTGGGGCGATTGGCTCGTAACCCATGTTCACTTAGTCTAGTGAGCACCTGCGGTTGGCAAGGTGTTCACTGTCATTTTCACCTGTCACTAGGATGTCGTCCAAGTAACACTGAGTCCCCGGAATCCCTTGCAGAACTTGTTCCATCGCTCTTTGCCATATAGCCGGAGCTGATGCTACTCCGAATACCAGTCGATTATACTGGTAAAGACCTTGGTGAGTGTTTATCGTGAGATATTTCCTCGAGGATTCTTCAACCTCCATCTGCAAATATGCTTGCGCTAGTTCAATTTTTGTAAAACGTTTCCCTCCAGATAGTGAGGCGAAAATATCTTCTATCCTCGGAAGAGGATACTGTACTGTGTGAAGGACTGGGTTCACAGTCACCTTGAAGTCCCCACAGATGCGAACCTTCCTTGGCTCCTCAGACTTATTGTTTAACGTTTTCTTCATGACAGGAACGATGGGTGTCGCCCACTCGCTCCAGTCTACCTTAGATAACATGCCTGCATTCTCCAGATTCTCCAGCTCTGCCTCGACGGCTGGGCGAATTGCATACGGTACCGGTCTTGCTTTGAAAAACTTGGGAATTGCATTCTCTTCTATTTTTATCGAGGAGGTTACGCCTTTAAGAGTTCCCAGTCCTTGTTGAAATACCTCTTTAGTGTTAGCTAAGATTTTTGACAATCGTCCAGGTGTGATGTCGTCATCCTTTTTACCAGCCACAGTGCATGCCTGAATGGAGTGCCAGTCTAAACTTATCTTTCTGATCCATTCACGTCCCAATAACGGTGGTCCACCATCTTGCAGTATGTACAGATACAATTTCTGTATTTCCTTGCCGTTGTATTCGACAGGCAGCCTTATTTTCCCTCTGGGGTATACTTTCTGCCCCGTATATGTCTTCAAAACAATGGATGTGTCTTTCAAGGGTATGTGTGAGAATAGCCGCTCGTAGTCTCGTCGATTCATGACGGTCAGGGCTGATCCTGTATCCAATTCCATTTTGACTTGGAACCCTGCTATCGTGAGGGTGACCCAAATGGTTCGGTGATCCTCTTTTGCGATTACGTTGTGTAGTTTGAGACAGCTTAGTCTCTTGTTCCCGGATTCACTATCGCTCTTCTGGTCTTCGGAACTACTGTCCGTCATCTTTTGTACTTTCCTGTACTGTTCCTTGTGGTAAACCACTGTTATCGTTCACAACCGTTCACTATTGTTACACTGTTGTTATCACTGTTTACACTGTTGTTATCACTACACAAGGTTACCTCTTGCCACGCACGCTGTTATACCTAGGCATACCTCAGCTGACTCCGCCTGCTTGCCCAGGTATAAAGGTGACCGCTTGGCTAGTATTCTTCCTTGTTGGAACCGATCACCCACGAGGGTGGGCTCTGTTATTTAGCCAATAAAAACCTATAGTTACTATCTTAACTCGTCGCTTTTCATGGAATGAATTGATAGGTATATCAATTTTATTGGCTAAATTTTGAAATGACTGACCAGCCCCAGCAGCCGACTTGGCTGCGAGCCCTCCGACCGCCGTACCTGGATCTAAACCCACAGGCAGCGAATTCAGCCCTCGACTTCGATCACTGGCTGAGCTGCTTTGAATCCTACCTGGTAGCCTCCGGCGTGCCATCGGAAGCCGACAAACTAAGAGTTCTGACCGCCCAGGTGAGCCCTAAAGTATTTGCACTCATCCGGGACCTTGATACATACGAGGAGGCCCTCGACCTGCTAAAAGAGCAGTACCGGAGCCCAGTAAATTCAATGTATGCCAGACATCTCCTAAGATCCCGCTCGCAACAGCCAGGAGAGTCTGTAGATGAATTTTTACGGGCGCTACAAACACTCGGCAGGGACTGTGACTTTAAAGCTGTATCGGCTGCACAACATGCTGAAGGAAATATCCGTGATGCCTTCGTGAAAGGCCTTCGGTCCCACTACTCACGGCAAAGACTGCTTGAATCAAAGGACCTCGACTTGAAAGCAGCTACAGCCCTCGCTCGCTCCCTGGAAGTGGCCCATCGGGACCTCGAGGCGTACTCCGGGTACAGTGCTGCACGACCGTGGGACTCGGGCCCGACTCCGGCCGCAATACCCCTCGCACCGCCGCCCCTGGGACCTACTACGGCGTCGGTGTCCCGGAATCGATCGGGACCGCCACCCCCGGGACCTGCTGCGGCAGCGGAGCCCCGCGATCGGGCCGCCAGCTGCTATTTCTGTGGCCAGGCGAGACATCAAAGGGCGCGCTGCCCTGCAAGGAACGCGACCTGCTCCGGCTGCAGAAAAAAAGGCCACTTCGCGAACGCCTGCAGAGGGAAAGCCACAGACGCCAGCAGTGCCTCATGTGAGTTGTGGGGGCGGCCATCTTTGATCAAGGCCACAGACGCCAGCAGTGCCTCATGTGAGTCGTGGGGGGCGGCCATCTTCTCCGCCATTTTGTTCGCCGCACTCGGCCGCCATGTTGTCTCCAGACCCGACCACCGCCTCACCTGCTGACGACAGCAGCTCACTCAGCCATACACTGGCCTCCGTCACGCTTGACCAAGCTCTCCCGCATCATCTGTCCAGGTCCATGATGGACATCGAGGTAAACGGCCATGCCACCCCCTGCCTGTTCGACAGCGGGAGCAGAGTTTTATTCACCCAGACACGGTGCGCTGCTACTCCCTCACTGTCCGGCCAACGCGCCATCGGATCTCTATGGCATCGAAGTCCCGTTCAACAGACGTCAGCGGATACTGTGTGGTGACCCTGTCGGTTAGGGGCACGGAATATAAAAACTTTAAACTTCTCGTCCTGCCCCAGCTCTGCGCTGCCGTCCTACTAGGGCTGGATTTCCAATGCCACCTCCAAAGTGTCACTTTGGCATACGGTGGACCCCTCCCCCCACTCAGTCTACAACCAGCAGTTTTTAAACCGCCCGCCGCATACCACCTGCGGCCTCTCCACTCTCAAAGTCCCGCCCCCCTCCTTGTTCGCTAACCTCACCCGCGACTGTAAACCCGTCGCTACCAAGAGCAGGCGGTACAGCGCCGGGGACAGAGCTTTTATTAGCTCTGAGGTGTAGCGTCTCCTGAAGGAGGGCATCATCGAGGGGAGCACCAGCCCCTGGCGTGCCCAGGTCGTAGTCGTTAAGACCGGCAATAAAAACCGCCTGGTCATCGACTACAGCCAAACCATAAACCGGTACACCCAGCTGGACGCATACCCCCTCCCCTGCATATCTGACATGGTCAACCAGATTGCACAGTACCGGGTATTCTCCACCATCGACCTTAAGTCGGCCTATCACCAACTCCCTATCCGCCCTGAGGACCGCCAGTATACCGCCTTCGAGGTGAATGGCCGCCTCTACCACTTCCTTAGGGTTCCCTTCGGCGTCACCAACGGGGTTTCGGTCTTCCAAAGGGAGATGGACCGGATGGTTGACCAGAACGCGCTGCAGGCCACGTTTCCTTACCTAGATAACGTCACCATCTGCGGCCACGACCAGCAGGACCACGATGTTAATCTGGAGAAATTCCTCCGTACAGCCCAACGGCTGAACCTCACTTACAATAAGGAGAAATGTGTGTTTAACACCTCGCGCCTTGCCATCCTCGGCTGCGTAGTAGAGAACAGAGTCATCGGCCCCGACCCCGAAAGAATGCGCCCCCTCATGGAGCTTCCCCTTCCCCACTGTCAAAAGGCACTGAAGAGAACCCTGGGGCTCTTCGCTTACTATGCCCAATGGGTGCCCAATTATGCGGACAAAGCCAGACCCCTCATGAAGTCAACCTCCTTCCCCCTGACACCAGAAGCATGCGCAGCCTTCTCCCTCATAAAAGGAGACATTGCGAAGGCCACAATGCACGCAGTGGATGAGTCCATCCCTTTCCAAGTGGAGAGCGATGCATCCGACTTCGCCCTAGCTGCAACCCTTAACCAGGCGGGGAGACCTGTGGCCTTCTTCCCAAGGACCCTCCAGGGCCCTGAGATCCGACACTCTTCTGTCGAGAAGGAGGCCCAGGCGATTGTGGAAGCGGTACGACGCTGGAGGCATTACCTGGCAGGCAAACGATTTACCCTCCTCACCGACCAGCGTTCGGTTGCTTTTATGTTTAATAACAAGCTGAGGGGCAAAATCAAGAACGACAAGATCTTGAGGTGGAGAATTGAGCTCTCCACCTACGAGTACGATATCTTGTACCGGCCTGGTAAACTCAACGAGCCCCCTGATGCTCTATCACGAGGTACATGCGCCAACGCGCAAGTTGATAGACTGCGGACCCTCCACAACGACCTCTGCCACCCTGGGGTCACTTGACTTTACCACTTCATTAAGGCCCGCAACCTGCCCTACTCCATCGAGGAGGTCAGGACCATGACCAGGAACTGCCAAGTCTGTGCCGAATGCAAACCGCATTTCTATAGGCCGGACAGAGCAAGCCTGATCAAGGCCACCCGCCCCTTCGAGCGCTTGAGCATCGATTTTAAGGGGCCCCTCCCGTCCTCTGACCGTAATGTGTACTTCCTCAACATTATTGACGAGTACTCCTGTTTCCCCTTTGCCATCCCCTGCCCAGACATGACCAGTACCACGGTCATCAAATGCCTGAACGACCTCTTCGCCTTGTTCGGGTTCCCGAACTATATACATAGCGACCGGGGCTCATCCTTCATGAGCGAGGAACTTTGCCAGTTCCTGCTCGCGAGAGGTATTGCTGCGAGCAGGACCACCAGCTACAACCCCCGGGGGAACGGCCAGGTGGAAAGAGAGAACGCGACAGTTTGGAAGGCCGTCCTCTTAGCCCTAAAGTCTAAGGGCCTCCCAACCTCTCGCTGGCAGGAAGTCCTCCCGGCAGCGCTCCATTCCATCTGGTCAGTGCTTTGTACCCCCATTAACGCCACCCCTCATGAGCAAATGTTCGTTTTCCCCAGGAAGTCGACTACGGGAACCTCGCTACCAACATGGCTGACTTCTCCGGGGCCCGTCCTGCTGCGGAAGCACGTGAGGACCCATAAAACGGACCCCCTGGTCGAGAGGGTGAACCTCCTGCACGCCAACCCCCAGTATGCCTATGTGGAATACCCAGACAGGCGGGAGGACACAGTCTCCTTGGACCCCTGAGACACCACCGTTATCCCCCACCACCCCCCCAAATCCAGCTCCTGTAGGCGGCATGCCGGAACCCCAGGGGCCTTCGTCGACCACGCAGACACCAGCATTAACATCGGATACTGCACCACCGCCGCCGCTGCTACGCCGGTCAGAAAGGCTTACGAGGCCTCCTGATGGACTGACATACACGAACTGGTAGTACACTTCACCCCGCCGGACTCAATTTTAAACAAGGGGTGAATGTGGTAAACCACTGTTATCGTTCACTATTGTTACACTGTTGTTATCACTGTTTACACTGTTGTTATCACTACACAAGGTTACCTCTTGCCACGCACGCTGTTCTACCTAGGCATACCTCAGCTGACTCCGCCCATGGCTCCGCCTGCTTGCCCAGGTATAAAGGTGACCGCTTGGCTAGTATTCTTCCTTGTTGGAACCGATCACCCACGAGGGTGGGCTCTGTTATTTAGCCAATAAAAACCTATAGTTACTGGCCTAGAAATTGGGTATAGCCCTGCCAGCTCGTTTGCGCCGTAAATTTTGCGCCCGCCGCGGAGCCAGTTGTGCCCGCCCCATATTCACTTTCAGCGCCCCAAAGCGGAACCGGGCGCTGCTCCAGGGTTTGGCCGCCCCGCTTGGGGTGCTGAAAGTGAATTTCAGCGCTGCCGGTCCCGCTGCGCCACCCGATGCGGTGCGGCAGGCTGCTGTACTGCAGGCCTCCCCCTTCTCTTAAGGGGGAGGTGCCTGCAACGGCCGGAGCCCCGATTGCAAGTGCCGGCAAAAGAGCCCGGCACAACGGAGAAGTGCCGGGCTCCACGGAAACCAGCCGGCAATGCCGCGGGGGGGGGGTGGAGGAGGCCGGGGAAGGAGGTGCGGGCAGGCGGCTGCCGAAAAAGCGGCCGGCCGCACCTCCACCTTAACTTGCGCCGCTAAGGCTGCAGTAAGGACCCGGTCTCCCGATGTTGTTAGCGCCCGCCACGGAAGAGGCGGCCGCTACTGAAGATGGGGATCAGCGTGGTTTCGGGCGGTACCGGGGCACTGCGCACACCGATGACGTCATCGGTGCCGGCGCAGCGCTACCGGCTAACGCTGATGTTAGGGCCCACCTAATTTCGGGCGCGACGCAACTTCCGGCGCAACCCACTCTTTCGCCCCTAATTGGGCGCAAACGCAAGTGAATTTCTAGGCCACTATCTTAACTTGTCGCTTTTCATGGAATGAATTGATAGGTATATCATTCCTTAGTAGTCTTTTTGTTGTCGTTAGTCGTCTTCCCGGACCTGCAAACTCGTGCAATGTGTCCCATCTTTCCGCATTACCTGCATGTTTTGTCCTTGGACCAGCAGTCCTTCTGGTCATGGGTTGTTCTGCCGCAGCAATAACATTTTTCAAATCCCCGTGTCATTTCATGGGTGCTGTATTCCTGTGGCTTTTGCTGCATTTTCGCAGCTCCCCTTGCTGCTGCTTCGTACGATACTGCCACGCTGAAAGCCTTATCTAGCGTCAGCTCTTTCTCTGAGAGTAACCTCTTCTGGGTTCCTTCACTCAGGAGTCCACAGACAAATTTGCCCCGTAGGGTATCTGCCAGTCCTGCTCCAAACTGGCAGTGCTTTGATAGCTTGCGTAGTTCCGTAAGGTAATCAGCATTGCTCTCATCTTTATGCTGATTTCTCTTGTGGAATTTAAATCTTTCTGCTATCAGCAGCGGTGTAGGATTTAGGTGTTCCTGTAGGATATCAACAATTTCGTTAAAACTCTTCGCCATCGGTTTGACTGGAGTGATCAGGTTCCGCAATAGGCCGTACGTTCTTGCGCCCATTAAGTTTAGTAGTACCGATGCCTTTTTCTCATCGGCTACTTCATTTGCCTTGCAATATACTTCGACTCTTTCCATATACGTGGTCCAGTCTTCTATTGCATTATCGAAGGCAGTGATATTGCCAGTCTTCGGCATCTTGGAGATCTAAGATGGTGCCTCCCGCGCTTTGCTTTCTTCCCCGATTGAACAAAATGGCGCCTCCCGCGCTTTGCCTTCTTCCCCACTGGATTAAGATGGCGCCTCCCATGCTTTCTGCCTTTTCCGCTGCTGCCAGCGCTGTTGCTGGCGTTTTTATGCCTTGATGGTGACGCCCTATGGTCTTCACGCGCTTCCCCCCGCGCTGCTGCCAACGCCGCTCTTCGCGGTCCCCGTGGCAAACTGCAGCTCCTCGCGGCTTTCTGCGCTTCTAATTTCTTTTTCTTTTATTTTAATTACTGTTCCCGTCATCAGAGCAGACCCTATGGGACACTTCCCTCACTCTTCTCGGGTCTGTACGCTGCCCGGCTTCGTAGCACCGGCCGTGCCCTGTGTGCTCCACCCTCTCTCTCTCCTCTTCCCGACAACGCTGCTCGGCCCCGTTGAAAAGCCACCCGATCGAGCTCTAGCCCGCCGCAGCCCAGAAAGGATCAGTGTACTACCTGCCACCAGCCCGATTAGCTGGAACACCATAGACTGGATAACCAAGCCCAGCTCTCGACAGCCTCTCCTGCAAATCTTCGAATTCGATGAATCAGAGGGTGGTTGCCCACGGTCGACGCCCGTTTCTTCTGTTTGTTTTTTTTTCTTTTTGGATTTCTTCCTTCTGGCTTTGACCTCTAATAACTTCGCTTCAGGGATGGATCCCCGTGAGGTGGTGCAGAACTGTAGGTAAGTTCGGATCTGTTCGTCGCCAATGTAACGTCCGTGTGTAATTGAGACACAGACTGCAGAAGTTGGTTATAACAGGTGTTTACTGAATGGAGACAAAACTGGAACTACTATACAAAGTTACTACACAGGCTTATATACAGGGGTGGTCACTACTGGTACTGCAGTATACAGGGGCTGCAGAATATAGTTCCTTCTTCAAGGTAGATACACTACAGGGGGCATAATTTCAGAATAAGGGGGCACCCTTTTAAATCGGAAATGAGGAGGAATTTCTTCTCTGAGGGTCATGAACCTTTGGAATTCTCTTCCCCAGAGAGCTGTGGAAGCTGGGTCATTGAATTTATTTAAGGTGGAGATAGACAGATTTTTGAACGATAAGGGAGTTCAGGGTTATGGGGAGCGGGCAGGGAAGTGGAGTTGAGGCCAAGATCAGATCAGCCATGATCTTATTGAATGGCGGAGCAGGCTCGAGGGGCCAAGTGACCTACTCCTGCTCCTACGTCTTATGTTCGTATGATTACACACGTGTGGCAATCCGAGCAGCACCACAGCAAACAGGAAACTTAACAACATAATATTTTGTCAAACACCCATGTGCATACCCTTGGTGTACTACAATTGCTTTACTTTACATTTCCTACCGCTTTGACATGGTGCATCCTGTGTAGCTTCAGCAGAGGTAGAGGCAGGCTGCTCAGATCCTTGCCCTGACTGCTGAGTTGCTTTTGGCCGACGACCTCTGGGTTTTGAAGCCCCCGAGGGCCCTGTCAAAGACTGCTCCATCTGCACCTGTGCAGGGGCAGACTCGGCCATCAGGAGGCAAGGCAGCATATCGGGTACTGGCAGGGATGGGGGTGACAGTGAGAACAGGTGAGAAGTGGGATGGCTTCGAGTGGAGTTCCCACTTCTATGTCCCCTTTTGCCATCTTTCCTCTCCTGGACCAGTGCCACTCTGCTGCACTACAGCTTGGTGGAGATCAGTGACATGTCCTAAGGCCACGGATAAGGTATCTGTTTAAGGCGGCAGACATGTTTCCATCCAAAGTCTGCATGGCCTTGATCATGGCCGGCATGGACTCATTTGAGAGCCTTGCTTGAAGCTTCACGGAGGCGGCCATTCTCTCTATGGCAGACATTCTCGCAATTCCCTGCACCACCGATCCACTGGCGTTCGACTTGGACTCCTCAATTCTCTAATTTTCTCCGCTATTGTTGCACGTCTGTCAGTACCTGGCTAAGTTGCTGATGCACCTCTAGCATTCTCCTTCTCAAGGAAGGCCGCCAGGGTTCAGCATTTGTGTCCAGCTGAGCAGAATTTGGAGAAGATTGCGGCCCCCGATGTGGACGTTCCACAGTGTCCCTGCCACTAGTATCTGCCCGTGCTCGCCTGTGAATTGTCAATCACCAGGTGAAAACCCAACTAACTCTCTAACTGGACCCACCGAAGTGCAAGTGTTTACGCTGGTGCATGGCTGTAGATCCTGAGATGGTGACCCTCCGAAGGAATGAGGTCCTCTGAGGAATCGTCCTCGTGCATCTCCAGTGAGACTGTATGCGTGAAGGCCCTGGAAGCCAAAAGAAAGGAATACGAATTCACCATGGCAAAGTAACGATCTTGATAATCACCATACTTGGTCTTCTCTCCATCTCTTATTGAGAGGAATGCCGATGTGCCACTTGTCTTCATGGCATTCTCCTCCGCCTCTGTGAGCTGCACAGTTTGTGGCCGGCCTCCTCTAGTCCCCGCTCTCCCCCTTGCGTTTTGCGCTCTCTTTTTCAACAAGGGGTGCAAAAACAGACCTGTGAGTGAAGCTCAGGTATTTACCCGATGGATGCAGTGCATTCGGTGAAAGTGACCATGACTCTGACCATTACAGTGCATAAGGATTGGGGTGAGCTGCAGGTTTCTTCCTCCCATTGCTGGGGAAAAGTATGTCCCTCCTGCTCCTGACTGCACCCAGCAGGAATTCCAGGGAAGCATCATTAAATCTGGGTGCTGCCCTTGCTCTCTTGTGCATCCATCTCTAAGCGGCTCCTTGCTCCTCCAAATTCCATTTCAGCATTGGCCCTTTGAGTAGTGGACTTCAGATTGGGTTGTGCGGGCATGCATTCTGCCCACTGCGCTGCTTGGGAATGTGAAACCCAGAAGTCAAAATTTATTGCCTTAAACAATCCAACCTGCTGACTTTACCTCTGGGTTTCATGTATGCAGCCCGCCTTTACATTTAATATCTGGGCCAATGTGTCCTCTAATAGATATTGAGGAGCCACTGGGATGCTTTAAAGATTATTAGCTGTTCGCAGTGAGTGTGGTGGTGGACTGCAAGTATATATATTTTTTTTAATTCATTGATGGGATGTGGGTATCGCTGGCTAGGCCTGCATTTAGTGCCCATCCCTAATTGCCCTTGAGAAGATGGTGGTGAGCCGCCGCCTTGAACCGCTGCAGTCCATATGGTGTAGGTACACCCACAATGCTGTTAGGAAGGGAGTTCCAGGATTTTGGCCCAGCGACAGTGAAGGAACGGCGATACAGGTCCAAGTCAGGATGGTGTGTGGCTTGGAGGAGAACTTGTAGGTGGTGATGTTCCCATGCGTCTGCTGCCCTTGTCCTTCTAAGTGGTAGAGGTCACGGGTTTGGAAGGTGCTGTTGAAGGAGCTTTGGCGAGTTGCTGCAGTGCATCTTGTAGATGGTACACACTGCAGCCACAGTGCGCCGGTGGTGGAGGGAGTGAATGTTGAAAGCGGTGGATGGAGTGCCAATCAAGCGGGCTGCTTTATCCTGAATGGTGTCGAGCTTCTTGAGTGTTGTTGGAGCTGCACTCATCCAGGCAAGTGGAGAGTATTCCATCACACTCCTGACTTGTGCCTTGTAGATGGTGGAAAGGCTTTGGGGAGTGAGGAGGTGAGACACTCGCCGCAGAATTCCCAGCCTCTGGCCTGCTCTTGTAGCCACAGTATTTATATGGCTGGTCCAGTTCAGTTTCTGATCAATGGTAACCCCCAGGATGTTGATAGTGGGAGATTCAGCGATGGTAATGCCATTGAATGTCAAGGGGAGATGGTTAGAGTCTCGCTTGTTGGAGATGGTCATTGCCTGGCACTTGTGTGGTGCGAATGTTACTTGCCACTTGACGGCCCAAGTCTGAATGTTGTCCAGGTCTTGCTGCATATGGACACGGACTGCGTCAGTATCTGACGAGTCTCGAATGGTACTGAACAGTGTGCAATCGTCAGCGAACATCCCCACTTCTGACCTTATGATGGAGGGAAGGTCATTGATGAAACAGCTGAAGATGGTTGGGCCTAGGACACTGCCCTGAGGAACTCCTGCAATGATGTCATGTGATTGAGATGAATGACCTCTAACAACCACAGCCAACTTCCTTTGTGCTAGGTATGATTCCAACCAATGGAAAGTTTTCCCCTTGATTCCCATTGACTTCAGTTTTGCTAGGGCTCCTTGATGCCACACTCGATCAAATGCTGCCTTGATGTCAAGGGCAGTCACTCTCACCTCACCTCTTGGTTCAGCTCTTTTGTCCATGTTTGGACCAAGGCTGTAATGAGGTCAGGAGCTGAGTGGCCCTGGCGGAACCCAAACTGGGCATCAGTTAGCAGGTTATTGCTGAGTAAGTGCCACTTGATAGCACTGTCGACAACACCTTCCATCACTTTGCTGATGATTGATAGTAGACTGATGGGACGGTAATTGGCTGGGTCGGATTTGTCCTGCTTTTTGTAGATAGGACATACTTGGGCAATTTTCCACATTGCCGGGTAGATGCCAGTGTTGTAGCTGTACTGGAACAGCTTGCACTACAGCCTGTTCAGTGTAAATCTTGCAAATTCCCAACAGTTAACATTTTTAAAGGTCCTTGGCTCGGTAATCACATCTATGCTATAATGCAATAAATAAGTTGCGAAGGTGGCTGCAAAGAGCGTGGGAATCTTCAGGAAAGGCTTAATCTTCCATGTCGCCATTGGCAGCTTCAGTGTTCTACAAAGTCTACATCAGGCCAGTTATAGAACATTATCACCTGTTTGGCAGGTTGTAGTGAAAATCCACCCCTAGGTTTTGGGCTCTGTATAGTTCAAAGGCATTCTGACCATTGAACCTGATGAGACTGGCTACTCGATCTAATAAGAATGGTCTGCTCTATGCTATGGTTCTTTGTCTTCCAACACCACAGCGACCCACCTGACCAGTTGGTCCTCAACGAGATAACAGCTGAGATAATGTTGGACTCACTTTGTTTTGATTTTGGCTTGATGGACCAGCTGGCCTTTTCCTGCCCGTCATTTTTGTATGGTTGTATGTTTTTAGCCACGATGTGGGATTGGAGTGAGTTTGAAGTCTGTTATGAAGAACTAGAATAAACAGGTCTTTTTCCGAGTGGCAGGCAGTGACTAGTGGGGTACCGCAGGGATCGGTCCTAGGACCCCAGCTATTCACAATATATATTAATGATCTAGACGAGGGAACTAGATGTAATATCTCCAAGTTTGCAGACAACACAAAGCTGGGTGGGGGTGTGTGCTGTGAGGAGGATGCCGAGAAACTCCAGTATGATTTGGATAGGTTGGGTGATTGGGCAAATGCATGACAAATGCAGTATAATGTGGATAAATGCGAGGTTATCCACTTCGGTGGCAAAAACAGGAAGACAGATTCTTATCTGAATGGCTATAGATTGGGAAAAGGGGAAGTGCAACGAGACCTGGGTGTCCTTGTGCACCAGTCGCTAAAGGTAAGCATGCAGGTGCAGCAGGTGGTTAAGAAGGAAAATGGTATGTTGGCCTTCATAGCGAGAGGATTCGAATACAGGAGCAAGGATGTCTTGCTGCAGTTGCACAGAGCCTTGGTGAGACCACACCTTGAGTATTGTGTGCAGTTTTGGCCGCCTTATCTGAGGAAGGATGTTCTTGCCATGGAGGGAGTGCAGCGAAGATTCACCAGACTGATACCTGGGATGGCAGGAACGACGAATGAAGAGAGATTGGGTCGATTAGGCTTATATTCGCTAGAGTTTAGAAGAATGAGAGGGGATCTCATTGAAACTTATAAAATTCTAACAGGACTAGACAGACTAGATGCAGGAAGGATGTTCCCGATGGTGGGGGAGTCCAGAGCCAGGGGTCCCAGTCTAAGGATAAGGGGTAAGCCATTTAGGACAGAGATGAGGAGGAATTTCTTCACCCAGAGAGTGGTGAACCTGTGGAATTCTCTACCACAAAAGGCAGTTGAGGCCAATTCATTAAATTCAAGAAGGAGTTAGATATATTTCTTAAGGCTAAAGGGATATGGGGAGAAAGCAGGGACAGGGCACTGAATTTGGATGATCAGCCATGATCTCATTAAATGGCGGAGCAGGCTCGAGGAGCCGAATGGCCTACTCCTGCTCCTATCCTCTGTTTCCCTGTAGATGTTGGGATGTTGGGTAAACTCCTGTCAAGGCATTTGAAATGAACCCAACTGGAAGGATCAAAACCATTCAGATTAATAGGTTGTCAGTGTAATACAAGTTGCGATTTGGCTGCTGTTGCTCCTTAAGGTGCCACTACTATATGTTGTAAAGATTACACTCAATCAGATTTTCAAAGCATGTTAGAAATAACAGGAAGCAGAAAATCTTCACTGTACAAACACCTTTTTCCTTTTGAGTCCTCTTTAAAATTGGGCAGAGGAGTCTGCTATGCTCCTGGTTTCCAAATCTTAGACGTAACATTGCCTCGGGGGCCAAAACAAATTGGTTTTACAGAAAGTAAGGAAAAAAACACAATAAAATGATTAAAACTCTACGCAAACACTTAAACTGTTCTAGCCATGCAATAGGAGCTTCAGCTGTTGGGTGGTGTGGAATTTCCAAGTGTAAATACACAACTGGGTTTATCACATAAAAGCAAAATGCAATTCAGAAACTCATCCACTACGAGTTGTGTAATAAAGTTTGGGAACCTTCCCATTAGGCCTGTTTTACTTCCTTTAGTTTGTTAGATTGAGGAATAATAACATTCTTGTTTTATGGCCTCTTGTTTTTGTTGAAGTGTTTGGCACATGAATGAATTGTGGTTTACGATGAGTCAGCTTAAAACTGACACGTACTTCCTTGTAGATTTGTTTCCCTTCCTCTTTCCTCTGCAGATCTACTCGGAGCTTTTTCTCTTCGCCCCCCCCCCCCCCCCACCCCATCTCAATCTTACCCCCTTTCAAAATATTGTGGCCTCCTCACAACTATTCTGATCCATCTTGTAAGAAGGGTGGGATATGTGTTGGTGTAGGGGTTACGGGGATCGGGTGGGACATGTGTCGGTGCAGGCTCGATGGGCCGAAATGGCCTCTATCTGCACTGTGGAGTTTCTGTGATCTGTGATCTCTGTGAAGTCACACAACACCAGGTTATAGTCCAACAGCTGTTGTGTGACTTCTTACATTTGTCCACCCCAGTCCAACACCGGCATCTCCACACCCTGATCCATCTTGGCCAACTTGATGAGGCAACCTTTTGGATGGATTAACGGACACTATTAGTTCATCAAGAAATGCGTTCAAGCTTGTTTCCAACTGCATCGGGCCAGAGCATTGTAGAGTTTAGTCACAACATCCTCGGACCTGTATTCTACTGTTTTGTCTATTTAATTGAGTTCTTTTGGCTTTGTTGATTGCTGCTTTACATTGGCTGGACATGTTGAGTCCACTAAGACTCCAAGGTCTCTTGCTGGGAAAAATTGTACTAGGTTACTAAAGAGCATCCATAGGGAATGACATAGGAGAGCAGGAGGAGCAACTGATCTCTCAGTCTTCATATACCTAGGTTTATGTATCATTCTTTTAATGCAAGCCACTAAGATACTTGGCATAAAACAATACTGTGGATGCTGGAAATCTGAAATAAAAACAGAAAATGCTGGGAACACTCAGCAGGCCAGGCAGCATCTGTGGAGGGAGGGAAAGAGTTAACATTTCAGGTTGATGACCTGTCATCAAATATTTGACATACTTAGCTGAATGCGATTTAATAAGCAAGGCCTTAAAAAGCGTGGTCTTTCTGTATGACTTGACATTGCAGTCTAACCTCTATCATAAGAGTACACATGCCTCAACAGGTACAGACAGGAACGTCTTTGTGTTTACAGAATGAAGCCTGCTGCCACGTAGTAATTTCCTGAAGTAACGCTATCTAAAGTGATATTGCAACATACATTTCTTTTATTTACAAGAAATAATAGATAACAGTTCTTGTAATGATTAATGATGAAATTTTTAAAAAGAACTTTTCAATTTCTATTGAATTTCAACTTTCCCGGCAATCTATAAGCAAATAGTATGCTGCACTACTGCCTGATTAGTGGTAAATAATCTACATCTGACAATTGTAAGGTTCATAATACAGTAGCGAACCAAGCTGAATATAGAAAGTACAGAGGAGATCTAAAAAAGGGAATAAGAGGGGCAAAGAGAGAGCATGAGAATAGATTAGCAACGAACATATAAGGAACCCAAAAGTCTTTTTATAAACACATATAAATAGTAAAAGAGTAGTCAAAGGAAGGGTGGGGTTGATTAGGGGCCAAAAAGGAGATATTCTTGTGGAGGCAGAATTCATGTCTGAGGTACTAAATGGCTATCTGTCTTCATTAGAAAAGAGGATGCTGCCAATGCAGCATTGAAGGAGGAGGTAGTAGTGATGTTGGATAGGGAAAAAATAGATAAAGTGGAGATGCTTCAAAGGTTGGCTGTCCTTAAAGTAGAAAAGTCACCCGCTCCAGATGGGATGCATCCTAGGTTACTGAGGGAAGTAAGGGTGGAAGTTGCGGAGGCTCCGGCTGCAATCCTCCTTGGCTATTGGGGTGGTGCCAGAGGACTGAAAGATTGCAAATGTTGCACCCCTGTTTTAAAAAAAAAAAAAAGGGAAAGGGATAAACCCGGCGACTACAGGCCAGTCAGCGGTGGGGAAACTTTTAGAGACAACAATCCGGAACAATGTTAATTGGCACTTGGCAAAGTATAGGCTAATAAATTAAAGTCAGCACAGATTTGTTGAAGGAAAATCATGTTTGACTAACTTGATCAAGTTCTTTGATGAAGTAATGGAGAGGGTTGATGAGGGTAGTGCAGTTAATGTATATATGGACTTTCAAAAGGCTTTTGACACAGTACCACATAATAGACTTATTAGCAAACTTAAAGCCCGTGAGATTAAAGGGACAATGGCAGCATGGTTACAAAATTAGCTAAGGGACAGGAGGCAGAGAGTAGTGAACAGTTGTTCATCAGTAACACTAGAGGCCATCAATGTAAGATAGTCACCAAGAAATCAAATAGGGACTTCAGAAGAAACTTCTTTGAAAGAAAGACTTGCATTTATATAGCGCCTTTCACGACCACTGGACGTCTCAAAGCGCTTTACAGCTAATGAAGTACTTTTGAAGTGTAGTCACTGTTGTAATGTGGGGAGAGTGGTTGAAGCCAATAGAATAGATGCATTTAAAGGGAGGCAAGATAAGCACATCAGGGAGAAGGGAATAGAGGGTTATGCTGATAGATTTAGATGAGGAAAGACGGGAGGAGGCTCGAGTGGAGCATAAACGCTGGCATGGACTGGTTGGGCCGAATGGCCTGTTTCTGTGCCGTATATCCTATGTAAGACTAGAGGGAGCTATACAGTGGTGTTCCCAGGTGTCGGCATTGGGACCACTGCTCTTTTTGATATGTAATAATGACATGGACTTGGGTATACAAGGCATAATTTCAAAGTTTGCAGATGATTCAAAACTTGGAAATGTAGGAAACAATGAGGAGGATAGTAATCGACTTCAGGGGGGCGTAGACAGACTGGTGAAACGGGCAGACTCATGGCAGATGAAATTTAATGCAGAGAAATGTGAAGTGATACATTTTGGTAGGATGAATGAGGAAAGGCAATATAAACTAAATGGTACAATTTTAAAGGGGGTTCAGGAACAGGGAGACCTCGGGGTGTATGTACACAAATCTTTGAAGGTGTCAGGGCAAGTTGAGAAGGCTGTGCAAAAAGCATGTGGTGATCCTTGGCTTTATTACAAAAGCAAGGGAGTTATGCTAAACTTTTATAAAACACTGGTTAGACCTTTTTTATTATTATTCATTCATGGGATGTGGACGTCGCTGGCAACTCCAGCATTTATTGCCCATCCCTAATTGCCCTTGAGAAGGTGATGGTGAGCCACCTTCTAGACAACTGAGTGGCTTGCTAGGCCATTTCAGAGGGCACTTAAAAGTCAACTACATTGCTGTGGGTCTGGAGTCACATACAGACCAGACCAGGTAACGACAGCAGATTTCCTTCCCTAAAGGACATTAGTGAACCAGATGTGTTTTTACGACAATCATGGTCACCATCACTGATACCAGCTTTACTCGCCTCAGCTGGAGTATTGTGTCCAATTCTGGGCACCACACTTTAGGAAGGATGTCAAGGCCTTGGAGAGGGTGCGGAAGAGATTTACTAGAATGATACCAGGGATGAGGGACTTCAATTATGTGGAGAGACTGGAGAAGCTGGGGTTGTTCTCCCTAGAGCAGAGTAGGTTAAGGGGAGATTTGATGAAAGGTTTTGATAGAGTAAATAAGGAGAAACTGTTTCCAGTGCCAGAAGGATCGATAACCAGAGGGCACTGATTTAAGTTGTTTGGCAAAAGAACCAGAGGTGACATGAGGAAACATTTTTGTTTAACAGCGAGTTGTTGTGATGTGCAATGAATCATAGAATCATAGAAAGTTACAGCACTGAAGGAGGCCATTTCGGCCCATTGTGTCCACGCCGGCCAACAAAGAGCTATCCAGCCTAATCACACTTCCCAGCTCTTGGTCCATAGCCCTGCAGGTTACCGCATCCCAAGTGCACATCCAAGTACTTTTTAAATGTGGTTAGGGTTTCTGCCTCTACCACCCTTTCAGGCAGTGAGTTCCAGACCCCCACAACCCTCTGGGTGAAGAAATTTCCCCTCAAATTCCCTCTAAACCTTCCCCCAATTATTTTAAATCTGTGCCCCCTGATTTTTGACCCCTCTGCTAAGGGAAATAGGTCCTTTATATCCACTTTATCTAGGCCCCTCATAATTTTATACACCTCAATAAGGTCTCCCCTCAGCCTCCTCTGTTCCAAGGAAAACAAACCCAGCCTATCCAGTCTTTCCTCATAGCTTAAGATTCTCTACTCCCGGCAACATCCTTGTAAATCTCCTCTGAGATCTCCTCTGCACTGCCTGAAAGGGTGGAAGCAGATTCAGTAGTAACGTACATAGGAACAGGAGTAGACCATTTAGCCCCTCGAGCCTATTCCGCCTTTCAATGAGATCATGGCTGATCTGTAACCTAACTCCATATACCCGCCCATATCCCTTAATACCTTTGGTTAACAAAAATCTACAAATCATAGTTCCCCTTAATATATTGAAAACTTCGATCACCCCTTAACTTTCTAAATTCCAGGGAATACAACCCTAGTTTGTATAATCACTCCTCGTAATTTAACCCTTGGAGTCCCGGTATCACTCTGGTAAACCTACGCTGCACTCCCTCCAAGGCCAATATATCCTTCCTAAGGTGTGGTGCCCAGAACTGCTCACAGTACTCCAGATGTGGTCTAACCAGGGTTTTGTGTAGCTGCAGCATAACTTCTACCCCCTTGTATTCTAGTCCTCTAGATATAAAGGCCAGCATTGCTTTTTGTTTGTTTTCTGTACCTGTCCATGACATTTTACTGATCTATGTACATGGACCCCTAAGTCTCTTTGGACCTCCACTGTTTCTAGCATTTCACGATTTAGAAAGTACCCTGTTCTATCCTTTTTAGGTCCAAAGTGGATGACCTCACACTTGCCTACATTGAAATACATTTGCCACAGTTTTGCCCATTCACTTAATCTATTGATATCTCTTTGTAATTTTATGCTTCCATCTAAACTGCTTACAATGTCGCCTATCTTTGTGCCAACGGCAAACTTGGATATGTGGCTCTCTATCCAATCATTTATTTGTTAATAAATACAGTGACTAGTTGCGGCCCCAACACCGATCCCTGTCACTTCCTGCCAATTAGAGTACCTACCCATTATCCCTACTCTCTGTCTCCTGCCGCTCAGCTAATTTCCTAACCAGGTTAATAATTTGCCTTGAATTCCATGAGCTTCAATTTTAGCTAACAATCTCTTCTAAGGGACTATTTCCAAATGCCTTCTGGAATTCCATATAAATAACATCCACAGACATTCCCCTGCCCACTACTTTAGTCACCTCTTCAAAAAATTTAATCAGGTTTGTCAGGCATGACCTACCCTTTACAAATCCATGCTAGCTCTCTCTGATCAGCTTTAAATTTTCAAGGTGTTCAGTCACCCTATCCTTAATTATAGACTCCAATAATTTCCCAACAACTAATGTTAGGCTAACTAGTCTCTAATTCCCAGGTTTCCCTCTCTCCCCTTTCTTAAATAGCAGAGTAACATGTTCAGTTTTTCAATCTAAAGGAATGGTTTCTGAATCAAATCAGTGCTCTTATGGAAGAAGTCACCAGCTGGATAGGATGCATAGTTTTAAGTGTTGGTGTGTTCCCTTGAGTGCAATGATTCACATGGGTATCTGGGCTATTAGTGTCAACCCCATGGCCTTCATGAAGAGAATGGTTTGCACTTAATTAAGTGTGCCATCTAGCTTTGGCATAATGAAAGACTGTGCAAAAATACATTGGCCCAGAAATTCGGGTCTCCACGGGTGAGTACGCACGGGATACTCACCCGTAGGCCCAATGGAAGTGCCGGTTTCGTGCATGCACTGCGCATGCGCGGGAAACCGGAACTTCCGTTCCCTTAAAGGAAAGGGTTCAGAGGTCGAACACGTACGCCGGAGAGGCAGCGCGTGCGCATGGAACTTACATTTTTTTTGCAGGTTTCTCCGGGAGGGTAAGTCTCCAGGAGTTACACATATAAAAAGCAGGCGCAAGGCCTGCTTTTAACGAGGTAAGTGGTGAATTAATTAAAATTAAAACATTTTTCCCACAGGTTCATTATTTTTAAATACTTTAAAGAAAGCCCCGTTAGAAAATGTAATTAATTTGTTCAAAAATTTAAATTATTGTTTAAAATAGTTATTTTATGTAATTTATAGTTATTTTAAAAATGTGATTTAAAAAAAAAAAAATTTTTTTTTGAAGTTTTAGTGATGTTTTGGGGTATTTATAGTTTTGACAGCTCTTCCTGTCAATTTTATGAATGGGCATTTCCCTGCTACCATTGGCTCTCCATGGCTCATGTGATCCCAGGGGACGCATCAAACTAACGGCGCCCCTGGGATACGCAAACACTGCGCGCTGGCAGTTGGAGGAGGCCCAGGATCGGAATCCCACGCGGGCCCACAGCTCAACGGCCAGCGCACTAGGTAAGTGCAGGTCGGAGGCTTGCACCCGTGGGAAGTCCCCGACCCGAATTTCTGGGCCAATGTGTTTGAAATAGTACCTCATAGAAGTGGCACAAGTTCCATAGTTGATGGGCCAATTATTGAAATTTAAGCAACATTGAGGAACCTGCGCCTTCCTCCTGATACCAGCAAACTTCTTCCTCATTTAGAGCCAAGTATGCAGGACCTGGGTGACTATTGAGTTAGTCCCGATCGCCCATCACCCCTGTGCTCGCTGACCTACATTGGTTCCCAGTTAAGCAGTGCCTCGATTTCAAAATTCTCATCCTTGTTTTCAAATCCCTCCAAAGCCTCACCCCTTCCTATCTCTGTAATCTCCTTCAGCCCCACAACCCAAGATATCTGCGCTCCTCTAATTCTGCCCTCTTGAGCATCCCTGATTATAATTGCTCAACCACTGGTGGCCGTGCCTTCTGTTGCCTCGGCCCTAAGCTCTGGAATTACCTGCCTAAACCTCTCCGCCTCACTACCTCTCTTTCAAAAAGAGGAAGGCAGATTATTATCTGAATGGCAATAGATTGGGAGAAGGGGAAGTGCAACGAGACCTGGGTGTCCTTGTGCACCAGTCGCTGAAGGTAAGCATGCAGGTGCAGCAGGCGGTTAAGAAGGCAAATGGTATGTTGGCCTTCGTAGCGAGTGGGTTTGAGTACAGGAACAAGGATGTCTTGCTGCAGTTGTACAGGGCCTTGGTGAGACCACTTCTTGAGTATTGTGTGCAGTTTTGGTCGCCTTATCTGAGGAAGGATGTTCTTGCCATGGAGGGAGTTCAGCGAAGATTCACCAGGCTGATGCCTGGGATGGCAGGAATGACGTATGAGGAGAGATTGGGTCGATTGGGCTTATACTCACTGGAGTTTAGAAGAATGAGAGGGGATCTCATTGAAACTTATAAAATTCTGACAGGACTTGACAGACTAGATGCAGGAAGGATGTTCCCGATGGTCAGGGAGTCCAGAACCAGGGGTCACAGTCTAAGGATAAGGGGTAAGCCATTTAGGACAGAAATGAGGAGGAATTTCTTCACCCAGAGAGTGGTGAACCTGTGGAATTCTCTACCACAGAAGGCAGTAGAGGCCAATTCATTAAATATATTCAAGAAGGAGTTAGATATATTTCTTACGGCTAAAGGGATCAAGGGATATGGGGAGAAGGCAGGGACCGGGTACTGAATTTGGATGATCAGCCATGATCTCATTAAATGGCGGAGCAGGCTCGAGGGGCCGAATGGCCTACTCCTGCTCCTATCCTCTATGTTTTTGTTTCCTCCTTTAAGACGCTCCTCAATATCTACCTCTTTGACTGAGCTTTTGGTCACCTGCCCTAATTTCTCCTTATGTGGCTCGGTGTCAAATTTTGTTTTCTGACAGTCCTGTGAAGCCTCGGAATACTTTGCCACGTTAAAGGCGCTATATAAACACAAGTTGTTGTTGTTGTTATTACACTGTTATTTTCCCCATCTATATTAGGATATTTGAAGTCCCCCATTATCACTACTCTAAATTTCTTGCGTCTTTCTGCAATTTGCCTGCAAATTTGCGCCTCTATCTACTTTCCATTATTTGGTGACTGTAAAATTTATGTTAATTGGTCCTGTGGTGAATTTCACATTCTACTGGCAAGTGCCGCCCCTTTGACGTTCACTTTGACTGAATTGAATGGCTGCATGGCCATTTCATGGGCCAAGCTGAAGTTGGATTCTTAAAGCTAGGGTTGTGTTGGGAAAGTTGAAGCTAAACTTTTGCTGTTCTTAAAACATTGATTTTTAATTTGTATTTTGTTCTGCGCTTTAGTTTCTGCTGCAATCAAACCAGAAGTGTTTTGTTTGTTCAGCTCACCATCCCAAGATCCTCCCATACAGACTCTGGCCATCATTGTCAGCAAGCCTGTTTTGCAAAGCTCAGCAAGCTCACACTCTGCCCTTTCCACAGGAGGGTGCACCTCAATTCTCTTTACAACTTCAGGGCTTGTATCTAACCATGGGAGTGCTTGATGGGACCGTGTGGATGGATCTTTACTCCAAATCTAGCCTATGTCCAAGGAGTGCTTGATGTTAACACTGGGACAATAAGTGGAGACCTGTTCCATTCTCCATCTCGCACCATGATGAACAACATTTAATTCCAAAAAAATAGGGAGAAAACGGTTATCTTTTGTGCATGATAGCTATCAGATGTTTTGTAACCTGCAACACTTCTTAAATCTCTTAGCACATAATTTTATTTATGGCAGTAACTGACTGACTTTACTGATTTGAGATAAAACCCAGGCAACAAAAAGGGATGTGAGAGTATGAGCAAGCAACAGAAAGATGGTGAAACGTTTATAGCAGCACCGATAATATTAGTGAAGTTGCAGCCTTGTGATGCCTGTAGGTTACTGTTATTGATGGGGATAGCCCTGCCTCCATAGAATTCTCTTGATGTCTTCACCTGAAGAACGAGAGAAAATCTGATAGCAGCACCCAAAAAACGTACAGTTAGGTGAGCTGTGAAGAAAGAAGGGAGAGGAAAGATAAAGAAGAGCAAGAAAGGGAGGAGAAAGAGAGAAATGATCAGGAAATTGAAAAATATAATAATACCGTGTTTATATTGCACTGAACCATGCATTGTCCGTTACATTTTCTCTGTGATGTAAACAGAAGACCTGTTTTACTGTCTGCTCGTGTTGCTGTGAAGGCACGGCTCCACTCTTGTGTTTCAGTGCTCATGAATACAGGGCTGTTCAATAGTTTTCCACTGTTAATGAAATCTTTAAAGATCAAAAATGGCTGATAATTTCACTCATTAAAATGTGAACAGCAATGACAGCTGGTCAACGCCGTTTGTTCTTGACTTTAAAAGCTTTCCCCTTTTTTTGTAAGGCTTCACCCCCAGCTGTTTTTTTTAAACTGCAGCCAATGCACATCTTCCAGAGTGGGGACTTGTGCCAGGTGATTGGCTGAGATGCTTCTTCTGTTAGTGGCCAGGAGCTACGATGATAATTTCAATTTTATTTGCCATATGTAACTAGTACAATGGAATGCTTACTCCCCGATCACTCCCACAATAAGCTGTGGGAGCTCAGAGACACGTTGCTATTCTCCAGCGCCATGTTCAGAAAAGCCAATTCAATGGCATCCAGTGGCAGTGGGAACGCGATGTCCCTCAACCGCTACGTCACCACGGCCTCCTCCTCACTGTTGCCGGCTCCACGATGTGGTGGCCTGCTTCTCCCACTCACGGCTGTGATGATGATTACAATAACTGATCACTCCAATGATAACTGAAGGAGACTGGTGTCTCAGAGGAGCCATGTCAGGGATATAAAACCTATAAAATTCTGTCAGGCCTGGACAGACTAGATGCAGGAAGGATGTTTCCGATGGCGGGGGAGTCCAGAACCAGGGATCACAGTCTAAGGATAAGGGGTAAGCCATTTAGGACAGAGATGAGGAGGAATTTCTTCACCCAGAGAGTGGTGAACCTGTGGCATTCTCTGCCACAGAGGGCAGTAGAGGCCAGTTCGTTAAATATATTCAAGAAGGAGTTGGATATATTTCTTAAGGCTAAAGGGATCAAGGGATATGGGGAGAAAGCGAGGACAGGGTACTGAATTTGGATGATCAGCCATGATCTCATTGAATGGCGGAGCAGGCTCGAGGGGCCGAATGGCCTACTCCTGCTCCTATCTTCTATGTTTCTATAACAGAAGCATGAGCTGAGAGTAAAACGTGAACATGTCATCCGCTGAGGCCCACTTGTCTGACACAGCTTGCTGCCTTCATGATGTGAGGCAATTCCTTTGCACTATGTTTGACTCGTGACTAAAAATCTCACACGGGCATTTCCCTCCCCCCCCCCCCCTCTTGACAGCTCTGCTTGATATTGCAGTGCCTCTATTAAGGCTAATCCAGATCTGGGTGTTTCTGGGTGACTGACCACTCAGCTGTAAGCCTGTTCTAGCTGTCAGATGAGGCCAATCCATCACAGATGATATGAACAGATTAGACAACACCAGTGAGCAGTTAAGGCAACAACTTGTGCCTAGTCATGAGACCTTCTCAAGGGCAATTAGGAATGGGCAACAAATGCTTGCCTTGCCAGCGACGACCACATCCCATGAACTAATTTATTAAAAAATTACACTATTTTGTTGCTTGCTTCACTCAACCTAGGTTAATTTATTTTCTGATCTGTGTAGATGGAAGAATAACGCAATAGATATAAATAAAAACTTGAGCCATCAGGCCTGCTCCTTTTGCAGAGCATCTGCTCTGTTTTGGACCCTTCCCCAGTATTTAATCTTCTAAGGGAAAGCTAAAACCAGGAGATTTACAGAATATTCATCCACATCTCTGCTAATCGATGCTGACCTGCTACACTTTAGTCAGCCTCCCGCCCTCACCCCCTGCCCAGCCCCAGCAATCACTGAGTAATTAATCATCACTCTACCCACCCCCATAATCTTTAGTCCGATATTTATTCAGTCCGAAGAATATGTTTCTCTCGAGATAGGAAGCGTGCCTGCGCATGGGCTGTGCGAACAGAACTACACTTCCTGTTAGCCATTCATGGAACAACATCTGTTTCTGCAGTCAACGGAGCCATTGGTGTGCGATGGTCATGAGGCTGTAACACCGAGGGAAAGGTAGTTTGTGGGGAAGAAGTATAATCTCGACTGTTTCCATTGCAGTTGAAAATAGTTTTTATTTCTATAAATGCCGTCCCTTGTAAAGGTGAATTGTTCATTTTAGTCATTTTTTCCAACTGAAGTTATTTAAATTTCTTTCTACTTCCAGAGTACAGACATAACCAGCGCCATTGGCTATGATAATCTGATCCAGCACATGAACGATGGCCGAAAAACCTGCAAAGAGTTAGAAGATTTTATCAAACAGAGGTATGAGGATGTTATTGAGATTTACAGCTTTCTTGAGTTTGGCAGTCGGTTCAAGGATTTGCAATGGCGCTGGACAGCGAGAGGGTGAATTTTAAGCTGGGTAGAATTTTAAATCACCCCGCCTAGCGGGATCAGTGTGGGGGTGGAGTTAAATAGCTGTGCAAAGGCTTACCGGCCTATTCCTGCTCGATTCTGGCCCACCACCATCTTAAACAGGGCCCTTTCTTTAAGGCGGCCGAGGTGCCCCCCTGACTCAGGCGGGACACTCATTAATAATCGGCGTCCCATGACATCCATATGATCCCAGTAGCACTTTAATGGCGGGCGGCCTGCTCAGTAAAACCTGGCGGGGAAGAAAAGCACTCCCTCAGTGCTGCACTGAAGAGTCAGCCTAGATTTTGTGATCAAGTCTCTGGAGTGGGTCTTCAACCCCTGACCTTTCAACTCAGTGGTGAGTGTTACTACTGAGCCGACACTGTTTCTCGCTCCATGGATGCTGCCTGGCCTGCTGAGTTTTTCCAGCGTTTTCTTGTTATTTCTAATACCGTAGGAACTATTTTCATTGGAGCATAGAAGGCTATGAGGAGGTTTCAAAGAGGTTTTTAAAACTATGAAGGGTCTTGAGGGGTTAAATATGGAAAAACTGTTTACTTGACTGGGGAGTCAGTAATGAGGAGTCATCAATTTAAGATCCTCACTGAGAGTGAAGACAGAAGTTGAGGAAACTTCTTTTTGCAGAGAGTTTCTAGAGTATGGAAAGCTTTGTTGCTACACTTCAAATGTACTTCATTGACTGGGAAGCACTTTGGGATGTCCTGAGGTAGTGAAAAGTGTCATTGTTTCTTTTAAAGGAAGAGCAGATAAATAAAGCAGAGGAAGATGTGAGGGCTATATTTCTTCGACAGCACCTCCCAAACCCGCGACCAGTTGGCCTCAGTATCCTTTGGCTAGAAGAGTGCGAACAGGCGGAAGATGAGGTCAGGCTCAGGTGTGATTCCCTCATGATCAAATATTTTGATGTTCAGTCTCTAGGTTCACCCATGAAGAATGGCCACGAGAGGGCTAGGTACCAGCAGTGTTGTGGGTGACCATAGCATCAGGCTCCAGCACGAGTCACTGCCTGCTGGAAGTGAGGCGAGAGGGAGAATGACCACATGGATGAGGTGCCTTGTGGGTGACCATAGCATCAGGCTCCAGCACGAGTCACTGCCTGCTGGAAGTGAGGAGAGAAAAACTGTGAAAGACCAGACATAGCAGCCATAGCATCTGCTGACAAATGAACATTACCCAGACAGGGCTGATTGCCAATGGCTATTCCAGGAGCTGAGTGTGTACAAAAGCTGCCCTGATATGTTGACAGAGCTTCTTTCAATAAGGAAGCACGTTGTTTTCTTGCAGATTCTGTTTGTTTCATCAGAGAAGTAATCATATCCTCCAGAATTCTAGGGAATCTAGAACCAGGGGTCACATTCTCAGAATAAGGGGCCGGCCATTTAGGACTGAGATGAGGAGAAATTTCTTCACTCAAAGACTGATACCTGGGATGGCAGGAATGACGTATGAGGAGAGATTAGTTCGATTGGGCTTATATTCGCTGGAGTTTAGAAGAATGAGAGGGGATCTCATTGAAACTTATAAAATTCTAACGGGACTAGACAGACTAGATGCAGGAAGGATGTTCCTGATGGCGGGGAGTCCAGAACCAGGGGTCACAGTCTAAAGATAAGGGGTAAGCCATTTATGTTGTGTATGTAATATGTGTGCTACTTTGAACCTATGGACAGGACTGCACTACTTGTTGGGCGTAGTGATACGCAGTACCACTCCTGGCCATAGGGGTATAAATAGTACTGTGGGTACTGATCTCCCCTCAGTTCCCGCCTGTGGGCATGAAGTAAAGACCTATGTATAGTCCCTACCTCTAACCAGTAAAGACCTGTTTTATTGTTACTGATTAAGTCTGAGTATTAATTACTAGCACTGTTGCCTCACAGCGCCAGGGACCCGGGTTCGAATCCGGCCTCGGGTGACTGTCTGTGTGGAGTTTGCACATTCTCCCCGTGTTTGCGTGGGTTTCCTCCAGGTGCTCCGGTTTCCTCCCACAGTCCAAAGATGTGCGGGTTAGGTTGATTGGCTATGATAAATTGACCCTTAGTGATAGGGGGATTAAATACGTGGGGTTACGGGGATAGGGTGGGATATGTGTTGGTGTAGGGGTTACGGGGATCGGGTGGGATATGTGTCGGTGCAGGCTCGATGGGCCGAAATGGCCTCTATCTGCATTGTGGGGTTTCTGTGATTCTGTGATTTAACACTGGCGACGAGTCTGATTCGGACCCTGCGGCAGTCACTCCACGGCAGCTTCGTCCACAGCCAGGACGTTGCAGAGAGGTTTCCACCCTCTCCACCCCACTGGAAGACATCCTGACCTCGGAGCCTCCATCGGCGACCGTCAGCTTCTTCTCCAGCTTGGTGGTGGGTAAGCCGTTGTCTGAGCCGGGCAGCGACGCGACAGGCAGTCGACCGCGTTGGCCGCACGAACGGGGCTGGGGGAGCTGGAGGAATAGGGCGCGAGAGCCGCTTCGAGCGGGAGGCGTTTCAACAGAGCGATCGCATCTCCTGATAAGAGCCGAGAGCCGCTTCGCGATCCAGCGATCGCATCCGCTGATAAGGGCCGCACTCGGGCGATCGCGGCGAAGATAAGGGCCGCACTCGGGGGCTGAAGGGAGACAGCGTTGGGGGACGGGTGAAGACCGCCAAGCGCGGGAAAACCGCCATTTTGTGGGCGGAGGACGACGGCAAGAGCGGGAAGCCGCCATCTTGGATAGCAGTAAAAAAAAAAAAAATCTGAGAAATTGCAAATCTGATAAAGTACTACAATGCCTAAACACGGGAATATTAGCAACTTTGATAGTGACATCGAAGATTGGGCCATATATGTTGAACGAGTTAAAAATTATTGTAAGGCCAATAAAATTCATGAGGCTGATAAAGCACTAACATTGTTAAATTTAATGGGTGCGAAGACATACGGGCAATTGAAACACCTGTTATCACCAGATGAACCGGCGGATAAGACGTTCGATGAGATTGTTACTGTCCTGAAAGATCATCTAAACCCCACGCCGCTGATGCTAGCGGAACGATTTAAATTTTACGACAGAAGGCAGCTACAGCATGAAAGCAATGCTGATTATTTGCTGGA
This sequence comes from Somniosus microcephalus, assembly GCF_052327205.1. NCBI lineage: Eukaryota > Metazoa > Chordata > Chondrichthyes > Squaliformes > Somniosidae > Somniosus > Somniosus microcephalus. The sequence goes on from NC_140988.1 coordinate 337,240,541, forward strand.
ATTGCGTAAATTAGCGAAATATTGCCAGTTTGGAACGGGACTGACAGAGGCACTTCGAGACAAATTTGTGTGTGGTTTATTTAAACAGGATACACAAAAGCGACTGCTCGAGGAGAATGAGCTGACGCTTGAGAAGGCGGTCACTATGGCAGCAGCACACGAAGCCGCAGCGAGAGGCACGGCAGTAATGCAGCTATGGTCACCGGAGCTCAGTGCACACAAATTGAGTGTGAGTTCTGGCAAATGTTATCGTTGTGGAAAGACAACGCATGATCAGAACCAGTGTTGGTTTAAAAACCAAGAATGTAGAACTTGTGGTAGGCTTGGACATATAGCTAGAGTATGCAGGTCAGCGAAGAAGACCAGCAACAAGAAGTCACCGCAAGGAAAATACGCAAAGGTACACAAGGTGACCGAACAGGAGTCCGATTCAGACGCTAGCAGTAATGAACTGGCTAGCTTAAGAGTACTCAACGCTGGTAAGGGTGCAGACCTCCAGACAATTTGGGTCACTCTTCAGATAGAAGGAGTCCAAGTAAAACTGGAATTGGACACTGGATTGGCATTGACGGTCATAAATAAGAAAGATTACGGAAAGTTATTCCAACATATTCCCCTACAGGATACGGGGATTATATTGGAAACATACACGGGGCAAAGAGTGTACCCCATCGGGAAAATAGAGGTTGCAGTGGTCCACAAGGGCGAAGACAGTCAAATAATGGACTTATATGTGATATCTGAAGGAGGTCCTCCACTACTAGGACGGGAGTGGATTAGGAAAATGAATATGGACTGGCATTTCCTACAAACAATAACGAGTGAGAACTCGGTGAAGATAGTCGGCCCAGACTCTGGAACGGATGATGGTAAGCCCAACTCAGGTGCAAAAGACAAAGTTTCAGCACAGAATTCCACTGAGCAACAACAACATAGTTTAACTGTGGATTCTGAGTCTGGCAAGTCTACTGATGTGCCCATTTCTGAGGGACACCGGGCTCGAACTCAACTCCATTTCAAACTACAACAGCAATTAGAACAAATGCTTCGCCGTTGTGAGCAAGAGTTGAATGCAACGAAAGAGTTCTTTGATATAGAGTTGGAGAATCTGGAAAGACAACAGAAGCAACTGATGGAGAAAATGGAGCAGGAGCACACAAAACGTCTGATGTCAGAGGAGTTAACGGTCAGCCAACTCCTGCATATGCTGAAGGACAGGACTCTGAAATGGGAAAAACTTGAACACGAACTTCAATATTCAAACGAAAGGGGTTCGGAGCTCTCAAAGGTTATTGGAAGAGCTGAGGTGGCAACACAGACTGAGATGACTGCAACAGAGCAGCCCTTGGATGCCAAAAGTACGCTGACTCACGTCAACGCAGAACAACAGACCGCTGAAACAGCTGCTCCGGTAGAGGGATTGAATAGTCCGATCAATCAATCTCCAAAAGAAGTTGAAGTAGTAAAATCTCAAATGAGGTCATTAGTAAACGACTTGCTGAAAGCCCAGAAAAAGCTGGATGAAGAGGTACGCATGAAGAAGTCTCTTCAGGAAAGATGTCTGGACTTGGAACAAAAGCTGGCTAACGCCCAGCTGGGTATGGAGGAAATAGAAGACCCTCTCGCTGGCCTAGATCAGGACGACACCGAATATTACTATGTCCTGTCCTGCCCAACTTGTAACTTCGACTCCCACCATACAGAAATCATGGAGGAGCACCGAAAGTCTACGGAACATCGGGAGAAGGTGGCTCTACTACGGAAAAAGGAGGGAGAGAAGGAGGAACTGCGCATGCAGCTGGCAGCTGACAGTGGAGCCCAGAGAGTCTCCAAGAAGCAGAAAAGGAAAAGTCGAAACAGAAGATGACCCATCTGAACCATTATTACCTCTACCAGATCACACACGTGGTCCCTCCGAACGGAGCCAATTCAGTTCGGAAGTTCAAACTGTTAAATCCATGGAAGGACTATTGAATGAGTCACTCCAGCAACGTGAACCGACTCCACCACAGAGATTGAATCTGTGAACTGTTTTCCGCAGAGACTGAATCTGTGATCTGTTTTGACATGAAGTTATCTATGTTATTCTGTTATGTAAACCTGAAGTTATATATGTATATATGTTATTACGTTATGTTAAATGGGGAGATGACTGTAAAGCTAGGAAGGGAGGAATGTTGTGTATGTAATATGTGTGCTACTTTGAACCTATGGACAGGACTGCACTACTTGTTGGGCGTAGTGATACGCAGTACCACTCCTGGCCATAGGGGTATAAATAGTACTGTGGGTACTGATCTCCCCTCAGTTCCCGCCTGTGGGCATGAAGTAAAGACCTATGTATAGCCCCTACCTCTAACCAGTAAAAACCTGTTTTATTGTTACTGATTAAGTCTGAGTATTAATTACTTGAACAACTCACAGATTTAACAATTTAGGACAGAGATGAGGAGGAATTTCTTCACCCAGAGAGTGGTGAACCTGTGGAATTCTCTACCACAGAAGGCAGTTGAGGCCAATTCATTAAATCTATTCAAGAAGGAGTTAGATATATTTCTTAAGGCTAAAGGGATATGGGGAGAAGGCAGGGACAGGATACTGAGTTTGGATGATCAGCCATGGTCTTATTGAATGGCAGAGCAGGCTCGAAGGGCCGAATGGCCTACTCCTGCTCCTATTTCGTATGTTCTTAAAATCAAAAATATCGACAGAAACAAAAGACTTTTTGAGTTAACAATTTTTTTTAAACTGTTCAGTTTTTAAAAGGGAGCCCTGGAGGTGATTTTGCCTTCTTGGTGGATTTTCTGCTTCTCATTCATTCAATACAATTAAATAGAAAGCCGTGGTATGGGGTTTAAAAAAAATAAATCACCCAGGCCCTCTAAACCTTTGTCTCCACATAGAAGCTATCCTGGCCAGTTGCTCTTCTCACTCACTGTACCCAAGGCTCCCATTTTGAGCCACTCCGCTATTATTTCCTTCTCCTGACATTGCTAGTAGTTTTTATTGATGTCTTTCACACGGGGAAAGGATGTTTTTGTCCATTAAATGCATATTATCTATTTAGCTAGCTAGTTATCTATCTATATATATATATATATATATATATAAATGAGTTGGTTTGTCTGTCTGTTTGTCTGTCTGTCCGCTATACACTCAAAAGTTATAGAGCGTACCTACACGCATGTTATATCAAAAGAAAGCTTATCATCAGGAGAGTCTAATAGGCATATTTACTTTTTGGTCAGACAAAAATAGTTCGGACACTATACAAAAACCGTTCAAAAATCCGCTCATTACTGGTTGACCAATCCTACTGCTCATTAACGTTGAGTGACGTGATGGTTGACCAATCCTACAGTTCAGTGACCTGATGGTTGACCAATCCGCCGTCTGTGGGCGGGCCTAATCCTGTAGCCTCCCGAAACTTTGCCGCTATTTTTTTCATCCCCACAGCGACAGCACCAGCCAAACAAACCCCCACATTGCGGCTCCGGGAGCGGGAGGTGAGTTGGAGTCACTCGGGCCGGGCCTCTCAACCGCTCGGCCCGAGACACAGAGCGGGCGGGGGAGCGTCAGCGGCCGGCCGTAAACCGCGCCGTGTGGCCGCACGCACCGGGAGCTCAGCTGGGGTCCGTCTTGGCCCGAGAGCCCGGCCGGGCCTTCAGCGCTAGGCCCCGCACGGCCACCGCGGCCGGGCTCAATTTTCAAAGCCCTTCCCCGGGTGCCGAAAGACAGGGAGGGAGGGGGAGAGAGAGAGAGAGGGGACAGACAGGGGCAGGGAGAGAGAGGTGGGGGGGGAGAGAGAGAGAGAGGGGCAGGGAGAGAGAGGGGAAGGGACAGAGAGAGGGTCAGGGAGGGAAAGAGTGACACAGAGCGCGGGAGCGGCAGCGCCCAGCCGTAAACCGCGCGGCCCAAAAAAGCCCTGGCAACGCCGGGCCCCCCCAGCTAGTTATTTATAAATCACAACGCTACTCCGTTCAAATATGTTTTTATCAGTCAAGGGCCTGTACCACCTCTGACAGATTGTGTTGTGGTGAAACTGTGCTCTGTTTCAGCCAACCTTGGCACTCAGTTTCAAGATCTGGAGAGACTGTTGGTTATCCTTACCAGTGATGCTGTCATTCAGCTGAAAATCTCTGCTGTTTCCTGAGGTGGGAGGACAAGTTGATAAAGCTGTACAATAAAAACCATGTATGGGTGTGGTAAACCACTGTTTGTATTCCACTGTGTACATGTCTGTACATGCCTCGGCTGACTCCTCCCACGAGTCCAGGTATAAAGGTGACTGCTCCACAGTCCCTCTGTATTCTGGACTGGTCGACCACTCGAGGCACACCTTCATTCTCTTGTTAATAAAAGCCTGTTAGTTACTCGCTTAACCTCAGTCTTTTGAGTAATTGATAGCGCATCAATTTTATTAACAAGATTTTTTATAATGGAGAAGATCCTCACACCAGCATGCCTGGACTTAGACCATCGGGAGGCGGACGCATCCACCAAGTTTGCTCACTGGCTTAAGTGCTTTGAAAAATTCCTGATCGCCTCCGCTGCAACGGTCAAATCGGATGAGGACAAACTGGATGTCCTGATCTCCAAAGTGAACCACCGAGCGTACTCGGTCATCCAGGATGCGACCTCGTACACGGCTGCTCTCAAGCTCCTCAAGGACCAGTACACGCGCCCAGTGAATGAGGTGTACGCCAGGCACCTCCTGGGGAGTCGTAAACAACAACCTGGGGAATCGACCGAGGAATACCTTCAGGCACTGTCTGTGCTTGGCCGGGCCTGTGGTTGTAAGGATGTAAAGGCCGCCATGTACACAGAGGAACTTATCCGGGATGCTTTTGTGGCGGGCCACAGGTCCAATTACACCCAACAGCGACTGTTGGAGCAGAGTGACCTCGACCTCAACAAGGCCTCTGAACTCGCACTATCATTGGACGCAGCCTACCGGGGCATGGATGCCTACTCCTCTGCACCGTGGATGCCGCGGGGAACGACAGCCTGGGACACGGTAGGACCGTCTCATAGCGCCGTGCCACCCCAGCCACATCCCAGCAACGGCCCAACTACCGCAGCAGTGTCCCAAGGCCAGAAATGCTACTTCTGTGGCCAGGCCAAACACCCCAGAGTGCGCTGCCCGGCGAAAAATGCGATCTGCTCGGGCTGCGGGAAGAAGGGACATTACGCCAGCATCTGCAGGGCCAAAGCCACCCTGAACCCCAGCAGCGCCGCGTGTGGGCCGTGCGGGCTGCCATCTTGGGCCTCCCCAGCCATGTGCGAACCACCGGAACAGCAGCCATTTTGGACGCCTCCAGCCACATGGGGATCATGGATGCCGCCATCTTGGACGCCAGCCGCCATCTTGGCCCCCAACACCGCCTCATCTGATACCCGCAACGACACACCAACCCCTACGCTGGCCTCCGTTACGCTGGACCAAGCGAGACCGCACCAACTGGCCCGGTCCACAATGGACATTAAGGTAAATGGTCACGAAACAATCTGCCTTTTTGACTCTGGGAGCACGGAGAGCTTCATCCACCCCGACAAGGTGCAGCGTTGCTCTCCCAGTCCTGCCTGCGCACCAGCGGATTTCTATGGCCTCCGAGTCCCAGTCGGCGGACATTGGCGGCTACTGCGTGGTGACACTCTTAGTAGACGGGACTGTGTACGATAATTTTAAACTCCTGGTCCTGCCCCACCTCTGCGCTGCCGTTCTACTGGGGTTAGATTTTCAGTGCCACCTTAAAAGTGTTACGATGGCGTACGGTGGACCCCTCCCCCCACTCACAGTCCGCAGCCAGCAGCTTCCAAATTGCCTGCCGCGCACCAGGTGCAACCTCTCCACACTCAGAGTCACCCCCCCCCCCCCCACTGTTTGCTAACCTCACCCCCGACTGTAAGCCCATCGCCACAAAGAGCAGGCGATACAGTGCCGGGGACAGGGTTTTCATTAAAACTGAAGTGGAGCGGCTCCTGAAGGAGGGGATTATTGAGGGCAGCACCAGCCCCTGGCGAGCCCAGGTTGTGGTCATTAAGACCGGCGAGAAGCAGCGCCTGGTCATCGACTACAGCCAGACAATAAATCGCTACACCCTGCTGGACGCTTACCCACTCCCCCGCATAGCTGATATGGCCAACCAGATCGCGCAGTACCGCGTCTTCTCGACCATTGACCTGAAATCAGCGTACCACCAGCTCCCTATCTGCCCTGAGGACCGCCAGTATACTGCCTTTGAGGCAAACGGCCGCCTCTATCACTTCCTTAGGGCTCCCTTTGGCGTCACCAACGGGGTCTCCGTCTTCCAAAGGGAGATGGACCGGATGGTCGATCAAAATGCGTTGCAGGCCACTTTCCCATATCTGGACAATGTGACCATCTGCGGCCATGACTTGCAGGACCATGACGCAAACCTCGAAAAATTCCTCTGCACCGCCCAACTCCTGAACCTGACGTATAACAAGGAGAAGTGCATATTCCGCACAACCCGCCTCGCCATCCTTGGCCGTGTTGTGGAACACGGAGTCATCGGTCCCGACCCCGACTGGATGCGTCCCCTTATGGAACTCCCACTGCCCCACTGCCTCAAGGCCCTGAAGAGGTGCCTAAGGTTTTTCTCCTATTACGCCCAGTGGGTCCCCTACTATGCGGACAAGGCCCGTCCGCTGATCAAGTCCACCTCTTTTCCCTTGACGGCAGAGGCCCGCTTAGCCTTCCACCGTATCAAGGAAGACATTGCCAAAGCCACCATGCACGCAGTGGACGAATCCATCCCCTTCCAGGTGGAAAGCGATGCGTCCGACTTTGCCCTGGCTGCTACCCTTAATCAGGCGGGGAGACCCGTGGCCTTTTCACGAACCCTCCAGGGCCCGGAGACCAGACACTCCGCTGTTGAGAAGGAGGCCCAGGCTATTGTGGAGGCTGTGCGTCATTGGAGGCACTACCTGGCCGGAAAACGATTTACCCTGCTCACTGACCAGCGTTCAGTTGCTTTTATGTTTAACAACAAGCAGAGGGGCAAAATCAAAAATGACAAGATCTTGAGGTGGAGAATCGAACTTTCCACCTACAATTGCGAGATCTTGTACCGGCCCGGGAAGCTCAATGAACCCCCGGATGCTCTATCGCGTGGCACCTGCGCCAGCGCGCAGATCGATAGACTGCGGGCCCTCCACAATGACCTCTGCCACCCGGGGGTCACCAGGTTCTTCCACTTCATCAAGGCCCGCAACCTGCCTTACTCCATTGAGGAGGTCAGGACCATGACCAGGAACTGCCAAGTCTGCGCTGAGTGCAAACCGCACTTTTATAGACCAGACAGGGCTCACCTGATAAAAGCCACTCGCCCCTTCGAGCGCCTGAGCGTTGATTTTAAAGGGCCTCTCCCCTCCTCCGACCGCAATGTGTACTTTCTCAACATTATTGATGAGTACTCCCGTTTCCCGTTCGCCATCCCCTGCCCGGACATGACCAGTGCCACGGTCATTAAATGTCTGAACGACCTCTTCACCCTGTTCGGTTTCCCCAGCTATATCCATAGCGACCGGGGCTCATCGTTTATGAGCGACGAACTCCGCCAGTACCTGCTCGCTAGGGGTATTGCCACAAGCAGGACCACCAGTTACAACCCCCGGGGGAACGGACAGGTGGAAAGAGAGAATGCGACAGTTTGGAAGGCCGCCCTGCTAGCCTTAAAGTCTAGGGGCCTTCCGACCTCCCGCTGGCAAGATGTGCTCCCCGATGCGCTCCACTCTATTCGGTCACTGCTCTGCACTGCCACTAACGCCACCCCTCATGAGAAAATGTTTGTCTTCCCGAGGAAGTCCACATCGGGGACATCGCTACCGCCATGGCTGACGTCCCCAGGGCCGGTCCTACTGAGAAGACACGTGAGGGCCCATAAAACGGACCCCCTGGTCGAGAGGGTCGACCTCCTCCACGCCAACCCCCAGTACGCTTACATTGCGTACCCGGACGGGCGGGAGGACACAGTCTCCATACGAGACCTCGCACCCTCGGGGGCCCCAGTAACCCACTACCCACTACCACCCCCCCCCCCGCACGATCCAATATCCAACCCCAGCAGACGGCACGCCTGGGCCCCGCGGCCCGCTCGACACCCACGAGGACTACACACCAGTGCCCCAGCCTATGCAGGACTCAACGCCGGAAGCTTCACTACCCCTGCCGTCGCCACGTCGATCACAGCGACAGACAAGACCTCCGGAGAGACTCCAATACACAAACTTTTAATACACTTCACCCCGCCGGACTCATTTTTAAACAAGGGGTGAATGTGGTTAAACCACTGTTTGTATTCCACTGTGTACATGTCTGTACATGCCTCGGCTGACTCCTCCCACGAGTCCAGGTATAAAGGTGACTGCTCCACAGACCCTCTGTATTCTGGACTGGTCGACCACTCGAGGCACACCTTCATTCTCTTGTTAATAAAAGCCTGTTAGTTACTCGCTTAACCTCAGTCTTTTGAGTAATTGATAGCGCATCAATGGGATCCTAGGTTTTATAAATAGGAGCATAGAATACAAAAGTAAAGAGGTAGTGCTAAACATAAGAACATAAGAAATAGGAGCAGGAGTAGGCCATATGGTCCTTCGAGTCTGCTCCGCCATTCAATAAGGTCATGGCTGATCTTCTACCTCAACTCCACCTTCTTGCACTATCCCCATATCCCTTGATTTCCTTAATATCCAAAATTGTATCGATCTTTCTTGAATATACTCAACGACTAAGCATCCACAGCTCTCTGGGGTAGAGAATTCGAAAGATTCAAAACCCTTTGAGTGAAGAAATTTCTCCTCATCTCAGTCTTAAATGGCCGACCCCATATAAACCTTATACATATTGACGAGGCTGCAGTTGTAATATTGTGTACAGTTTTGGGTGCCTTACTTTAGGAAGGATTCCAAGGTCATGAAGAGGGTGTGAAAGAGATTTAGCAAGATGATAGCAGGATGAACAGGTTTGCTTATGACTGGAGGAACTGATTTTCTTTTCACTGGAGCAAAGGAAGATTAAGCAGCGATCTTTATACATGTGTACGAAATTGAGAGGTTTTGATAAAGTTAATTGGGGAAAAAAACTAAATTACACTGGTCAGTGAGTTGGTAACTTGAGGACAGAAACTTAAGATCATCAACATTATCAGAAGAGTAAAGGGAGAGTTTTGGGCAGAGGATTGTTGTGACATGAAGTGCCCTATCAGAAATAGGTTGGTGGAACCGTAGTCCACATTGGCGTTTAAAAAGGAAGTGGATAAATATTTGAAAAAGAAAAATTTTAAAGGATATGGGCAAATTTGACAGTTGTAGGCAGTCTGACAATTTTCTACTATTTTCCCCAGACCTACCATCAAGCACCCCAGATGAGGTATAGAAGGGGTTAGATGAAGAATAAAGCACCCTGTACACACTCCCATTAGTATTCTCATGTCAGATACAACATGTTGTGGCGGAGCCACCAGAGGACTCAAAGCAGTTGTACATAATTCCTTTAACAGCAATGTAGTTATAGCCTGTGTCTGTACCTTTAATTACACTGTGTAACTGTACTCTTCCTAGTTACCTTTACAGCGCGGTCTTAACATGATGACGTCATGCCGTTCGTCACGTGATCCCCCAATGGCGGGAAGAACATGATGACGTCATGACGTCAGCCATCGGACCAGCCCAGCAGTCCTCATGGAGCCTTCAGAGAGAACAGACCTACTATCTGTTGTGTATGTAATATGTGTGCTACTTTGAACCTATGGACAGGACTGCACTACTTGTAGGGCGTAGTGATACGCAGTACCACTCCTGGCCATAGGGGTATAAATAGTACTGTGGGTACTGATCTCCCCTCAGTTCCCGCCTGTGGGCATGAAGTAAAGACCTACGTGCAGTCCCTACCTCCAACCAGTAAAGACCTGTTTGAGTTATACGTTTAAGTCTTTGTGTTAATTGTTCAATACAATACACATACTTAACATTGGCGACGAGTCGGTTCGAACCCTGCGGCAGTTATTCCACGGCGGCTTCGTCCAAAGACAGGACGTTGAAGAGAGGTTTCAATCCTCAACACCCCACTGAATACTGAAGGGCAGCAGAAATCCTGACAGCTTCCAGCGACTGGAAGCGACAGGCATTAGGACCCTGAAGCCTCCATAACCTCGTGGGTAAGCCGAGCAGCGTTGGCTGCAAAGACAGGGCCACCGATCGGGAGATAAGGGCGATCGCAATCCCTGATAAGAGCCGCGGTGAAACGCGCGAGCGGGTAAGCCAGAGCCCGGGAGGGAGCGAGCAAGAGCCGCGCGAGCGGGTGAGCCAGAGGCCGGGAGCCACTTCAAGCGGGAGGCGCTTAGCGGGCCAGCGATCGCACCGGTGATAAGGGCTGAGAACCGCTTCGGGCGGGCGGCGCACCAGCGATCGCACAGGAGATAAGGGCCGCAGTCGGGCTGAAAGTCAGCGACGAGAAGCGTGGGAAAACCGCCATTGAAGTGGGCGGGGAGAGCGAGAAGCGCGGGAAAGCCGCCATTTTTCGCGGGAAAACCGCTGGGGAAGAAGGCAGAAGCGGGAAACCGCCATCTTAGAAAATTAATAAGAATTTTCAGAAACAAGAAATAAGTGAAGCAATACTTGTGTTGTTCTCGAGAAGAGAAGAAGATGCCTAAACACGGGAATATTAGCACCTTTGATAGTGACCTCGAAGATTGGGCCATATATGTTGAAAGAGTAAAAAATTATTGTAAGGCCAATAAAATTCGTGACCAAGATAAAGCTCTAACATTATTAAATTTAATGGGTGCGAAGACATACGGGCAATTGAAACACCTGTTATCACCAGATGAACCGGCGGATAAGACGTTCGATGAGATTGTTACTGTCCTGAAAGATCATCTAAACCCCACGCCGCTGATGCTAGCGGAACAATTTAAATTTTACGACAGAAGGCAGCTACAGCATGAAAGCAATGCTGAATATTTGCTGGAATTGCGTAAATTAGCGAAATATTGCCAGTTTGGAACGGGACTGACAGATGCACTACGAGACAAATTTGTGTGTGGTTTATTTAAACAGGATACACAAAAGCGACTGCTCGAGGAGAATGAGCTGACACTTGAGAAGGCGGTCACTATGGCAGCAGCACACGAAGCCGCAGCGAGAGGCACGGCAGTAATGCAGCTACGGTCACCGGAGCTCAGTGCACACAAATTGGGTGTGAGTTCTGGCAAATGTTATCGTTGTGGAAAGACAACGCATGATCAGAACCGGTGTTGGTTTAAAAACCCAGAATGTAGAACTTGTGGTAGGCTTGGACATATAGCTAGAGTATGCAGGTCAGGGAAGAAGACCAGCAACAAGAAGTCACCGCAAGGAAAATACGCAAAGGTACACAAGGTGACCGAACAGGAGTCCGATTCAGACGCTAGCAGTAATGAACTGGCTAGCTTAAGCTGTAATGAACTGGCTAGCTTAAGAGTAATCAACGCTGGTAAGGGTGCAGACCTCCAGACAATTTGGGTCACTCTTCAGATAGAAGGAGTCCAAGTAAAACTGGAATTGGACACTGGATCGGCATTGACGGTCATAAATAAGAAAGATTACGGAAAGTTATTCCAACATATTCCCCTACAGGATACGGGGATTATATTGAAAACATACACGGGGCAAAGAGTGTACCCCATCGGGAAAATAGAGGTTGCAGTGGTCCACAAGGGCGAAGACAGTCAAATAATGGACTTATATGTGATATCTGAAGGAGGTCCTCCACTACTAGGACGGGAGTGGATTAGGAAAATGAATATGGACTGGCATTTCCTACAAACAATAACGAGTGAGAACTCGGTGAACATAATCAACCCAGACTCTGGAACTGATGATGGTAAGACCAACCCGTGTGCAAAAGACAAAGTTTCAGCACAGAATTCCACTGAGATAGAGAATTCTGAGTCTGTCCAGTCTACTGACATGCACATTTCTGAGGGACACCGGGCTCGAACTCAACTCCATTTCAAACTGCAACAGCAATTAGAACAAATGATTCGCCGTTTTGAGCAAGAGATGAATGCAACGAAAGAGTTCTTTGATATAGAGTGGGAACATCTGGAAAGACAACAGAAGCAGCTGCTGGAGCAAATGGAGCAGGAGCACACAAAACGTCTGATGTCAGAGGAGTTAACGGTCAGCCAACTCCTGCATATGCTGAAGGACAGGACTCTGAAATGGGAAAAACTTGAACACGAACTTCAATATTCAAACGAAAGGGGTTCGGAGCTCTCAAAGGTTATTGGAAGAGCTGAGGTGGCAACACAGACTGAGATGACTGCAACAGAGCAGCCCTTGGATGCCAAAAGTACGCTGACTCACGTCAACGCAGAACAACAGACCGCTGAAACAGCTGCTCCGGTAGAGGGATTGAATAGTCCGATCAATCAATCTCCAAAAGAAGTTGAAGTAGTAAAATCTCAAATGAGGTCATTAGTAAACGACTTGCTGAAAGCCCAGAAAAAGCTGGATGAAGAGGTACGCATGAAGAAGTCTCTTCAGGAAAGATGTCTGGACTTGGAACAAAAGCTGGCTAACGCCCAGCTGGGTATGGAGGAAATAGAAGACCCTCTCGCTGGCCTAGATCAGGACGACACCGAATATTACTATGTCCTGTCCTGCCCAACTTGTAACTTCGACTCCCACCATACAGAAATCATGGAGGAGCACCGAAAGTCTACGGAACATCGGGAGAAGGTGGCTCTACTACGGAAAAAGGAGGGAGAGAAGGAGGAACTGCGCATGCAGCTGGCAGCTGACAGTGGAGCCCAGAGAGTCTCCAAGAAGCAGAAAAGGAAAAGTCGAAACAGAAGATGACCCATCTGAACCATTATTACCTCTACCAGATCACACACGTGGTCCCTCCGAACGGAGCCAATTCAGTTCGGAAGTTCAAACTGTTAAATCCATGGAAGGACTATTGAATGAGTCACTCCAGCAACGTGAACCGACTCCACCACAGAGATTGAATCTGTGAACTGTTTTCCGCAGAGACTGAATCTGTGATCTGTTTTGACATGAAGTTATCTATGTTATTCTGTTATGTAAACCTGAAGTTATATATGTATATATGTTATTACGTTATGTTAAATGGGGAGATGACTGTAAAGCTAAGAAGGGAGGAATGTTGTGTATGTAATATGTGTGCTACTTTGAACCTATGGACAGGACTGCACTACTTGTAGGGCGTAGTGATACGCAGTACCACTCCTGGCCATAGGGGTATAAATAGTACTGTGGGTACTGATCTCCCCTCAGTTCCCGCCTGTGGGCATGAAGTAAAGACCTACGTGCAGTCCCTACCTCCAACCAGTAAAGACCTGTTTGAGTTATACGTTTAAGTCTTTGTGTTAATTGTTCAATACAATACACATACTTAACACTATCGATGTATTCCAGCAGTTTCCAGTTTAAACCAGTTTTGTTTCATTAAAGTTCTTTGTTTTAATTGCCTGAGTCGAACCCAGTCTTTTCGCTAGGAACCTCCGTTCCTACATCGGTGACCCCGACTTCTACGAACGATTTTCGTGGAAGATTCAGCATGGATATGAACGCCGTGACCCTGAAACTGCCACAATTCTGGGAGCAACAACCAGCCGCCTGGTTTATCCAGGCTGAAGCTCAATTTGCCACCTGGAACATCGTTGCGGATTCGACCCGTTACTACTACGTGGTCTCCGCCCTCGACAGCGCCACAGCCTCGCGGGTCGTCCGCCTCCTCGGTAGTCCACCGGATGACGGCAAGTACAATACTCTAAAGGCGCGGTTGCTCCAGGTCTTCGGCCTCTCTAAGTCGGAGCGCACTCGCAGACTTCTCACTATGCCCGGCCTCGGGGACTCCAAACCGTCTGAGCTCATGAGCCAGATGCTCACGCTCTTGGGTGCCGAACCGGAATGTTTCCTTTTTAGAGAATTGTCCCTCTGTCCGCTTCCAGCACCGGTACAAACTGCCTTAGCCAGCTCTGCGATCACAGACTGCGCTGAACTCGCGGCAGAAGCTGCCAAAATATTCACGGTAACCCAACAATGCTGCGCAGCCACGAGGCACCCAACCCCCACAGACGTGACTCCAGCTCCTCAGGCGGTGGGATGGTGCTGCTACCACGCCCGTTTTGGCGCGAAAGCCAGACGCTGCTGTCCTCCCTGCAGTTTTTCGCCCCCCCAAAAAAACCACAACAAAACTCCCGCAGCGTTTTTCGCGAAGGAGGACCGGGTCTAAAGGGTGCACCGCAGCCGCAATGTCCGCTGGATCTGCAGGGAAGCTGCTTTACGTCACAGACTCCCTATCAGGTCGTCATTTTCTCTGTGACATCGGCTTGCAGTGCAGTATCCTGCCCGCGTCGAGGCTTGATCTCCAAACCGGGGCCCACGACCTTCCCCTCGAGGCGGCTAATAGCGCGGCCATTCATACCTTCGGGAAGCGGCGGGTCCAACTGAGCTTCGGCGGTCAGCGCCTCTTTTGGGAATTCGTCACGGCCAAGGTCTCGCAGGCCATCCTGGCGGCAGATTTTCTGCGCGCGAACGGGTTCCTTGTCGACGTCCGGCACTGCCGTCTAATCAACGCAGCCACGTTCAATTCGATCCCCTGCCACCACAGCACCGCCGTGTCGTGGTCCGTCGCCTGCGCGTGCCCATCGGCAGATAAATTCACTCACCTCCTCGGGGAGTTCCTGGAGCTGACCAGGCCCACTTTCTCTTCCTCGGTCACGAAGTATGGTGTGGAGCACCGTATCACCACGACGGGCTCCCCGGTTTACGCACGGGCCCGAAGGCTGGAACCCGGCAAGCTTGCGGCGGCGAAGGCAGAGTTTGACACCATGGAGTCGCTGGGAATTATTTGACGGTCAAATAGTCCCTGGTCCTCACCGCTCCACATCGTTCCCAAACCTGGCAGTGGCTGGCGCCCCTGCGGGGACTACCGACGTCTGAACGACGCTACTACCCCCGATCGGTACCCGATCCCACATATACAAGATTTTTCGGCCCATTTGGCAGGGAAGTCCATTTTTTCTAAGGTTGACCTCGTCCGCGGGTATCACCAGATTGCCGTTCATCTGCAGGACATTCCGAAAACTGCGGTTATCACACCGTTCGGGCTTTTCGAGTTCCTCCGTATGCCGTTCGGTTTAAAGAACGCAGCACAAGCTTTCCAGCGGCTTATGGACTCTGTGCTCCGCGATCTCCCGTTCATTTTCGTCTATCTTGACGACATCCTCATCGCCAGTGCTAGCGAGGAGGAACACATCGGGCATCTTCGTACTCTTTTCACATGCCTTAGCCAGCATGGCTTAATCATCAACCCGGCCAAGTGCCAGTTTGGCCTGCAAATCATCGATTTTCTGGGACACCGCATCACCTCGGATGGCGCCGTCCCTCTAGCAACGAAGGTGGAAGCCGTCACGTCTTTCCCGCACCCGCAGACTGTCAGGGCCCTCCAGGAGTTCTTGGGAATGGTGAATTTCTACCACCGTTTCGTCCCCAAGGCGGCTCGCCTCATGCAACCTTTGTACGAGGCCCTCAAGGGCAAATCTGGCAAAGACACAGTTGGCTGGACAATCGAAATGGACCAGGCTTTCGGGAACACCAAGAGGGCTTTGGCTGATGCAACCGTGTTGGCGCACCCTCTTCCAAGCGCCACAATTGCCCTTACTATGGACGCGTCCGACTACGCCATCGGCGCGGTATAAGAGCAATGGGTCAATGGCACGTGGCAACCACTGGCGTTTTTCGGCCGTCAGCTGAGAAACAACAAAAGAAAATACAGCACCTTTGATTGGGAGCTACTGGCACTTTTCCTGGCCATCCGCCATTTCAGATTTTTGTTAGAAGGACGTCCCTTCACGGCCTTCGTTGATCACAAACCGCTTACCTTCGCCATGTCAAAGACCACAGCACTGTGGTCGGCTCGTCAACAATGCCACCTGACATACATTTCGGAGTTCACAACGGACATCCAACATGTGTCTGGTAAAGACAACCTGGTGGCGGATTGTCTCTCCCGCGCGACGGTCCAGGCGGTTCATCTCGGCATTGATTATGCTCGCATGGCTGACGATCAGATATCGGACCCAGAGGTTCAAGCATACAGGACCGTTCCATCGAGTTTTCAACTGGCCGACGTCAGTTTTCAGGCCGCGGGCACCACGCTCTTATGTGATGTCTCCATGGGCATCCCTCAACCCATCGTGCCAGCCGCGTGGCGCCGGAAGGTTTTCGACGTGATACACAAGTTTTCGCACCCGGGTATGCGGTCTTCACAGCGTCTTATGTCAACGAAGTTCGTCTGGAAGGGTATGCACCTGGATGTCCGGGACTGGGCCAACACCTGCGTGGTCTGCCAGAAGGCCAAAGTCCAGCGCCATGTCAAGGCACCAATAGCTCCGTTTGTGGTTCCAGAGCGTCGTTTCGACCACGTACATGTGGACCTCGTTGGGCCGCTGCCACCTTCCCGTGGTTTTACTCATCTCCTCACCGTGGTGGACCGCACCACCAGGTGGCCAGAGGCAATTCCTTTGGTTTCCACCACCTCGGCGGACCGTCGCTAGAGCCTTCATCTCCTGCTGGGTCGCTCGGTTCGGCGTACCGGCAGACATCCCCTCCGATCGCGGGCCACAGTTTACCTCGGAGCTTTGGAACGCTGTAGCTCAGGGGCTCGGCGCCAAACTGCATCGTACCACCGCCTATCCTCCACAGGCGAACGGCCTGTGCGAACGATTCCACAGGTCGCTCAAAGCCGCCTTACGGGCCAGTCTTCAAGGCGCAGGATGGGTGGACAGGCTCCCTTGGGTCCTGTTAGGTCTTCGCACGGCGCCCAAGGACGACCTCCAATCTTCTTCAGCGGAGTTGGTTTACGGCCAGCCACTCCGAGTTCCCGGTGATTTTCTTCCTCCCTCCACGGAGCCATGGTCCGCCTCTCAGCAGCTCGTCAGCCACCAGGAAACAGCCAAGTGTTTCGTTCCTGTGCCTACTTCCAACCACAGCCTGCAGAATTCCCACGTACCGGTGGAGCTGAAGAGCGCCGAATACGTTTTCATCCGGCATGATGCTCACCAGGACCCGCTCAAGCCTCCCTACACTGGTCCCTTCCGAGTCATCAAACCAGGAGACAAGTCTTTTGCTGTCGACGTCGGGGGAAAACCAGATCATATATCGGTGGACCGCTTGAAGCCGGCTCATTTGGACTTAGACAGCCCAGTCGTCGTCGCTCAGCCACCAAAACGTGGCCGTCCGCCCGCAGCTGCCGTGCCAGTTCAACCACAGCCGCCTGCCAGTTCGACGACACCCACCGCACCCGTCCAGCCACAGTCGCCTGGTAGCTCGACCACCGATCTTCAACTTCCTCTGCCTGGCTATCAAAGTCGATCGGACAGACTGCTCAGACCTCCGTATCGGCTCACCTTTTCTGTTAAAGACAATTCTGGGGGGGCGCATGTGGCAGAGCCACCAGAGGACTCAAAGCAGTTGTACATAATTCCTTTACCAGCAATGTAGTTATAGCCTGTGTCTGTACCTTTAATTACACTGTGTAACTGTACTCTGCCTAGTTACCTTTACAGCGCGGTCTTAACGTGATGACGTCATGCCGTTCGGCACGCGATCCCCCAATGGCGGGAAGAACGTGATGACGTCAGCCATCGGACCAGCCCAGCAGTCCTCATGGAGCCTTCAGAGAGAACAGACCTACTATCGATGTATTCCAGCAGTTTCCAGTTTAAACCAGTTTTGTTTCATTAAAGTTCTTTGTTTTAATTGCCTGAGTCGAACTCAGTCTTTTCGCTAGGAACCTCCGTTCCTACAACGTTATATGCAACAGTAAAGCTCACATCAAGGGTTCTTGTGCCAGGTTTAGCAGAGGTCAGATGATGATTAAAGCTGTCTCTAAAACCGCCCGTTAAGTGCTCCCAGTTTGGGCAGAGCATGGCTCAGTTGCAAAATATTCATGTTATTAGGACATAGTCCCATCATGTGACAGCGGGACAAACTCTGCTCAAAACTCCGGCTTGCAGGCTTCCCATAAATGTGCGAAGCAAGAATTGATTGAGCAGCATCAGCAAACCTTCTGGTTTTAGGGACCGTGTGGCCATGCAGATGAGCATAATTCCTCTTTCATTGTACCCAGTAGATGGAGAAAATGAAGCGTCTGCAAATATTGATCAGCAATAATCATGGGCTCGCCATCACCTCCATGTTCCCCTCTAAATCACACAACCACGCTGGCTTAGACATGTATTGCCGGTCCTCCATTGTTGCTGGGTTAAAATCCTACCTAGCACCATTGTGGGAGCATCATCAGTTCAAGGAGAGGGCCCACCACCACCACCTTAAAGCAACTAGGAATGGGCAATAAATGCATCCTTCCCCAACATTGCTCACATCTCAGGAACAGGTGAAACGAATTCTGTGAAGTTGACAATTTGTTTTTGGACTTTCTGAATTCTAGTTGCCCCCGAGATCAAAACTGGAGATGATATTTGTGGATCTCTACCCATCTACCTTCCTTGTCACACACAAGAATCTATGTCACTGGTAAAATGGGGTTGACAGGGGTGCGGTGAGGCGGGAGTGGTGGGGGGAGGGAATGAAAGTGTAGTTCGAAATCAAAATCGAGTGAAACTAAATCTGCAGCAAATGCAGAAGAGGAATAAGGTTGTTACATTTTTCTGTTCTTGCTGCAGTATCGTGATTACACTGAGGTCACTGAGCTGAAGGAGATGGCGAAACACTTTGAGGGGGAACCGTGGAGTGGCTTTCTGACTGCTGCGGGGAGGGAAATCCTAAGCACTGACTGAAATGAAAACCCACATAGTTGACAATCTGTCGAACATGCAACTGAAAGTCACACAGGCTTTGACATTGGATAATTCCCCTTTTGTTAGAAAGCTGCAGGTGTCATTAATTTTTGTGGTGTGTTTTATTGCAATCGCAACCAATTCAGTGGTATCCCTTCCGCCCCTGCACTCATGGCCCATATTCAGGAAAGCATCTGTAGAATTTTCATCTGTTTTGCTTGGTGTTATTTACTGTAATTTAATGCCAAGCTTTCCAGTCCCGTGTAAGCGTTTCATATAATATTCACTAATGGCTTTTGTTTTAAAAGCCCACATTTGTGTGTATATGAAAATATTGTCTACAGACATTACACAGACTGCATGTTATAAACAATTGCCATTAAAAGTGGAAAAATACAGTGAATGGCTTGTTAGTCTAGCAGTCTAATCCCAAACTCAAAATCTGAAGCACATTGTTAACTATATAATGTTTCACATGTAACGTACTTGCATAAATGAAAATGAAAGTTACCAATAAAATAATGTAATGCATGTCCAGGGTTAGGCCTATTTTCCAATGCAAAACAGTATTATAGTGTAACCAAATTTGCAAAAAGGACCATAATACCAAACAGTGGTTTGCTTGAAGGCTGGAATGTTCCAACAACCAAGGAGTGATCAGGATATGGGTCTGTGCCTGCGACACCTCATGTTTTGGGCTCTTGATTTCAATTGTGATAAAAGTGTGGAGTTAACTTTTCATTTACAGTATGTAATCTCCTGCAGCCCACAACCCTCCGAGATATCTGCGCTCCTCTAATCTCTAATTCTGCCCTCTTGAGCATCCCTGATTTTAATCGCTCCACCATTGGTGGCCATGCCTTCAGCTGCCAAGGCCCTAAGCTCTGGAATTCCCTCCCTAAACCTCTCTGCCTCTCGACCACTCTTTCCTCCTTTAAGACGCTCCTTAAAACCTACCTCTTTGACCAAGCTTTTGGTCACCTGTCCTAATATCGCCTTATGTGGCTTGGTGTCAAAATTTTGTTTGTTAACACGCCTGTGAAGTGCCTTGGGATGTTTTACTACGTTAAAGGCACTATATAAATACAAATTGTTGTTGTTGTTGTAAGCAGGGCTAGTTCCACCTGCTAATAGCAACCCCTTGCTTTCTCTCACTGGACCACAAGAGGAGGCGAGGGAACAATATTTTAGCCCTAACAACATATTGAGCATTAATTTTCTCTTGTTTTCCCCTCTGCTCCAGAAGGTGATAAGTCGTGCTGGAGTATGGTTCCACGGTCATTGGCAAGCCTCCTGTATCATTCCTATTTGGCCATCCTTCATGTCTGCTAGCACTCTTGCCTCTAAGTCAGAACGCTGAGAGGTCAAGTACCACTCGAGGCCCTGAGCACATAATCCAAATTGAGAATCCAGTGCAGCACTCAGAGTGCTGCATTGTTGAAGGTGCCATCCTTCGGGTGAAACATTAAACCAGAGTTCCATGTATTGCTGGTTTAGTGTCAAGTTGAAAGGGGAAGCTGCTTGTCTAGTGTTACTGATGACTAAGTGTTACCACTGTCCAGATGGGAGGCGGAGTGTCCTTTACTGAGAAAAATAATGATATTGCATTTCTGTGAACCAGGGCTTCCATCGAGGAGAAGTATGGGAAGGAGTTGGTGTCGTTGTCAAAGAAAGTGTGCGGGCAGAATGAACTGAAGTAAGTTCTATAAGTATGTTTTTGAGGTGAATTTTTCTGCTTAAAGTTATAGAATATGGCGACAGGGATTAGAACCCTGTCTGAACCCAATGTCAACAATGAGCACTTGGATTGGAAGTAGCTCATTCCTTGTTTCTTCATTGTGATGGGAGATGTTGGCAGTGGAAGGGATAGTCCCTGTCTGGACTGGCCTACATGGGACCCAACCCCACAATATTTGGTTGCCTCTTAATACCCTCTGAAGTGGTCCCTACTACCACTTTCTCGGCAACTAATGAATGGGCAATGAATCCTAAGAACAAAATACTGTCTGGAAGTATACATCCAGTGTGTATGAAAAAAGGCATGTAACACTTCCAGGTCACTCCGGATGTGGGCCACAACCAGTTACAACCCTCACTCCTATAAAGGGAATTAACCTAGCACAAAGGAAGATGGTTGTGGTGGTTGAAGGTCAATCATCACAGCCCCAGGACATCGCTGCAGGACTTCCTCAAGGCAGTGTCCTAGGCCCAACCATCTTCAGCTGCTTTATCAATGACTTTCCCTCCAACATAAGGTCAGAAATGGGGATGTTCACTGATGACTGCACAGTGTTCAGTGCCATTCACAACTCCTCAGATAATGAAGCAGTCCATGCACACATGCAACACGACCTGGACAACGTTCAGGCTTGGGCTGATAAGTGGCAGGTAACATTCGCGCCACAGAAGTGCCAGGCAATGACTATCTCCAACAAGCGAGAGTCTAACCACCACCCCTTGACATTCAACGGCATTACCATCGCCGAATCCCCCACCATCAACATCCTGGGGTGTCACCATTGACCAGAAACTTAACTGGAACAGCCACATAAATACTGTGGCAACAAGAGCAGGTCAGAGGCTGGGTATTCTGAGGCGAGTGTCTCACCTCCTGACTCCCCAAAGCCTTTCTACCATCTACAAGGCACAAGTAAGGAGTGTGATGGAATACTCTCCACTTGCCTGGATGAGTGCAGCTCCAACAACACTCACGAAGCTCGACACCATCCAGGACAAAGCCCATTTGATTGGCACCCCATCCACCACCTTAAACATTCACTCCCTCCACCACCGGTATATCGTGGCTGCAGTGTGTACCATCTACAAGATGCACTGCAGCAACTCGCCAAGGCTTCTTCGGCAGCACCTCCCAAACCCGCGACCTCTACCACCTAGAAGGACAAGGGCAGCAGGCGCATGGGAACACCACCACCTTCAAGTTCCCCTCCAAGTCACACACCATCCTGACTTAGAAGTATATCGCAGATCCTTCATCGTCAATGAATCAAAATCCTGGAACTCCCTAACAGCACTGTGGGAGTACCTTCACCACACTGACTGTAGCGGTTCAAGAAGGCGGCTCACTACCACCTTCTCAAGGGCAATTAGGGATGGGCAATAAATGCTGGCCTTACCAGCGACACCTACATCCCATGAAACGAATTTTAAAAAAACGAATTAATTGGATGATCACATCCTACAGGTGAAAGAGCATTTGAAGTTTGTCAGCACCCCGGCTTTGATCATGCATTGTCAGTGACTATCGATCACTGCAGCTGCACCCACCATATCTTCTAGTTCAAGCTGTTCACCTCAGTCTTCTCTTTTTTTTTTTCCCATCTCTAGTACGTCGAAGAGAGCGTTTGATGTCTTTAAGCAACGTAAGTATTTAATCTTTTCTAAGCTGTGAATGAGAAGCTGGTGAAATGATCCCCGTCTTCTGCTAATGTTACTTTGAACTGCACCTGAGAACTGTTTTAGTTTGGATTCCGGGAGAGTGGTGTTCATGTGCTGGCTCCCAGTGTGTACAGTGCTAAAATTTGGTTCCCTTATCGTAGACCAACAAAAGTCTATGGTCTATGAGTCTATTGCTGGAACAAGGGAGCTGCAATGATTAGACAAAAACGTAGTAGATTGAATTCAATGCCAGTAAATGTGAGGTGGTACATTTTGGTTAAAAAAAATGAAAGTAACAATTATACTTTGGATGGTAGACGGCTGGGTGATGTGGAAGAGCAGCCAGATTTGGGGGTTCAGTTTCTCAAGGCCTTAAAAGCAGAACTTCAAGTGGATAAAGCCATAAAAAGTTAATGGAATACTGGGTTTTATAGCAAGTGGTACAGAATATAAAAGTTGAGATGTAATGATGAATCAATTTAAAACCTTAGACCACAGTTGGAGGAACGTTGTACAGCTTTGGGCTCCACGCTATAGGAACGACTACACTGCAGATTCACTCGGATCCTACCTGGTATGAGGAAATACTGTTACAAAGAAAGACTTTAAAAATTGGGACTGCTTTTGCTAATGGGAGATTACGGGGTGATATGATGGAGGTTTTTAACATTATAAAAGGATAGGACAGAGTAGATAGAAAAGGACTGTTTCTAGAGGTGAGGAGTGTATAACTAGTGGACCTGGATACAAGATAAACGCAAGAGATTTAGGACAGCGAGCAGGGAAACTGTTTGACACAGAGGGTTGTGAGGCTGTGGAATGGACTACCAGAGTTAGTGAAGCAGAGACCTTGTCAACGTTTAAAAATATTGGATAGGGGGTTGAAGGAAAGGGGGAAACCTCCAGAAATACATCTAGCCAGAGTTGGTAACCCTAGCAGACACATGGGATTAGATACACTGCTTGTGTGGAGGAGGAACACCAACACCAACTGCTTGGGCCAAATGACCTATATCTATGTTGTAATTTCAATGTAATTCTCCCTCTGTATCTCTGCCCCTTTTGTGTTCTTTGCTCCCCTTCTCTTTGCTTCCGTCTCTCTTTTTAAAATTTGGATTGTTGAAAACGTTGGTCTATGATTCTACCTCCTGGGCTTAGCAATGTAAACACATAGAGCTGCTCTCCTACAATCCAAACTAAACCAGTGCTGATGTAAAAGTGCCATAGAATCATAGAATGATACAGCACAGAAGGAGGCCATTCGGCCCATCGCACCTGTGCCAGCTCTTTGAAAGAGCTATCGAATTAGTCCCACTCCGCTACTCTTTCCCCATAGCCCTGCAAATTTTTCCTTTTCAAGTATTTATCCAATTCCCTTTTGAAAGTTGAATCTGCTTCTACCGCCCTTTCAGGCATTGTATTCAACTCCCTGCATATTTTTTTTCCCACATGTCACTTCTGGTTCTTTTGCCAATTACCTTATATCTATGTTCTCTGGTTACCGACCCTTCTGCCATTGGAAACAGTTTCTCCTTATTTACTCTATCAAAACCCTTCAAGATTTTGAGTGCCTATTAAATCTCCCTTTACCCTTCTCTGCTTTAAGTAAAACAACCCCAGTTTCTCTAGTCTTTCCACGTAACTGATTATGAAGGGGTTGGATCGGGTGGATGCAGGGAGGATGTTCCCGATGATGGGTGAAACTAGAACTAGGGGGCATAGTCTTAGAATAAGGGGCTGCTCTTTCAAAACTGAGATGAGGAGGAACTACTTCACTCGGAGGGTGGTAGGTCCATGGAATATGCTGCCCCAAAAAGCTGTCGAAGCTACATCATTACATAAATTTAAAACAGAAATAGACAGTTTCCTAGTAGAAAAGGGAATTAAGGGTTACGGGGAGCGGGCAGGAATTTGGACATGAGTCTAGGTTCGGATAGGTCATGGCCCTGTGGGTAGCGGAGCGGGCCCAGGGGCCGTGTAGCCTGATCCTGCTCCTGTTTTCGTGTGTCTAATGCTGTTAGATTCAGGAGATAGTCCTGTCATAATGGATTGGCGGTTAGGATCAGATCAGCCATGATCTTATTGAATGGCGGAGCAGGCTCGAGGGGCCGATTGGCCTACTCCTGCTCCTATTTCTTATGTTCTTATGTTCTTATGTTCATCCCTGGTACCATTCTAGTAAATCTCCTCTGCACCCTCTTTAAAGTCTTGACATCCTTCCTAAAATATGGTGCCCAGAATTGCCAACAATACTCCAGCTGGGGCCGAACCACTGTTTTATAAAGGTTTAGCATAACATCCTTGTTTAAACACCCTTAACCAGCTGAGCCACCATGGAAGCTTTTGAAATGTTAATGTATGTTGCTTACTATTCGCATTACTTACACACCACAGTACATCCTGAAAGAGATGGGTTTTAGGGCCTTTTATATTGTATATTGGAGCAGCTGAAGAATGCCACTCTCCCAAATTTACTTTCAAATTGTGCCATCGGACTCTCTGCGACAAAGGCAAAAAGCACATATGCAACGTGGCTGTGACAAATTGGCCCCAGCACGTGCAACATAACGATGTCCTGACATCAATGAGTGATGTCCTGGCACAGACAATTTCTGTAGGATGGGGGAGGGTATTTACAAGATGAGGTGATGCAATTAAATCATCAAAGAGGGGTGTGCAAAGATGGGGCAGCACTTTTACTAGGTACAGTAGATGTAGGTACAGATACTAAGATCCAGGAGAAATTGGGTCTTCCTGCCCACCAGTCTAACAAAATGCTGCTGCTGGCTACAGGAGACCCAGGTGACAAGCTGGTGAGTGCGGAACA
This sequence comes from Somniosus microcephalus, assembly GCF_052327205.1. Lineage (NCBI taxonomy): Eukaryota > Metazoa > Chordata > Chondrichthyes > Squaliformes > Somniosidae > Somniosus > Somniosus microcephalus. Next base: position 337,265,606 of record NC_140988.1, read on the forward strand.
ATGTAAAAGTGGCTCTTATGGAGGCTTTTAAAGATGGGGAGGGATTTAATTCCAGAGCGCAGGGCGTGGTGGGTGAAGGCTTTGCCACCAATGCTAGAATGGAGGGAAGGATGAATGCACAATAAACAAGAGTTGGAAGATCGGAGGGTGCAGGCAAGGATGTAGGGCTGGAGGAAGTTGCCGAAATAGGAAGGAGCCAAGCCATGGAAGGATTCAAAGACCAGCATAAGGATTTTGAAAACAATGTATGAGATGGGGAGCCAGTGGAAGCCAGTTAGGATCGGGGTTGATGGGTGAGTGGGACTTTGTGCAGGATAGAATGCTGGCAACAGAGTTCTCTGTGTTCGTTCGCGTAAAGGTGGAGCTTGGGAGGCCACCAAGGGGGACATTGCAAAAATTGAGTCTAGAAGTAACAAAGATGTGGATGAGGATTTCTGTGGTAGTTGAGAGTGAAGATTGGAATAGGAGATCAGGTTTCTGAGGTGGAAGTAAAAATCTTGATTTGAAGCTCAGGTCGAGGTCGAACAGGACATCATAGTTGTGTACCATTGTGTTGAATTTCAGTGGGCATCTAGGAAAGCTGATGGGGCTATGGAGTTTCTGGCAGTGGCTGAACATGGTGGCATTGGTCTTGCTGCAAGAAGTTCTGGTTCATCCACAACTTGATATGGACTAGGGGGCCTGTCAGCACAGTGACAAGTCATGGAATCCAGTGGAGAGGTAAGGCATACATATCGAAGGTGACCTGATGCTTATGGATAATGTTGACAATGAGCAGCATATAGATGAGGTATTGGAGGGAATCAAGGATGGAGCTTTGGCGCACACCATTGCAGGAGATTTGTTGGCTAGATTGTAACCACAGAAGTGAATGCTGGTAGTGGAGGAGGCTAGAATGGTCAACTGTGTGGTAAACTGAAGAGGATAACTGCCATGTCAAAGTCACACAGAATGTTGTTCTAGTTGCTTTAATATTGATTTTGTGCCATGTATGTGTTGTTGGGTCCCAAGGTACGCAGCTCATGGCAATACCAAAATAAGCTTGCCAGATTCTAAAGGCTGGCAATTGGGAAGGCCCAGTTTTTGTTTTAACTGTTTACTGGCTCTGGATGAGGTGTTGAGAGTTCTTTTGTTCAGATTCTCGAACGACGGATGCCGTTAGTTATTGGTTCATCTCTGAAATTCATTGTTCTTCTCAGTCGTAGTGTACATAACATTTTATAATGATCCTCTTGACATAAAGACTCTTGTCCGTCAGGCATGAGAGTCATAGAATCATAGAAATTTACAGCACAAAAGGAGGCCATTCGGCCCATCTTGTCTGTGCCGGCCGACAAAGAGTTATCCACCCTAATCCCACTTTCCAGCTCTTTGTCTGTATCCTTGTAGGTTACGGCACTTCAGGTGCACATCCAAGTACTTTTTAAATGTGATGAGAGTTCCTGCCTCTACCACCCTTTGAGGCAGTGAGTTCCAGACTCCCACCACCCTCTGGGTGGAAAAAATGTCTCCTCAAATCCCCTCTAAACCTCCTACCAATTACTTTAAATCTATGCCCCCTGGTTATCGACCCCTGTTCTAAGGGAAATAGATCCTTTCCACTCTATCTAGGCCCCTCGTAATTTTATACACCTCAATTAGGTCTCCCCTCGGCCTCCTCTGTTCCAAAGAAAACAACCCCAGCCTATCCAATCTTTCCTCATAGCTAAAATTCCCCAGCCCAGGCAACATCCTCGTAAATCTCCTCTGCAATCACTCTAGTGCAATCACATCCTTCCTGTAATGTGGTGACCAGAACTGCATGCAGTACTCTAGCTACGGCTTAACTAGTGTTTTATACAGTTCAAGCATAACACCTCCCTGCTCTTGCCTTTATTAGCTGTGGCATGGAATACAAGTATCCCGTATGCCTTCTTAACCACCTTATCTACTGACCTGCTACCTTCAGGGATCTGTGGACATGCACTCCAAGGTCCCTCTGATCCTCTGCACTTCTCAGTGTCCTACCATTTATTGTGTATTCCCTTGCCTTGTTAGCCCTCCCCAAATGCATTACCTCACACTTCTCCCGATTGAATTCCATTTGCCACTGTTCTACCCACTTGACCAGTCCAATAATATATTCCTGCAGTCTACAGCTTCCTTCTTCATTATCAACCACACGGCCAATTTTTGTATCATCTGCAAACTTCTTAATCATGCTTCCTACATTCAATCCAAATCATTGATAATATACTTGGTTTCTTGTCATCTGCATTTGTTTATTTTAAAGGAATATTGTCATAATTTTGGTAAATTTATGAGCACAGTAATGTTCTGGAATTGTCAAAAAGATTTTTAATAACTGCAGTTATTGGAAATCTGAAGTAAAAGAGGTGGAAATGTACAGCAGGTCAGTAAGCATCTGTAAAGAGAAAAGACGTTAGAATGGTTTAACTGTAATCTCTGTACCTAAATCACGAAGCTGTCTTTTCTCTTTACGGTTGCTGACGAGACTTTGCCAGGTATTTACAGCACTTCTTTCAGTGACCCTGCTCTCACCTCACCACATGGTATCATTGCCCAGCCACTTTTGTTTACAGGCCTAGTGAAATAAAATCATTAGGATGTCCGAGTCCCTTTGAACAACGCTACAGCTATTGATGAAAATTCTGGTCAAAAATCGTGTCCCCATCCGCACCGAGTGCGAACACCCGATCAACAAATTATATCAGCTTTATTAACACCATCTTGCCCACCTGTATCCTGCCAGCAGCGAGACTCAAAAATATGCATCTACTAATTGGTCGCAAAGGATTAATGCACGAGCGCCCTGCAGTCGATCACCAGCTTCTAACTGCTGCCTGCTCCTCGACCAATAACTGCAGACACACCAGAGAATGTTTCGCAAGCACGCTCATGGCGAGCTATTCATTTTGTAATTGTTCCATTTGTTTCAGAGATGGAGAATGTGGGACTGTTGCACATCCAGCTGGCAAGCAGCTTTCGGGAAGAGATGAAAAAACTGGAGGAATTCCGGGAAAAACAAAAAGATCAAAGGAAAAGGGTGAGCTGGCCGTACTTTGTGTTTAAAATTGTGATCGTTGTCCTGTTCACTCCCTTTTTTTTTCTCTCCCTCTTCCCTGCCCTCTCTTGGAAAGGCTGTTCTATTTTTTTCTGCCTAGTTACTCTGGCCTCCTTATTTTAGACTACTGTGCTAAGTTAGTCTTGGCTCGCTAGGGCCTCATGAACATCTGTACTTCTGATATCTAGCTAAGCTTTTGATAGTGCACACAGGGTAATGAACAGAAACTCTCTCCTTGGATTGCTTTCGCTGCCAGCTGCTCTCTGGATTCTCCTCATCTTCAAAAGGTCAAAGTAACACAAACAACAGGGCTTTAATGACAAAAGCATTTATTGAATAAGAGATGAAGAAATAACAGTGATATGATAAAATGTATTTAACAGCAGATGTTAGAATGTACTGATCTTTATGCTAAACTACATTTTAATTATTTTTTTTTACATATACATGCATTACATTTCTTGTACTCTTATCAGCTACATGAGCTGACTGGTCTCTGCATCTCCCATTAAGAGTTTAGGCTTTTATTTTTTTTTAAAGCTGGAAACCAATTGCTAGCACGTCTTGGATTTGAATATCTGTCAACTACATTCAGAAAGAGCTGCACGTGATTAAACACATCACACAGTTATTTGTGCTTGAACTGTATGGCTTGGCCATTCTTCTCGAGCCAACAGCCTGGGACAGTGGCTCTCAAACCTTTTTTGGTTGAAGGACCCCTTTTCAAATGGATTGGTAATCACGGAGCCCCCACCTACATTATTAGAATACGATATAATTCTCATAATGTGAAAGGACTACATTGAGAAGGGTGTTTTAATAATGGTTTTAAGAACCATTACAGGTATCAGTGAGATGAGTGTGCCACACTATCATCGATCAATGTTTTTGGCACCCACCATCAGCCTTGGTAACGGCAGGTCATAGAGTCACAACGGCACAGAAGGAGGCCATTCGGCCCATCGAGTCCGTGCCAGCTCTCTGTAGAGCAATCCAGTCAGTCCCATTCCCCCGCTCTATCCCCGCAGCCCTGCAAGTTTATTTCCCTCAAGTGCCTATCTAGTCTCCCCTTGAAAACACTGAGGCCTAGAAATTGGGTATAGCCCCGCCAGCTCGTTTGCGCCGAAAATTTTGCGCTGGCCGCGGAGCCAGTTGCGCCCGTCCCATATTCACTTTTAGCGCCCCAAGGCGGAACCGGGCGCTGTTCCAGGGTGTGCCCGCCCCCGCTTGGGGCGCTGAAAGTGAATTTCAGCGCTCCCGGTGCCGCTGCGCCACCCGATGCGGTGCGGCAGGCTGCTGTACTGCAGGCCTCCTCCTCTTAAGGAGGAGGTGTCTGCAACGGCCGGAGCCCCGATCGCGAGTGCCGGCAAAAGAGCCCGGCACAACGGAGAAGTGCCGGGCTCCACGGAAACCAGCCGGCAATGCCGCGGGGGGGGTGGTGGAGGAGGCCGGGGAAGGAGGTGCGGGCAGGCGGCCGCCGAAAAAGCGGCCGGCCGCACCTCCACCTTAAAGCGCCCCGCTAAGGCTGCAGTAAGGACCCGGTCTCCCGATGTTGTTAGCGGCTGCCACGGAAGAGGCGGCCGCTACTGAAGATGGGGGACGGGGCGGAACCGGGGCACTGCGTACACCGATGACGTCATCGGTGCCGGCGCAGCGCTACCGGCTACCGCCGCCATTACCGCGGCCCTCAAAATCAGCGCTACCACCCCTACTGGCGCAGAAGCCCTCTTTGGGCTGTAACTGGGCGCAAAGCCCACCGAATTTCTAGGCCTGAGTGTCTCCGCTTCCACCACTTCCGTCAGCAGTGAGTTCCTGGTCCTCACCACTCACTGCATAAAAATGTTTTTCTTCACGTCCCCCCTGTATCTCTTCCCCAAAACCTTAAATCTGTGTCCCCTAGTCCTTGTACCATCAACTAGTAGGAACAGTCTTTCCCCATCTAGCCTATCCAAATCCGTCATAATCTTGTACACCTCTTTCAAGTCACCCCTCAACCTCCTTTGCTCTAATGAAAACAAACCCAGCTTCTCCAACCTGTCCTAGGTCTACCTACCGATCTTCGTGCCACTCTCGGCGCTCCTCCATGCACGCTCCCCTCCGAGGTGAGACAGCCAGCCCACTCTGCGTTGCACATGTGGCAGCCGCGCTCTGCTCCCGTCTCCTGGCTCGTACCAAGCTCACCTCCGGTCGCCGCTCATTCGCGTACGCTTGACCACAGTACCCCCTCTGAGGCCAGCCCTGCTCGGTACTCATTATTTCGCGGACCCCCTGGAAAGTCTCTACGGACCCCAGTTTGAGAACCACCGGACGAGCGCAAAGGGGCCTGTGAAATTGTGACTAGTTTCTGGCTGATTCTGGCTGCCAGCGCAGTCAGTTCCTGTCAAATGCATAGCCTATTTTTTCCACATCTTTCCTTAGCTATTAAGAACAGTCAGTGAGCAGAGATTTCCACTGAAATATTGCTTTCGCAGCATGCTCATCTGTTGCAACCCATTTATTACAGCAAAATTTCCAAATCCTCCAATTATGCCTCATATTATATATTGCGCCCGCTTTTGCTAGACTCTTAATTGCTTCTCCTCAGTAACAAGTCTGCACCTGAACGCAGACGTTGTTGGGAGGAAGCCTGGATGGGGAGTGAGGACCAGAGGGCTGGGGGGTGGGCGATTAACTGCCCACTCGCCACCTCTTTCCCCAGCCGGGGTGAACAGTTTGCCCAGGGTCCGGAGTCATGAGCAGGCGCCGATTGGGAAGTGTCGCTGCAGGTGGAAAAAAAATTGGCAACCTCATTTTTAGGATGTGGAGATGCCGGTGTTGCACTGGGGTGGATAAATGTAAGAAGTCACACAACACCAGGTTATAGTCCAACAGCTTTATTTGAAATCACAAGCTTTCGGAGCGCTGCTCCTTCATCAGGTGAAGTGAACAGTTGCATATAGGCACAGCATATATAGTGAGAGAATACTGCCAGGTGATTACAGGTAATCTTTCTAACTGCCCTTTATCACACCTCGGCAGAGAGATAATCACAGCAATCAAAGGTGTGAATGGTGTCCAAACAGGTCAGTCAGGAAAACATTTTTATGAAGAGCGACTTGCAGGTGGGTTTATCTTTTAATGATGAGCAGGGGAGTGCCTGTACATCTCCATAATTAACGACCTGCGAACAAAATCAAGGGATTGCCAGTTTCAAAGCCGCGCACACATCTGAGGAGCCATGAATTGCAGAGTCCATGTGCTCAGTGCACCGAATATGGTGGGACCGTAAACTGAGCTGACTGCTACTCGCATTATTTTGCAGGCACCCTGATGAGTCTCTACGGACCCCTAGGGATCCATGGACCTCAGTCTGAGAACCACTGGCCTAGGAGACAACAGAACTGTCCTAACATTTGTATTGATTGAAGCAGGGATGGGATTTTAGATACAGCAATTTTTAAACTCCATATATATTATGACTGATTTAAAGGAACCACTCTGATAATTTAAACTAGCCAAAAGGCTTCATCTTTGTCACAACTCTCTTTTTATAAAAAAATAAATAAATAAATAAAAAAATAAAAAAATATTGGTCTGGATTTCCCTCCACAATCGCATCCAAAATTGTGACATTAACTGGGGCTAAATTGGGTGAAGTTGTCCACGGCCGCCTGCCCACCCTGACCTTAATTACCCTCCCCCACTGGGACTGGCGCTGGATGCCACTTCCTCTCCTGCTGCGTCCAAATGCTGGTGGGTGGCCTGGGTTCCTGGTGGATTGGCTCACGTCCATCCCTGTTACTGTTGCTCCTCAGGGTACACTAGGAGAAACATAGAAAAATAAGAGCAGGAGTAGGCCATTTGGCCCTTCGAGCCTGCTCTGCCATTCAATATGACCATGGCTGATCCTCTATCTCAATACCATATTCCCGCTCTCTCCCCATACCCCTTGCTGCCTTTTGTGTCTAGAAATCTATCTATCTCCTTCTTAAATATATTCAGTGACTTGGCCTCCACAGCCTTCTGTGGTAGAGAATTCCACAGGTTCACCACCCTCTCAGTGAAGAAATTTCACCTCATCAGTCCTAAATGTCCTACCACTTATCCAGAGACTGACCCCTCGTTCTAGACGCCCCCATCCTCCCTGCATCCTAACCCTGTCAGAATTTTAGACGTTTCAATGAGATCCCCTCTCATTCTTCTAAACTCTAGTGAATACAGGCCTAGTCGACCCAATCTCTCCTCATACGACAGTCCTGCCATCCCAGGAATCAGTCTGGTGAACTTTCGCTGCACTCCCTCTAAGGCAAGTATATCCTTTCTTAGGTAAGAAGACCAAAACTGCACACAGTACTCCAGGCGTGGTCTCACCAAGGCCCTGTATAACTGCAGCAAGACATCCTTGCTCCTGTACTCAAATCCTCTTGCAATGAAGGCCAACATACCATTTGCCTTCCTAACTGTTTGCTGCACCTGCGTGTTTGCTTTCAGTGACTGGTGTACAAGGACACCCAAGCCCCTCTGTACATCAACATTTCCCAATCTATCACCATTTAAATAATTGTAAGAAGTCACACAACACCAGGTTATAGTCCAACAGTTTTATTTGAAATCACAAGCTTTCGGAGCGCTGCTCCTTCGTCAGGTGAAGTGGAGAGATGCATAAAGACACAGCTTGTATAGTCAGAGAATAATGCCAGATGATTGCAGGTAATCTTTCTAACTGCCATTTGTCGCACCTCGGCAGAGAGATAATCACAGCAATCAAAGGTGTGAATGGTGTCCAAACAGGTCAGTCAGGAAAACATTACATCAAAGAACAATGAGGTGGGGTCACAAGGGGTCAAATGTTGCAGATGCTGGGGTCTGTATGAAAAACAAAAAACAGACCGAAAAACTTTTTTTTTGCTGGAAATCACAGCAGGTCTGGCCGCATCTGTGTAGAGAGAACAAGCCAACGACGACTCGAGTCTGGGTGACCCTACGTCAGGTGGGGTTACATGTAGCGTGACATGAACCCAAGATCACGGTTGAGGCCGTCCTCATGGGTGCGGAACTTGGCTATCAGTTTCTGCTCGACGATTTTGCGTTGTCGTGTGTTCCGCACTCATGAGGACGGCCTCAACCGGGATCTTGGGTTCATGTCACGCTACATGTAACCCCACCTGACGTAGGGTCACCCAGACTCGAGTTGTCGTTGGCTGGTTCCCTCTACACAGATGCGGCCGGACCTGCTGTGATTTCCAGCGAAAAAATATTTTTCGGTCTGTTTTTTGTTTTTCATACAGACCCCAGCATCTGCAACATTTGATCCCTTGTGACCCCACCTCATTGTTCTTTGATGTAATGTTTTCCTGACTGACCTGTATGGACACCATTCACACCTTTGATCGCTGTGATTATCTCTCTGCCGAGGTGCGACAAATGGCAGTTAGAAAGATTACCTGTAATCATCTGGCATTATTCTCTGACTATATAAGCTGTGTCTTTATGCATCTCTCCACTTCACCTGATGAAGGAGCAGCACTCCGAAAGCTTGTGATTTCAAATAAAACTGTTGGACTATAACCTGGTGTTGTGTGACTTTTTACATTTGTCCACCCCAGTCCAACTCCGGCATCTCCACACCATTTAAATAATACTCTGCCTTTCTGTTTTTCCTACAGAAGTGGATAACTTCACATTTATCCACGTTATATAGCATCTGCCATGTATTTGCCCACTCACTCAACTTGTCTAAATCGCTTTGAAGCCTCTTTGCATCCTGGTGGTAGTCTCTGGGGTAGTGGAGGAAAGTCACCGACATTTCAGGATGGATGGACAGAGTCCAATCGAGGCCTACAAGCACTTCGGCTTAATTCTTTCTTGGGGACCCTCTGCCTCTTCCCCCCCCTCTGGCCCTGCAGTGCCTGTCCTGCTGCATCACCACCAGGATCGTCCACCTAGGCAGCAGCGAGCTCCGTCTTTTTTTTAAATTCGTTTATGGGATGTGAGCGTCGCTGGCAAGGCCGGCATTTATTGCCCATCCCTAATTACCCTTGAGAAGGTGGTGGTGAACTGCTTTCTTGAACCGCTGCAGTCTGTGTGTTGAAGGTACTCCCACAGTGCTGTTAGGGAGGGAGTTCCAGGATTTTGACCCAGCGACGATGAAGGATCGGCAATATATTTCCAAGTCAGGATGGTGTGTGACTTGAAGGGGAACTTGGAGGTGGTGGTGTTCCCATGCGCCTGCTGCAATTGTCCTTCTAGGTGGTAGAGGTCGTGGGTTTGGAAGGTGCTGCTGAAGAAGCCTTGGTGAGTTGCTGCAGTGCATCTTGTAGATGGTACACACTGCAGCCACGGTACGCCGGTGGTGAAGGGAGTGAATGTTTAAGATGGTGGATGGGGTGCCAATCAAGCGGGCTGCTTTGTCTTGGATGGTGTCAAGCTTCGTGAGTGTTGTTGGAGCTGCACTGATCCAGGCAAGTGGAGAGTATTCCATCACACTCCTGACTTGTGTCTTGTAGATGGTGGAGAGGCTTTGGGGAGTCGGGAGGTGAGATACTCGCCGCAGAATACCTAGCCTCTGACCTGCTCTTGTTGCCACAATATTTATGTAGCTGGTCCAGTTAGGTTTCTGGTCAGTGGTGACCCCCAGGATATTGATGGTGGGGGATTTGGTGATGGTAATACCGTTGAATGTCAAGGGGTGGTGGTTAGACTCTCACTTGTTGGAGATGGTCATTGCCTGGCACTTAAGTGGCAGGTAACATTCGCGCCACACATCAGCCCAAGCCTGAATGTCCAGGTCTTGCTGCATGCGGGCATGGACTGCTTCATTATCTGAGGAGTTGTGAATGGCACTGAACACTGTGCAGTCATCAGCGAACATCCCCACTTCTGACCTTATGATGGAGGAAAGGTCATTGATGAAGCAGCTGAAGATGGTTGGGCCTAGGACACTGCCCTGAGTAACTCCTGCAGCGATGTCCTGGGGCTGTGATGATTGACCTCCAACCACCACAACCATCTTCCTTTGTGCTAGGCATGACTCCAGCCAGTGGAGAGTTTCCCCCCCGATTCCCATTGATTTCAGTTTTACTAGGGCTCCTTGATGCCACACTTGGTCAAATGCTGCCTTGATGTCAAGGGCAGTCACTCTCACCTCACCTCTGGAATTCAGCTCTTTTGTCCATGTTTCGACCAAGCCTGTAGTGAAGTCTGGACCTGAGTAGCCCTGGCGGAACCCTTCTGGGCATCAGTGGGCAGGCTATTGGTGAGTAAGTGCTGTTTGATAGCACTGATGACGACTCTTTGCTGATGATTGAGAGTAGACTGATGGGGGCGTAATTGGCCGGATTGGATTTGTCCTGCATTTTGTGGACATAGAAACATCGAAGGTAGGAGCAGGAGTAGGCCATTCGGCCCCTCGAGCCTGCTCCGCCATTCAATGAGATCATGGCTGATCATTCAAATTCAGTACCCTGTCCCTGTCTTCTCTCCATATCCCTTGATCCCTTTAGCCTTAAGAAATATATCTAACTCCTTCTTGAATATATTTAATGAATTGGCCTCAACTGCCTTCTGTGGTAGAGAATTCCACAGGTTCACCACTCTCTGGGTGAAGAAATTCCTCCTCATCTCTGTCCTAAATGGCTTACCCCTTATCCTTAGACTGTGACCCCTGGTTCTGGACTCCCTGACCATCGGGAACATTCTTCCTGCATTTAGTCTGTCTAGTCCTGTTAGAATTTTATAAGTTTCAATAAGATCCCCTCTCATTCTTCTAAACTCCAGCGAGTATAAGCCCAATCGACCCAATCTCTCCTCATACGTCATTCCTGCCATCCCAGGTATCAGCCTGGTGAATCTTTGCTGCACTCCCTCCATGGCAAGAACATCCTTCCTCAGACAAGGTGACCAAAACTGCACACAATACTCAAGATGTGGTCTCACCAAGGCCCTGTACAACTGCAGCAAGACTTCCTTGTTCCTGTACTTGAACCCTCTCGCTACGAAGGCCAACATACCATTTGCCTTCTTAACCGCCTGCTGCACCTGCATGCTTACCTTCAGCGACTGGTGCACAAGGACACCCAGGTCTCGTTGCACTTCCCCTTCTCCCAATCTATTGCTGTTCAGATAATAATCTGCCTTCCTGTTTTTGCCACCAAAATGGATAACCTCGCACTTATCCACATTATACTGCATCTGCCACGCTTCTGCCCAATCACCCAACCTGTCCAAATCATACTGAAGTTTCTCGGCATCCTCCTCACAGCACACACGCCCACCCAGCTTTGTGTTGTCTGCAAACTTGGAGATATTACATCTAGTTCCCTCGTCTAGATCATTAATATATATTGTGAATAGCTGGGGTCCTAGGACCGATCCCTGTGGTACCCCACTAGTCACTGCCTGCCACTCGGAAAAAGAGCCATTTATTCCAACTCTTTGCTTCCTGTCTGCCAACCAGTTCTCTATCCAAGTCAGTACCTTGCCCCCAATCCCATGTGCCTTAACTTTACACGCTAATCTCTTATGCGAGACTTTATCGAAAGCCTTCTGAAAGTCCAAATATTCCACATCCACTGGTTCTCCCTTATCTATTTTACCAGTTACATCCGCAAAAAATTCCAGTAGATTAGTCAATCACGATTTACCTTTCGTAAATCCATGTTGACTTTGTCTGATCCTGTCACTGTTTTCCAAGTGCTCTGCTATTACATCTTTTATAATAAACTCTAGCATTTTCCCCACTATCGATGTCAGGCTTACCAGTCTATAATTCCCCGTTTTCTCTCTACCACCTTTTTTGAATAGTGGGGTAACATTAGCTACTCTCCAATCCATGGGGACTGTTCCAGAGTCTATAGAATTTTTGAAGATGACTAGCAATGCATCTACTATTTCTAGGGCCACTTCCTTAAGTACCCTAGGATGTAGATGATCAGGCCCTGGGGATTTATCGGCCTTCAATCCTGTCAATTTCCCTATCACCATTTCCCTACAAATACTGATTTCTTTCAGTTCCTCTCTCTCATTAGACCCTATATTCCCTGACATCTCTGGGAGGTTATTTGTGTCCTCCTTTGTGAAGACAGAACCAAAGTATGTATTTAATTGGTCGGCCATTTCTTTGTTCCCCATTATAAATTCCCCTGATTGTGACTGCAAGGGACCTACGCTTGACTTCACCAATCTTTTTCTCTTCACATATCTGTAGAAGCTTTTACAGTCAGTTTTTATGTTCCTTGCAAGCTTACTGTCATACTCTATTTCCCCCCTCTTAATTAATCCCTTTGCCCTCCTTTGTTGCATCCTAAACTGCTCCCAATCCTCAGGTTTACTGCTTTTTCTGGCCAATTTATATGTCCTCTCCTTGGATCTTATGCTATCCCTAATTTCCCTTGTTAGCCACGGTTGATTCACTTTTTTTGTTTTATTTTTATGCCAAACAGGGATGAACAAATTCTGTAGTTCATCCATGCGATCTTTAAATGTTTGCCATTGCCTATCCACCGTCAACCCTTTAAGTAACGTTCCCCAATCAATCCTACCCAACTCGCGCCTCATACCATCGTAGTTTCCTTTATTTAAATTCAGGACATACCTAGGCAGTTTTCCACATTGTCAGATAGATGCCAGTGTTCTAGCTGTACTGGAACAGCTTGGCTAGATGCGAGGCTAGTTCTGGAGTACAAGTCTTCAGCACGATAGCCGGGATGTTGTCGGGGTCCACAGCCTTTGCTGTATCCAGTGTGCTCAGCCATTTCTTGATATCACGTGGAGTGAATCGAATTAGCTGAAGACTGGCTTCTGTGGTGGTGGGGACCTCAGGAGGAGGCCGATATGGATCATCCACTCGGCACTTCTTGCTGAAGATGGTTGCAAACACTTCAACTTTGTTTTTTGCAGTCGGGTGCTGGGCTCCACCATCATTGAGGATGGGGATATTCATGGAGCCTCCCCCTCCCGTTAGTTGTTTAATGGTCCACCACCATTCATGACTGGATGTGGCAGGAGTGCAGAGCTTTGATCTGATCCGTTGATTGTGGGATCACTTAGCCCTGTCTATAGCATGCTGCTTCTGCTTTTTAGCATGCATGTAGTCCTGTGTTGCAGCTTCCCCAGGTTGGCACTGCATTTTTAGGTACACCTGCTGCTGCCCCTGGCATGCTCTTCTACACTCCTTATTAAACAGGGTTGGTCCCCTGGCTTGATGGTAATGGTAGAGTGAGGGATATGTCGGGCCATGAGGTTACAGATTGTGGTGGAATACAATTCTGCTGCTGCTGATGGCCCACAGCACCTCATGGATGCCCAGTTTTGAGCTGCTAGATCTGTTCTGAATCTATCCCATTTAGCACGGTGGTAGTGCCACACAACACGATGGAGGGTGAAGACGGGACTTTGTCTCCACAATGATTGTGTGGTGGTCAATGCTGTCATGGACAGATGCATCTGCGACATGTTGATTGGTGAAGACGAGGTCAGGTAGGTTTTTCTCTCGTGTTGGTTCTCTCATCACCTGTCGCAGGCCCAGACTGGTAGCTATGTCCTTCAGGACTCGGCCAGTAATGGTGCTACTGAGCCACTCTTGGTGATGGACATTGAAGTCCCCCACCCAGAGTACATTCTGTGCCCTTGCTACTCTCAGTGCTTCTTCCAAGTGGTGTTTAACATGGAGGAGTACTGATTCATCAGCTAAGGGAGGGTGGTAGGTGGTAATCAACGGGAGATTTCCTTGCCCATTTCCTTGACCTGAAGCCATGAATCAATTTTGAGGACTCTCAGGGCCACTCCCTCCCGCCTGTATACCACTGTGCTGCCACCTCTGGTGGGTCTGTCCTGCCGGTGGGACAGGACATACCCAGGGATGGTGATGGAGGAGTTTGGGACATTGGTTGAAAGGTATGATTCGGTAATTATGACTATGTCAGGCTGTTGCTTGACTAGTGTGTGGGACAGTTCTCCCAATTGTGGCACAAGTCCCCAGATGTTGGTGAGAAGGACTTTGCAGGGTCGACTGGGCTGGGTGTGCCGTTGTCGTGTCCGTAGCTGGTGCTGAGGTCGATGCTGGGTGGTCCGTCCGGTTTTATTCTTATTGTTTTTTGTAGCAGTTTGTTACAACTGAGTGGCTTGCTGGGCCATTTCAGAGGGCGGTTAAGAGTCAAATACATTGCTGTGGGTCTGGAGTCACATATAGTCCAGACCAGGTAAGGACGGCAGATTTCCTTCCCTAAAGGACATTAGTGAACTAGATGAGTGTTTACGACAATCCGATAGTTTCATGGTCACCATTCCTGATACTAACTTTTTATTCCAGATTTATTTAATTAACTGAATTTAAATTCCCCAGCTGCCGTGGTGGGATTTGAACTCATGTTTCCAGGTCATTGGTCCAGGCCTCTGGATTACTAGTCCAGTAACATAATCACTATGCTACCGTTGCCGTTGGTTGTGGGAATCCTGCATACTTAAGTGACCCAGAAAAATGGGTTAGTGTCACAGCAGGGTCTGATAGTGGGGTGGAAGTCCTGCCCCAATGCTACCCTGCCAGAAATCGTTACCTTTTGGCTTTTATATTCTACACCTCGTGATAAAACCTAGTATTCTATGAGCTTCCCTTAACCGCCTTATCATCCTGAGGTGCTGCTTTGAATACCCTCTGAATCTCTACCCCAAATTCCTCTGCTCTTACACAACACCAAGCCTCCTTCCGTTCAGAATAGAATTACTGCTAATTGGTTTTTCGAAATTGTAACGTCCGTGTATAATCAGACACAGACTGCGGAGAACGGTACAAACGATGTTTACTCAACGTGGCTCAGACTGCAACTGAACTGTACAGATTACTACTCAGCGTTGTATACAGGTGTGGTCACTGCCGGTACTACATTATACATGAGCTGTACAAAGTAGTTTCCCCCCTTAAAGGTACATACATTACAGAAATTGTATCACCTATACTTGCTGACATTGAATTCCACCTGCCACTTTATAGCTCATTCCCGTGCCGCCCGCACACCCCTCCCCATCACAAAACCTTTGCAGCTTTCCTTGGTCGACTAAAGAATTAAACTATATTTCATACTTTGGTATCATCTGTAAATTTTAACACCACTACTCTAAGCCTATATCCAAATCAGTGATATACACAGTGAACCGAAATGGCCCCAGAACTGAACCTTGCAGGACACTGCTTTGCACCTCCGACCACTCAGATAAACAGCCTTGAACCCCTGCTCTCTGTTTTGTCCTTTCCAATGTTCATCGTGTTTGCTATCATCCCCTAATTCCATACCCCTTCATCTTAAGATTTTCCTAAAGTCCACGTACACTACAGCCACTGCAAAGGTCAAAAGTGGGTAAATGGAATTGAGGTATGTATCAGCCGCCAGCTAAATAAATGCAAGTCCTTCTTTCTTTACAACAACAACAACTTGTATTTATATAGCGCCTTTAACGTAGTAAAACGCCCCAGGGCGCTGCACAGGAGTATTTTAAGATGAAAAATTTGACACCAATCCACATAAGGATGAGTTAGGGCAGATGACCAAAATCTTGGTCAAAGAGGTAGGTTTTAAGGAGCATCTTAAAGGAGGAAAGAGAGGTAGCGAGGCGGACAGGTTTAGGAAGGGAATTCCAGAGCTTAGGGCCTTGGTAACAGAAGGCACGGCCACCAAAGGTTGAGCGATTAAAATCAGGGATGCTCAGGAGGGCAGAATTACAGGAGCGCAAATATCTCGGGGGGGGGGGGGTTGTGGGGCTGGCGGAGATTACAGAAATAGGGAGGGGTGAGGCCATGGAGGGATTTGGAAACAAGGATGAGAATTTTGAAACCGAGGGGCTGCTTAACCGGGAGCCAATGTAGGTCAGCGAGCACAGGGGTGATGGGCGAACGGGGCTTGGTGCGAGTTAGGACACCGGGCAGCCGAGTTTTGGCTGACCTCAAGTTTACGTAGGGTGGAATGTGGGAGGCCAGCCAGGTGTTGGACTAGTCAAGTCTAGAGGTAACAATGGCATGGATGAGGGTTTCAGCAGCAGAGGAGCTGAGGCAACAGCGGAGACGGGCGATGTTACGGAGGTGGAAATAGGCGGTCTTTGTTGTGCTGCGGATATGTGGTCAGAAGCTCATTTCAGGCTCAAATATGACACCAAGGTTGCGAACATTATCTAATTGAATGCCAGAACAAACTTGACAGGCCGAATGGCCTCCTTCTTGTTCCTCTGATTAAGCAATAAGTTATCTCCTTCATTCCGCTACTGTTGCCACTGCCACAGGGAGCTTTCCCAGGCAGCTGACTTTCGGAGTGCTGGACACTGGCTCTGGGTGACCGCACTGCGTCGAAATGTTTAGTTCGGAGCGTGGACACCTTGAGCGCAAAACATCATCCAAAATAATAAAGAAACGGAACAATTTGTAGGTAAAATGACTGATCCTGACTGCGTGTCAAACAAGGAAGTTGGAGACTGTTGTGCACTTATGACAGCAAAGAGGAAGCACAGCCTGCCCGAAATCAAGTGTGTGGCACGGTTACTGAATCCATTTCCTCCTTTGTTCCATATGTATATATAAGTATATATAGCTGTGTGCTATCAATGGGGAACATGCACTTCTTTTATTCCAGCTATTGAATACTACATTGTTCAACATTAAATTTACATAAAGCACATTAAACATATTCTTCTTTTGTCATAAGCTGTTAACGTGGTTTGAGGTCACATTAGTGATGTTCAGAATGCTGCAACGGCAGAATTAAAGATCTGGAGAGCTGACGTTTTATAAACTTTATACTACTGCAGTTAACACTTTACAAATGCACTGCACCCGGAGACACCTGGGCTAGTGCAGTGATGTTACAATGTAATGAAGAATGTGTTGACTGCAAATTGCAATCGGTTTATAAAAGTGCAGGAAGTTGTGGCCTTTGGACGTCTTTGTCTTTTCTCTTTTTTTCATTGGGCTATTTTGCGTTGGTGTTAATTGTGAGCAAAAATTTCTGCAGAGCACAGAGCGGGATTAAACAGAGTGGACGTGAACGGTGTGTTTTATTTGGGAATTTGGAAAGAGTGGGAATTTGGAGAAGAGGGGGAAGGAGCTGCTGCTTTTTGCCTACACTGCTTGTACTAGACCCTAGTCCTAGACCATTTGGGGCTATCCCGGATCAGGCGTATTTCTCAGATGTTCACTTTCAACTAAAGTTTGAAGTAGCTGAATCCTAAAGACGCTTAACTGGGTCTAAAGGTCCGGGCTATCTCTCCCTAAAGGAAAGGAACAACCCGAGAATGTTACCATCCTCCAGATAGCACTTTTAATAAGTTTAGCCAGACTGTAACGTCCCAGATATTATGAGGGTCCGGAGATCTCCTTCAGAAATGTACGTCTCCACCAAAGAGTACAGAGATTGAGTTCATGAGTTATTGATACAGAAGACTTATGTGAGACAATTCTAAAAATATATAGAGATTTATTAAAAGAACCGACATGCAATTTACAGTTGGTGAATCAGTCAATCGCAACATTAACAGTTCTAAAAAGAGAAAAAATACGATCTCTTTACATAGAAACATAGAAGATAGGAGCAGGATTAGGCCATTCGGCCCCTCGAGCCTGCTCCGCCACTAAATGCGATCATGGCTGATCATCCAAATTCAGTACCCAGTCCCTGCTTTCTCCCCATACCCCTTGATCCCTTTAGCCTTAAGAAATATATCCAACTCCTTCTTGAATATATTTAATGAACTGCACTCTGTGGCAGAGAATTCCACAGGTTCACCACTCTCTGGGTGAAGAAATTCCTCCTCATTTCTGTCCTAAATGGCCTACCCTTTATCCTTAGACTGTGTCCCCTGGTTCTGGACTCCCCGACCATCGGGAACAGCCTTCCTGCATCTAGTCTGTCGAGTCCTGTCAGAATTTTATAAGTTTCAATGAGATCACCTCTCATTCTTCTAAACTCCAGCAAGTACAAGTCCAATCGACCCAATCTCTCATCATATGTCATTCCTGCCATCCCAGGTATCAGCCTGGTGAATCTTCGCTGAACTCCTTCCATGGCAAGAACATCCTCGGATAAGGCAACCAAAACTGCACACAATACTCAAGATGTGGCCTCACCCAGGCCCTGTACAACTGCAGCAAGACATCCTTGTTCCTGTACTCAAACCCTCTTGCTATGAAGGCCAATATACCATTTGCCTTCTTAACCGCCTGCTGCACCTGCATGCTTACCTTCAGCGACTGGTGCACAAGGACACTCAGGTTTCGTTGCACTTCCCCTTCTCCCAATCTATTGCCATTTAGATAATAATCTGCCTTCCTGTTTTTGCCACCAAAGTGGATAACCTCACATTTATCCATGTTATATTGCATCTGCCATGTTTCTCCCCAATCACCCAACATGTCCAAATAATCCTGGAGTTTCTCGACATCCTCCTCACAGCACACACTCCCACCCAGCTTTGTGTCATCTGCAAATTTGGAGATATTACATCTAGTTCCCTTGTCCAGATCATTTCTATATATTGTGAATAGCTGGGGTCCAAGGACCGATCCCTGCGGTACCCCACTAGTCACTGCCTGACATTCGGAAAAAGACCCGTTTATTCCAACTCTTTGCTTTCTGTCTGCCAACCAGTTCTCTATCCAAATCAATACCTTGCCCCCAATCCCATGTACCTTAACTTTACACGCTAATCTCTTACACGGGACCTTATCGAAGGCCTTCTGAAAGTCCAGATACACCACATCCACTGGTTCTCCCTTATCTATTTTACCAGTTACATCCTCAAAAAAAATTCCAGTAGATTAGTCAAGCACGATTTATCTTTTGTGAATCCATGTTGACTTTGTCCGATCCTGTCACTGTTTTCCAAGTGCTCTGCTATTACATCTTTTATAATGGACCCGAGCATTTTCCCCACTACCAATGTCAGGCTTACCGGTCTGTAAGTCCCCGTTTTCTCTCTACCAACTTTATAGTGGGGTAACATTAGCTACCCTCCAATCCATGGGGACTGTTCCAGATTCCATCGAATGTTGGAAGATGATCAGCAATGCATCTACTATTTCTAGGGCCACTTCCTTAAGTACCCTAGGATGTAGATTATCAGGCCCTGGGGATTTATCGGCCTTCAGTCCCATCAATTTCCCTAACACCATTTCCCTACAAATACTGATTTCTTTCAGTTCCTCCCTTTCATCAGACCCTATGTTCCCCGGCATCTCTGGGAGGTTATTTGTGTCCTCCTTTGTGAAGACAGAACCAAAACATGTATTTAGTTGGTCTGCCATTTCTTTGTTCCCCATTATAAATTCCCCTGATTCTGACTGCAAGGGACCTACGCTTGACTTCACCAATCTTTTTCTCTTCACATATCTATAAAAGCTTTTACAGTCAGTTTTTATGTTCCCTGCAAGCTTACTCTTATAATCTATTTTCCCCTTCTTAATTAATCCCTTTGTCCTCCTTTGTTGAATCCTAAACTGCTCCCAATCCTCAGGATTATTGCTTTTTCTGGCCAATTTATATGTCCTCTCCTTGGATCTTATGCTATCCCTAATTTCCCTTGTTAGCCACGGTTGAGTCACCTTTTTTGTTTTATTTTTATGCCAAACTGGGATGAACAAATTCTGTAGTTCATTCATGCGGTCTTTGAATGTTTGCCATTGCCTATCCACCGTCAACCCTTTGAGTGACATTCTCCAATCAATCCTACCCAACTCGCGCCTCAGACCATCGTAGTTTCCTTTATTTAAATTGAGCACCCTAGTCTCTGAGTCAACTACTTCATTCTCCATCTTAATGAAGAATTCTACCATATTATGATCGCTCCGACCCAAGGGGCCTCGTACAACAAGATTGCTAATTAATCCTTTCTCGTTACATAATACCCAGTCTAAGATGGCCTGATCTCTGGTTGGTTCCTCGACATATTGGTCCAGGAAACCATCCCGTAAACACTCCAGGAATTCCTCCTCCACAGTATTGTTACTAATTTGGTTAGCCCAATCTATATGTAGATTAAAGTCACCCATGATGACTGCTGTGCCCTTATTGCACGCTTCTTTAATTTCCCTTTTAATACCATCCCCAACCTCCGCCTTACTGTTTGGAGGTCTATATACCACTCCCACTAACGTTTTCTGCCCCTTGGTATTTCTCAATTCTACCCATACAGATTCCACATCATCAGAGCTAATATCCTTCCTTACAATTGTGTTAATCCCTTCTTTAACCAGTAATGCTACCCCACCTCCCTTTCCTTTTTGACTATCTTTCCTGAATATCGAATACCCCTGGCTGTTGAGTTCCCAGCCTTGGCCATCCTTGAGCCACGTTTCCGTAATCCCAACCAAATCATATTCGTTTACCTCTATTTGCGCAGCCAATTCATCCACCTTATTACGAATGCTCCTCGCATTAAGACACAAAGCCTTCAGGCTTGTTTTTTTAACGCTCTTAGACCTATTAGAATTATTATTTACTGCGGCCACGTTTGATTTAAACCCTTGATTTCTCTGACTGCCACTTTTGTTTTTCTCCTTCCTATCTTTTGCTTTTATCCTTGTTTCCCTTTCCTCTGTCTCCCTGCTCAGGTTCCCAACCCCCTGCCATTTTAGTTTAAACCCTCCCCCAGAGCACTAGCAAACACTCCCCCTAGGACATCAGTTCCAGCCCTGCCCAGGTGTAAACCATCCGGTTTGAACTGGTCCCACCTCCCCCAGAACCGGTTCCAATATCCCAGGAACTTGAATCCCTCCCCGTTGCACCATTCCTCTAGCCACGTATTCATCTGAAATATCCTTCTATTTCTACTCTGACTAGCACGTGGCACTGGTAGCAATGCTGAGATTACTACCTTTGAGGTCCTATTTTTTAATTTACCTCCTAACTCCCTATATTCAGCTTTTAGGACCTCATCCCGGTTTTTGCCTATATCGTTGGTACCTATATGCACCACGACAACTGGCTGTTCACCCTCCCCTTCCAAGATGATCTGCAGCCGCTCTGAGACATCCTTGACCCTTGCACCTGGGAGGCAACACACCATCCTGGAGTCTTGTTTGCGGCCGCAGAAATGCCTATCTATTCCCCTTACAATAGAATCTCCTATTACTATAGCTCTACCCTGCTTTTTCCTCCCGTCCTGTGCAGCAGAGCCACCCCTGGTGCCAGGAAGTTGGCTGCTGCTGCTTTCCTCTGATAAGCCATCCCCCCCAACAGTACTCAAGGTGGTGTATCTGTTTGAGAGGGGGATGTCCACAGGGGACCCCTGCACTACCTGCCTGCGCTTAGTACTCTGCCTGTTGGTCACCCCTTCCCTTTCTGCCTGTCCAACCTCTACCTGCGGTGTGTCCAACTCTGTAAACGTGCTATTCACGACGTCCCGAGCATCGCGAACGCTCCAGTATGCATCCACTCGCAGCTCCAGCGCCGCAATGCAGTCTGTCAGTAGCTGCAGCTGGATGCACTTCCTGCACACCTAGTTGTCAGGGACACAGGAAGTGTCCCTGAGTTCCCACATAGCGCAGGAGGAGCATACCACGTGGCTGGGCTGTCCTGACATGACTTACCCTTTAATTATTTGAAATTAAATTAAATCAATCAATCCCACTAGTTATACTTAAATGGTTTACCAACAGTCCCCGCTACACCAGAGAGACCTTAGTAACTGTAAGCCACAGAGTTTAACTTTAAAAGAGAGAAATACTCACCAACCAATCACTTACCTGCTTTCTGGTGACATCACACTTCAATTACTTTTTACTTTTCTCCCTCCCTCTGAGCTCGGAGATTGGAGACTGGTACGCCTCACCTGAACTCTGGCGCCCTTTTTAAACTGAAGAGTGTCCCACAAGTCCGCACTGCCGCCGCCTCCACTGCTGCTGTGGGGCCTCACCTGAACTCTGGCGCCCTTTTTAAACTGCCGAGTCTCCCGCAGGTCCGCACTGCCGCCACCTCCGCTGCTGCTGTGCGGCCTCACCTGAACTCTGGCGCCCTTTTTAAACTGCCGAGACTCCTGAGTCTCCCGCAGGTCCGCACTGCCTCCGCTGCTGCTGTGGGGCCTCACCTGAACTCTGGCGCCCTTTTTAAACTGCCGAGTCTCCCACAGGTCCGCACTGCCGCTGCTTCCACTGCTGCTGTGGGAGCAGAGAACCTTACTTTTAAATCTTAACTTCGCTACATTATTACAGTTCTTAAAATTTTCTATACAGGATATCCATCAATATCAAATTACTTTCGATCCCCAAGGTACAAAGAGTGAAAGACCACAGAGCCGCCTCTGTAGTCAAGAATTGCTTTGCCAGATTAAAGCGATTCTGATACCCATTTGAGACTTCAATATTTATACCCTTTTTCAGTTGTATCAGTTACATCCTTATCTTATGTGCCATCTTTACGAAGTTTAATTTATATCACATAGCCAGGGTTGACCATTGTTTGTTCCCAAAAGGTCAGCCACTCGGAGCCATCCTGTTCTTCTGTTTCAATAAGGTTATTTATTCAGGGTCAACACCTTGTCCTGTTTCAACAAGACCAGAATTCTTTCATAGCTATTTCATAGTTAGGTTTCTAAATTCCCAAACCAAGTTTGTCATGTTTTAAAGAATTTATAAGGTACACTTCAGAGTCAACCACTGTCTTATCTCAACAAGGCCAGAATTCTTTCATCAGATAGTGTATTTTTTTTTAAAGGCTATATAGTATATTTTTCTAAAAAGGTTATATAGTATATTCCTTCACAGTAGTGCTTTGCGTTACAGGTAGATATTTAATTTTAGTACCCTTAACTTAATCTAGATCAAGTAAGTAGTCAAGAAACTACATTGTAAAACTAAGTTACCTAATTACAAATTTAATTAAATAAACAAGGTCATACAGGGATGGCAGTGCAAGTGGTGCACCGTAACTGCAGCATATGGGAGTTTGTGGAGAGCATTGTGATCCCAGACAACCATGGTTGCAGTAAGTGCCTGCATCTTGAGAAACTTCAGCTCAGAGTTTTAGAGCTGGAGTCTGAGGTGCAGACATTGCGGGGCATCAGGGAGGGGGAGAGTTACCTGGACACTTTGATCCAGGAGGCAGTCACACCCCTTAGGTTAGGTAGTGGTATAGGTCTGATTAGTGGTCAGGGACAAGAAGGTGTGACTGCAACTCAGGCAGGTAAGGGGACCCCAGGTGCAGTGCTGGAGGAGCCTCAGCCTTTGCCCTTGTCCAACAGGTATGAGGTTCTTGCTGCCTGTGTGGATGAGGGAAAAGCCTGCAGGATGGATGAGCAAACTATCCATGGCACCATGGTGCAGGAGGAAATTCAAGTGGGGGGGAGTGAAAGGGAATGTAGTTGTGATAGGGACAGTATAGTCAGGGGGATAGATACTTCTCTGCAGCCGCAACCGAGAGTTCCGAAGGTTGTGTTGCCTGCCCGGTGCAAGGGTTAAAGACATCTCCTTGCGGCTGGAGAAGAACTTGGGGCGCGATCTTGCCAGCCTTGGGGAAGCAGGATTGGAGGTGGGACTGCTGGGGAAAATGGCAAAACCTGGGGGCGGGTACCCATCCCGCCCCTAACCTGCCTCCATGCCATCTTCCCAGGAGGCAGGTAGCTGACCTGCGCCAGGTCCCGTCTCCTGGAGGCGGGACGGGGATTACAGCCACTTAATTGCCTGTTAACCGGTAGATAACAGGCAGTTAAGAGGATTATGCCCATTTTTCCAGCAGAGGCGTGGGCTTCCCGATGTCGGGAAACCCCGCCAGGGTCACTGAGGCAAGCAGTGGGTCTGCGGGGGTCGGAGGGGTCCAAAAGTGTGCTGCGGAGGTAATTGATGGGTGCAAGTGTGGAGAGGTAAGTGTGTGAGGTGAATGAAAAGTGATAGAAAATGTTTACTTACCTTTGTTTCTTCCTGCAGGCTTCAACAGTTGGGGATGCGGAGACTCTCGCATCTCACCGGCAGAGGTGACAGATGGCTGCTGCATTCTCCGATGCAACAGCCATCTAATTTCTGCTCACAAAAAAGGTTTGATGAGGTCTTGAATACAAAAACTCATCAAACAACAGAGAATGTCAGTGTTTGACAGCTTCACAGAGCTGTCAAACGATGACAATTCATCCGTCAAAAACTTTTGACAGATGAAACATCATATGCTGACGTTCTCTATAACCAGCTTCCCCTTAATTGGCCTGCTAAGCCCGCTGGCTCAATCAAGAGAAGTGGGACTAAAAGTCGACAAGCAGCAGTCCCACCTCCAACGAGGCCCCCATTGACAAAATCACCCCCCTGGAGTGGAAGGGGGAGGATCCAGTTGTCGTGGTCTACGTAGGAATCAACGACGTAGGTAGAACTAGGAATGAGGTTCTGCTGAGGGAGTTTGAGGAGCTAGGATCCAAATTAACAAATCAACCAACATAACAAAAACAGATTATCTGGTCATTTTCACATTGCTGTTTGTGGGAGCTTGCTGTGCGCAAATTGGCTGCCGCGTTTCCCATATTACAACAGTGACTCCACTTCAGAAGTACTTCATTGGCTGTAAAGCGCTTTGTGACGTCCAGTGGTCGTGAAAGGTACTATATAAATGCAAGTCTGTCTTTCTTTTCCTTTTTTTAAAAAGCAGAACCTCAAAGGTAATAGTCTCTCGATTGTTACCTGAGCCATGCGCAAATTGGCATAGGGACAAACCGATTAGAGGTATAACTGTGTGGCTCAAAGAGTGGTGCGGGAGGAAGGGGGTTCAGTTCATGGGGCACTGGCACCAGTACTGGGGAAAGAGGGAGCTGTTCCGTTGGGACGGGCTCCATTTAAACCGGGCTGGGACCAGTGTCCTGGCGAATCGAATAACTAGGGCAGTAGACAGGGCTTTAAACTAATGAAGGGGGGTGGGAGGATTCAGGAAAGAGTAAATTTAAAAGCAGTGAGAGAAATGTCAAGGCTTTAAGGCAGAGTAGAGTTTTGGGTAAAAATAAGCAGAGTGGGTCAGGAAGGGACAGAGAGAGTAACAAAGGTATTACGGCATCAGTGACTAAAGTGACATTGGGGAAAAATAGAAATAAGTCAAAGCTAAAGGCAGTATATCTAAATGTGCGAATCATTCGCAACAAAATAGATGAATTAATAGTGCAGATAGAAATTAACAGGTTTGATCTAACAGCCATAATGGAAATGTGGTTGCAAAGTGGCCATGGTTGGGAAATAAATATTCCAAAATACTTAACTTTTAGAAGAGATAGGCAAAATGGAAAAGGAGGAAGGGTAGCCCTGATAATAAAGGATGGAATAAAGACAGTAGAGAGAAAGGATCTTAGCTCCAAAAATCAAGAAGTAGAATCCGTTTGGGTGGAGCTAAGAAACAGCAAGGGGCAGAAAACATTGGTGGGAGTTGTTTATAGGCCCCCAAACAGTAGTTGTAATGTAGGGCAGAGTATAAATCAGGAAATTAGAGGCGCATGTAACAAGGGTAATACAGTGATCATGGGGGACTTTAATCTACATATAGACTGGACAAACCAAATTTGCAGTAATAGTGTGGAGGACGAATTCATGGAATGCATGTAAGATAGTTTCTAGATCAGTATGTTGAGGAACCAACTAGGGAACAAGCTATTTTAGATCAAGTATTGTGCAATGAAAAAGGGTTAATTAATAACCTTGTAGTAAAGGGGCATTTAGAGAAGAGTGACCATAATATGATAGAATGTTTTTATTGAGTTTGAAAGTGATTTATTTAAATCCGAAACTAGGGTCGTAAGTCTAAACAAAGCAAACTACGTAGGTATGAGGGGCGAGTTGGCTAAGGTAGATTGGGAAACTACATTAAAAGTTATGATGGTAGACAAGCAATGGCTAGCATTTAAAGAATTAATACATAATTTACAACAAATATACATTCCTTTAAGGCACAAAAACCCCACAGGAAAAGTGGTCCAACTGTGGCTAACAAGAGAAGTTAAAGATAGTATTAGATCAAAGGAGGAGGCTTATAATGTTGCCAATGGATTTGCAGGATCTTGCGGAGGCAGCGTTGGTGGTACCTCTCCAGTGCTTTGAGGTACCTGCTATACATGGTCTATGTCTCTGAGCCATATAGGCGGGCGGGTATCATTGCTGCTCTGTAGAGCATGAGCTTAGTGCTGGGTTTGAGGTCCTGGTCTTCAAACACTCTCTTCCTCAGGCGACCGAAGGCTGCACTGGCACACTGAAGGCGGTGTTGGACTTCGTCGTCGACGTCTGCCCTTGTTGACAGTAGGCTCCCGAGGTATGGAAAGTGGTCCACATTGTCCAACGCCTTGTCGTGGATTTTGATAATCCATTGGCAGGATAGGCGCACCAACGTCAGTGTTCTTGCTCAGGTCAACATCCCCAGCATCGAAGCTTTGACCACGCTCGATCAGCTCCGATGGACAGGTCACATTGTCTGCATGCCCAATATGAGACTCCCAAAACAAGCGCTGTACTCGGAGCTCCGGCACGGCAAGAGAGCCCCAGGTGGGCAGAGGAAACGCTTCAAGGACACCCTCAAAGCCTCCTTGAAAAAGTGTAACATCCCCACCGACACCTGGGAATCCCTGGCCCAAGACCGCACAAAGTGGAGGAGAAGCATCCAGGAAGGCAACGAACACCTCGAGTCTCTTCGCCAGGAGCAAGCAGAAGCCAAGCGCAGGCAGCGCAAGGAGCACACGTCAACCCAAGCACCGTCTGCCCCACCTGTGACAGAGACTGTAGGTCCCGCATTGGACTCATCAGTCACCTGCGAACTCATTTTTAATGTAGAAGCAAGTCATCCTCGGTTCCGAGGGACTGCCTAAGAAGAAGAAGATAATGTTGCCAAAAAGAATAGTAAGCCGGAGGATTGGAAGGATTTTAGAATTCAGCAAAGGAGGACCAAGACATTGATAAAGAAATAGAAAATAGAATATGAGAGTAAATTAGCGAGAAAAATACTTTGTGGCTGTCTTCACGGAAGAAGACGCAAAAAACTTCCCGGAAATAGTGGAGAACCAAGGCTCTAGCGAGAATGAGGAACTGAAAGAAAGTAGTATTAGTAAAAAAAATAGTACTGGAGAAATTAATGGGATTGAAAGCCGATAAATCCCCATGACGTGGTGGCCTGGATCCTAGGGTTTTGAAAGAGGTGGCTACAGAGATAGTGGATGCATTGGTTGTCATTTTCCAAAATTCCATAGATGTTGGAACAGTTACAGGATTGGAAGGTAGCAAATGTAACTCCACTATTTAAGAAAAGAGGGAGAGAGGAAATGGGGAACTACAGACCAGTTAGCCTGACATCAGTAGTAGGGAAAATGCTAGAATCTATTATTAAGGATGTGGTAAAAGGGCACTTCGAAAATAATAATAGGATTGGGCAGAGTCAACACGGATTTATGAAAGAGAAATCGTGTTTGACAAATCTGCTGGAGTTTTTTTTAATTCATTGATGGGAATTGGGCGTCGCTGGCTAGGCCTGCATTTAGTGCCCATCCCTAATTGCCCTTGAGAAGATGGTGGTGAGCCACCTTCTTGAACCGCTGCAGTCCATATGGTGTAGGTACACCCACAATGCTGTTAGGAAGGGAGTTCCAGGATTTTGGCCCAGCGACAGTGAAGGAACGGCGATACAGGTCCAAGTCAGGATGGTGTGTGGCTTGGAGGGGAACTTGTAGATGGTGATGTTCCCATGCGTCTGCTGCCCTTGTCCTTCTAAGTGGTAGAGGTCGTGGGTTTGGAAGGTGCTGTTGAAGGAGTTTTGGCGAGTTGCTGCAGTGCATCTTGTAGATGGTACACACTGCAGCCACAGTGCGCTGGTGGTGGAGGGAGTGAATGTTGAAGGTGGTGGATGGAGTGCCAATCAAGCGGGCTGCTTTATCCTGAATGGTGTCGAGCTTCTTGAGTGTTGTTGGAGCTGCACTCATCCAGGCAAGTGGAGAGTATTCCATCACACTCCTGACTTGTGCCTTGTCGATGGTGGAAAGGCTTTGGGGAGTCAGGAGGTGAGACACTCGCCGCAGAATTCCCAGCCTCTGGCCTGCTCTTGTAGCCACAGTATTTATATGGCTGGTCCAGTTCAGTTTCTGATCAATGGTAACCCCCAGGATGTTGATAGTGGGGGATTCAGCGATGGTAATGCCATTGAATGTCAAGGGGAGATGGTTGAGGTTGTAACTAGCAGAATAGATAAGGGGGAACCAGAGGATGTGGTGTATTTGGATTTTCAGAAGGCATTCGATAAGGGGCCACACAAGCAGTTATTAAACAAAATTAGGGCTCATGGGATTGGGGGTATTATACTAGCATGGATTGAGGATTGGTTAACAGCCAGAAAACAGAGAGTAGGAATAAACAGGTCATTTTCGGGTTGTCAGGCTGTAACTAGTGGGATGCCGCAAGGATCAGTGCTTGGGCTTCAGCTATTCACAATCAATATCAATGATTTGGACCAGGGGACCAAATGTAATAATTCCAAGTTTGCTGATGATACAAAGCTGGATAGGAATGTAATTTGTGAGGAGGATGCAAGGAGGCTTCAAGGGGATACAGACAGGCTAAGTGAGTGGGCAAGAACATGGCAAATGGAATATAATGTGGAGAAATGTGAAGTTATCCACTTTGGTAGGGAAAATAGAAAAGCAGAGTATTTTCTAAATGGTGAGAGATCAGGAAATGTTGGTGTTCAGAGGGACCTGGGTGTCCTTGTACATGAATCACTGAAAGTTAACATGCAGGTCCAGCAAACAATTAGGAAAGCAAATGGTAGGTTGGCATTTATTACAAGAGGATTTGACTAAAAGAGTAAAGATGTCTTACTGCAATTATATAGGGCCCTGCTGAGACCACACCTGGAGTATTGTGTACAGTTTTGGTCTCCTTACCTAAGGAAGGATATACTTGCCATAGAGGGAGTGCAACAAAGGTCCATCACACTGGTTCCTGGGATGGGGGGATTGTCCTATGAGGAGAGATTGAGTAGACTAGGCCTATATTCTCTAGCGTTTAGAAGAATGAGAGGTGATCTCATTGAAACATACAAAATTCTTACAGGGCTTGACAGGGTAGATGCAGGGAGGGTGTTTCCTCTGGCTGGGGAGTCTAGAACCAGGGGTCACTGTCTCAGAATAATGGGTTGGCCATTTAGGACTGAGATGAGCAGAAATTTCTTCACTCAGAGGATGGTGAATCTTTGGAATTCTCTACCACAGAGGGCTGTGGATGCTCAGTCGTTGAGTATATTCAAGACAGAGATTGATGGGAACCAATAAGGGAGACAGAGGAAAGGGAAGCAAGGATAGAAACAAAAGACAGGAAGGAGAAAAGCAAAAGTGGAAGGCAGAGAAATCAAGGGTGTAAATCAAACAGGGCCATAGTAAATACTCATTCTAAAAGGATTAAAAGTGTTAAAAAATCAAGCCTGAAGGCTTTGTGTCTTAATGCGAGGAGCATTCGTAATAAGGTGGATGAATTAGCTGCGCAAATAGATGTAAACGGATATGATATAATTGGGATTACGGAGACAGGGGTGACCCAGACTGGAAATTCAACATCCAGGGGTATTCAATATTCAGGAAGGACAGGAAAAAAGGAAAAGGAGATTGGGTAGCTTGGCTGGTTAAAGAGGAAATTATCACAATAGAAAGGAAGGATATTATCTCTGATGATGCGGAATTTATATGGGCAGAGCTGAGAAATACCAAGGGGCAGAAAACGTTAGTGGGAGTTGTATATAGACGCCCAAACAGTAATGCTGAGGTTGGGGATGGCATTAAACGGGAAATTAGAGACGCGTGCAATAAGGGCACAGCAGTTATCATGGGTGACTTTAATCTACATATAGATTGGGCTAACCAAATTAGTAACAATACTGTGGAGGAGGAATTCCTGTAGTGTATACGGGATGGTTTCCTGGACCAATATGTCGAGGAACCAACTACAGATCAGACCATCTTAGACTGGGTATTATGTAATGAGAGAGGATTAATTAGCAATCTTGTTGTGCGAGGCCCCTTGGGAAGGAGCGATCATAATATGATAGAATTCTTCATTAAAATGGAGAGTGAAGTAGTTGACTCAGAGACTACGGTCCTGAATTTAAATAAAGGAAACTACGATGGTATGAGGCACGAGTTGGCTAGGATGGATTGGGGAATGTTACTTAAAGGGTTGACAGTGGATAGGCAATGGCAAACATTTAAAGATCGCATGGATGAACTACAGAATTTGTTCATCCCTGTTTGGCATAAAAATAAAACAAAAAAAGTGACTCAACCATGGCTAACAAGGGAAATTAGGGATAACATAAGATCCAAGGAGAGGACATATAATTTGGCCAGAAACAGCAGCAAACCTGAGGGTTGGGAGCAGTTTAGGATTCAGCAAAGGAGGACAAAGGGATTAATTAAGGGGGGGAAATTGATTATGAGAGTAAGCTTGCAGGGAACATAAAAACTGACTGTAAAAGCTTCTATAGATATGTGAACAGAAAAAGATTGGTGAAGTCAAGTGTAGGTCCCTTGTAGTCAGAATCAGGGGACTTTATAATGGGAACAAAGAAATGGCAGACCAATTAAATATATACTTTGGTTCTGTCTTCACAAAGGAGGACACAAATAACCTCCCAGAGATGACGGGGAACATAGGGTCTAATGAGAGGGAGGAATTGAATGAAATCAGCATTTGTAGGGAAATTGATGGGATTGAAGGCCGATAATTCCCCAGGGCCTGATAATCTACATCCTAGGGTACTTAAGGAAGTGGCCCTTGAAATAGTAGGTGCATTGCTGGTCATCTTGCAAAACTCTATAGACTCTGCAACAGTTCCCATGGATTGGAGGGTAGCTAATGTAAACCCCACTATTTAAAAAAGGTGGTAGAGAGAAAATGGGGAATTATAGACCGGTAAGTCTGACATCGGTAGTGGGAAAAAATGCTAGAGTCCATTATAAAAGATGTAATAGCAGAGCACTTGGAAAACAGTGACAAGATTGGACAAAGTCAACATGGATTTACAAAAGGTAAATCATGCTTGACTAATCTACTGGAATTTTTTGAGGATGTAACTGGTAGAATAGATAAGGGAGAACCAGTGGATGTGGTGTATTTGGACTTTCAGAAGGCTTTCGATAAAGTCCCGCATAAGAGATTAGCGTGTAAAGCTAAAGCACACGGGATTGGGGGTAAGGTTCTGTCTTGGATAGAGAACTGGTTGGCAGACACGAAAGCAACGAGTTGGAATAAATGGGTCTTTTTCCGAGTGGTAGGCAGTGACTAGTGGGGTACCGCAGGGATCGGTGCTAGGACCCCAGCTATTCACAATATATATAAATGATCTAGACGAGGGAACTAGATGTAATATCTCCAAGTTTGCAGACGACACAAAGCTAGGTGGGCGTCTGTGCTGTGAGGAGGATGCAGAGAGACTCCAGTATGATTTGGACAGGTTGGGTGATTGGGCAGATGCATGGCAAATACAGTATAATGTGGATAAATGTGAGGTTATCCACTTCGGTGGCAAAAGCAGGAAGACAGATTATTATCTGAACATCAATAGATTGGGAAAAGTCAATGTGCAACGAGACCTGGGTGTCCTTGTGCACCAGTCGCTGAAGGTAAGCATGCAGGTGCAGCAGGCGTTTAAGAAGGCAAATGGTATGTTGGCCTTCATAGCGAGAGGATTCGAGTACAGGAGCAAGGATGTCTTGCTGCAGTTGTACAGGGCCTTGGTGAGACCACACCTTGAGTATTGTGTGCACTTTTGGTTGCCTTAACTGAGGAAGGATGTTTTTGCCATGGAAGGAGTTCAGCGAAGATTCACCAGGCTGATACCTGGGATGGCAAGAATGACATATGATGAGAGATTGGGTCGATTGGACTTGTACTTGCTGGAGTTTAGAAGAATGAGAGGGGATCTAATTGAAACTTATATAATTCTAACAGGACTAGACAGACTAGATGCAGGAAGAATGTTCCCGATGGCGGGGGAGTCCAGAACCAGGGGTCACAGTCTAAGGATAAGGGGTAAGCCATTTAGGACTGAGGTGAGGAGGAATTTCTTCACTCAGGGAGTGGTGAACCTGTGGAATTCTCTACCACACAAGGCAGTTGAGGCCAATTCATTAAATATATTCAAGAAGGAGTTAGATATATTTCTTCAGGCTAAAGGGATCACGGGATATGGGGAGAAAGCAGGGACAGGGTACTGAATTTGGATGATCAGCCATGATCTCATTAAATGGCGGAACAGGCTCGAGGGGCCAAATGGCCTACTCCTGCTCCTATCTTCTATGTTTCTATGATGGATTTTTGAATATTAAGGGAATCCAGGGATATGGGGATATTGCAGGAAAGTGGAGATGAGGTGGAAGATCAGCCATCATCTTATTGAATGGCGGCGCAGGTTCGAAGGGCTGAAGGGCCTACTCCTGTTCCTATTTCTTATGTTCTTATGTAAAATGTGGTACTGCACTCAAAATATATATTTTAAATCCAGTTTCCCATTTTCCTTTTGTAATTTTAATGCCTTTTTTATCTGAACCTTTTGAAAGGTGGGCACACCACCAGATTGCCAGGCTGCTGCTGGAGACCACCCAGGGTTGGTTTTCCTTTCCAACTTTTCAACATCCCATCTAACACCAAAAGGCTCAGAGGGTTTGAAGTAGTCCTTGTTCTCTTTACCTTTAGCCTTTTTCTTCCTCTCGGCTGGTGGGAGGTAACCAGCCAGCAGCTGATTCAGAGGATGGGCCACTTTGGAGTAATCCTGCACAAAGCGCCTGTAATATCCGCAGAACCCAAGAAATGACCACAAGGCAGTCACTGTGTTCGGTTTGGGCCATGTGGTAACAGCTTCGATCTTGGATGGATCTGTGGCTACTCCATCCTGTGATACAATATGCCCCACATAGGACACGGATGTTTGGCAAAACTGACACTTGTCCAATGATAGCTTGAGACCTTCATCCTCCAGGCAACCAAGCACTTTCAGCAACCGAGCTTCGTGTTCTTCAAGGGTTGCCCCAAACACAATGATATCGTCCAAGTACACCAATACTTCGAGCAAGTTCATGTCCCCAACTGTTTGTTCCATTATTCTTTGAAAAGTTGCTGCAGCGCCTGAAACTCCCTGTGGCATCCTTTCAAATTGGTAGAACCCAACTGGACATATAAAGGCTGTCTTTTCTTTGTCCGATTCACTCATCGGTATTTGGTAGTATCCACTTCTGAGATCCAACACACTGAACCACTTGCTTCCATTAAGACAAGCCAGTGCATCCTCAATTCTTGGAACGGTGTATTGGTCGGGAATAGTACGTCTGTTAAGCGTCCTAAAGTCCACACACATCCGAATCTTTCCGTTCTTTTTCCTCACCACCACTATAGGAGATGCATAAGGACTCCTGGACTCGGTAATGATCTCAGCTTCTTTTAACTGCGACAGGTGCTGTCTCACTGCTTCGATGTCAGCTGGTGCCAGCCGTCGAGACCTCTCCCGAAAGGGTTTATCCTCGGTAATTCTGATAGAATGGCGAGTACTCTTATTACAACCAACATCAAACTCATGAGTAGAGAAAACTCCTCTCCGCTCCATCATCTTCCTGACTAATCGGTCCTTCCATTCTTTAGGAACAAATGGATCTCCAAAGTTGAAGGAGGAGGGTGTCAGATCTCCGGTTGAGTTAACTTTGGACTCTTCCTTCACATGTGACGACAGTACATTTACAGGAAACAGATGCGCAATCGGCATTCCTTTCCTCAATGTGATTCCTTTGCCTAACATATTCCTCACGGTCACTGTAACTCTCCTTGACATCACAGCTGTCTGGGTCTGCAACTCTGGTCTCACCAGAAGCTCATTTGGAAACCGTGACTCTTCTGCAGGATCATCAGGTGACTCTATCAGAATGGCTTCAGTACCTGGCGTTCCAGGGAATTTTGGTATCCCAGGGATTCTAGCCACTCCTCCAGGACGCAGGGTGATAGGTTTGGCTCGAACGTACCACACAGTTCCTCTTTTGCTATCATCTACGTCGGAAGAAAGTTCAGGCAGTTTCTCAAAAACCTTTTTGAAAACAGGGTGAATGTGTCTGGTGCTCAAGAAGTTTTCACCTCCCTGCTCTTTGCAGCTTGTCAGGAGTCGTCTCACTATGGGTGTATTACTGCCAACCAGTATGGAAACCTCACCTTTCACCATGGGGTCAGGGCAAACCAACAGAAGTGCATCAATGGTCTCAGTGGTCCCTACATCAGCTTCCAAGAACTCCAACCTCAGCGACAAATAGCCATCATATGGGTAATCAGCAGGACTAAGGCCCCAGATCTGCAGAAGACTGATTGGGGTTAACGGCAAATGCGTCAGGTATCGGTCATAGAAGGATCTGTACAGTATGGTAACCTGAGAACCCGTGTCGAGGATAGCTTTAGTATAAATGCCTTCAATCTGTATTGATACAGCAGAACTCGGCCCTACTAAACCTTCAGGTATGATGTCTTTCATATCCCCTCGTCTATTATTGCACTTAGCGGAACGTGTCTTAACTACAGGGACAGCAGGCCGTTCCGTTACTGTGCCCCTTTGTAGTTTCCCGACTTCTTGGTAAGTTTTATGAGACAGTCATTTACTTTTTTTAGATTTTCCTCACCTCTACATCCTCGCTTGAAATGTCCATCCTTTCCACAGTTATAACAAAAGACTCCAGGTCTATCTCCTTCATGGGGATATCCTTTAGAGGAATCATTCATTTTGCTGTTAGACTTCGCAGGGTGTTCAACCTTTTGCACCCGTGCGTCATCCCTTTCTGTGTTGGGCTTAGACCGAAAATATGCCATCTCGGCTCTCATGACATTTATTTCCTTCTTCAGCTGTTCCATCTCAGGGTTGACATCACCCTTAGGAGTAGGAACTGTAACAGGAGTCACAAGCTTGGACATCACAGCACTCTCTGCTACATTCTGGGCCTGAAGCATATCCTCCTCCTCTCTGACTTCCCTTAGCAGCTCAGTGAAGGTAGGTGGATCTCGCAACTTATGGGTCATGCGTATGCGAAGAGCAGTCATGTCTTCGAGCAATGCACCTCGCACAACCTGTTCAATGCGGAACCGATTCATTTCAGGCAACTCAATCCCTCTTTTCCGTAACATACAATGCAGCAGTTTGTCTATTCTCAGCAGATAACTGGACAGCTTCTCTCCCTCACACTGGAATGTGCTTCTGAATCTGACCATCAAATCTAAATGGTTTCAGTAGTTCCAAAGGCAGTTTCTAGAGCCTGCATGTAGTCAAAGGAAGTAGCAGAGGTGTTCTGCGCCTTTAAGAATCTTACAGTGTCAGCAGCAGGACCCTTAAGGCTTTCTACTATTCTCTCCCTCTTCACATTGTCACTGCACTGCTATTCCTCTAGCAGAGGCAGGGTCTGCTCAGCCCAGGCGTCGTACTCCTCTTCCCCACAGGGAGTTGGTCTCACTCCTGAGAACATACGGAGCTTACGGTATCCCTGAGCCTCGAAGGGCAGATTGGTGCATTTATCCACCAGAGAACTAATGGCACTGACCAACTGAGTGTTCATATCCAGGGCCGAAGGACCTATCAGACCTTTGACATCAGCAACAGTCTTTCCTTCTTGTCTCAAGAATGACAACAACTTGGTCTGAAACCCTTCTTCTTCCTTAGTAGTAATAGGGACAAACTGAACTGGCCAGGGACCAGCCTCTTCAGAAAGCCCAACTGCCTCAGGTAAACCATGACCTCTCAGGTTCTCTGATGTCTGGATCAACACACAAACTGCTTCTTGGTAGCTGTATCCAAGCAGCGTTCAACTATCCTAACCTTTCCAAAGGCTTTGACACAATTCAGAGCCCTTAGCAAGACATCATCAGGGTCATCGTTAGCAACACCATTCAGCACAATGGCATGGGTAGTAGCTATCTGCTTCCGTTTGCACCAAGCTTCAACCTCAATAACATCCATCTTTTATGCTCAAACAGCCCAGTAGAAACCACAAACCACTCTCTTAGCAATGAGCATTCAATACTGTTAGTTTACTGACATAAATAGACCACAATCCCGGACGAGCCCCCAAAATGTAACCCCTTCACGGTTCTCTAGATATATGTGAGATGTGGTCTCTGTTGTAGACAGTATTCTATAGTCCAGTAAGGAGATCACTACTACAGTGGCTTAATTCTAATTATCTTACTTTATAGTTTTAACGTCAGACAGTATAAGAAGATTACGGGTCAATGACCTAAATTAGACATTTGCATACATTAGAATGAATCTAGACATAATAAACATACATTCTCCATTTATATGGATTCAAAGGAGAATCTGTCCCTGTGTCCAAATTCGAGTGCACTCTTTCGTTGGCGCGCTTAAGTTGGAGCTCATGGTATGTATAATGTCTGCAAGACTTACGACTCCGAACCCCTTCGTTGAATTCTCTTCACGATCACTGAATCCCACTTTGAGTTCTGGATGCAGAGCTACTAATACGAAGGGCGGCGGCCGAGTTTGGAAGCCCGGGACGGGATGCGGCAGCCATTTGCCTCCTGAGCCCTCTTTTCAGAGCTCCTGCCCTCTTTTCTTCCAGTCGCTCTCGTTTCTCGCTCGAAAAACCCGACTCCACCCCTTCCTCCTGGGGTTTCTGCCTGGAGACTGCGCAGCCTCACTGTCTGCAACAGTTGATACTGGTGCAGAATTATGGAAAGTCTGCTCTTAGTCACATTGTGTCCTTAAAAGTTCTTGCCGTACCTTCACATGGGCAACTTTAACCCAGGGATTTATAACAATGATAATACAGTGTCTAAGTTAAAGATTGATAACCATACTTAGCGTACATAACATTTCCAGTGGGTATTACATACGCAAGTAGGAGGTTTGCCAAATAATGAGGAATGTAAACGATTTCAAGAAGGCAAAGCCCACCCATTTAATACCCAGGTGACGGATTTCCCAGCACATGGGACTGATGTGCACTGGAGATGCGCCCCTGGTACTGCTGATCGCTGGCCACTTGTTAATTACATGCCCTGCCGCTGATTCCACCAATTCCAGCAGGGTCGATGCTGGAGAGCACTGCTAGATCTAATCAATGCACAATAACAAAGACTTAAGATGGGAAATCCTTCATTTTCCTCCAGTTATCTTGCTTTATTTCCTCTTTTCAGATTGAACATTGCATGGAAAATTTGCAAAAGCAGAAGACCGTGTTCTACAAGAAAACTATGGATGTAAGAGCTTCATTTTAATTTCTTTCCCGTAAAGAACTCGAGCTAGCTATGGTTTACTGTTTTTACTTGTGGTTATTCACCACCTTCCAATATTAAATAAATGAGGCCATTTTTTATTTATTTGTTCACGGGAAGTGGGCGCCGCTGGCAAGGCCGGCATTTATTGCCCATCCCCAATTTCCCTTGAGAAGCTGGTGGTGAGCCACTTTCCTGAACCGCTGCAGTCCACATGTTGACAGTACTCCCACAATGCTGACTTTATTGTAGCGGTTTGGTACAACTGAGTGGCTTGCTAGGCCATTTCAGAGGGCAATTAAGAGTCAGCCACATTGCTGTGGGTCTGGAGTCACATATCGGCCAGATCAGGTAAGGAGTGCAGATTTCCTTCCCTAGAGGGAATTAGTGAACCAGTTGGGTTTTTCCCCAAAAATCCGGTAGTTTCATGGTCACCATTACTGATACTAGCTTTTTAATTCCAAGTTTATTTAATTAACTGAATTTAAATTCCTCCAGCTGCCTTGGTGAGATTTGAACTCAGATCATTAGGCCAGGCCTCCGGATTACTAGTCCAGTAACATAACCACTATACTACTGTACCCATCTGTTGGAAGAGATGGCTTCAAAATAGGGCCAAATGAACTTGCAACTTAGTTCTGGTCAAGTACATGTTCAATTATGCTGATAGAGTTAGATGAGGAAAGACGGGAGGAGGCTCGAGTGGAGCATAAACGCCGGCATGGACTGGTTGGGCCGAATGGCCTGTTTCTGTGCTGTATATCCTTTGTAATTGCTTTTTGAAAGTTCCTATGGAATCTGATTCCACCACCCTTTCAGGCAGTGCATTCCAGATCATCATAGCTCTCTGTGAAATAATTTCTCCTTGTTTTTCCTCTAGTTCTTTTGCCAGTTATTTTAAAACTATGGCCTCTGGCTACTGACCCACTTGCCAGAGGAAACAGTTTCTCCCTACTTGTTCTGACAAAACCCCTCATAATTTAGAATACCTCTATTAGGTCTCTCCTTAACCTTCTCTGCTCTAAGGAGAACAATCCCAGCTTCTCCAATCTCTCCACATAACTGAACTCCCTCATCCCTGGTATCATCCTGGTAAATGTCCTCGGCACCCTCTCCAAGGCCTTGACACCCTTCCTAAAGTTTGGTGCCCAGAATTGCACACAATACTCCAGCTGAGGCCTAACCAGTGATTTGTAAAGGTTTAGCATGACTTCCTTGTTTTTGTATTCAGTTCCCCTATTTACAAAGGCAAGCATCCCATACACTTTCTTAACTGCCTTATCAACTTGCCCTGCCACCTTCAAGAATTTGTGAATATGCATCCCCCTGGTCCCTCTGCTCTTGCATCCCCTCAAAATAATACCATTTAGATTATATTGCCTCTTCATGTTGTTTCTCCCAAAGTGCATCACTTCACACTTATCCACACTAAATTGCATCTGCCATGTGTCTGCCCATTTCACCAGTCTGTCTATATCCTCCTGAAGCCTGCTACTATCCTACGTTTCCAAGTTTTGTAACATCCACAAACTTCAAAATTGTTCTCATGATATCCAAGGCCAGGTCATTTATATATAACAAGAAAAGCAATGGTCCTAATAACGACCCCTGGGGGGAACCTCACTGCATACTTTACTCCAGTCAGAAAAACATGCAATCACTGCTACTCTGCCTCCTATCTCTTAGCCAATTATGTACCCAAGTTAACACCGTCCCTTTAATAACGTGCTTCTATTTTCTGAATAAGTCTGTTATGTGGTACTTTATCAAATGCTGTTTGAAAGTCCAAATATACAACATCTACTGCAGTACCTTCATCAACCCTCTCGGTTAGTTCATCAAAGAACTCAATCAGGTTAGTCAGACACAATTTACCTTTAATAAATCCTTGCTGGCTGTCCTTTATTAACCCATGCTTCAAAAGTGAGTATTAATTTTGTCCTTGACAATGGTCTCCAGTAGTTTTCCCACCACTGACGTTAGACTGACTGGCCTGTAGTTACCAGGTTTATCCATCACCCCTTTTTTGAGCAGGGGTGTAACATTTGTAATCCTCCAGTCCTCTGGTACCACTCCCATACCCAAGGAGGATTGAAAGATTGTGATCAGCGCTTCTGCTAACTCCACCCTAGATTTCCTCAGCAACCTAGGATGCATCCCATCTGGACTGGGTGAATTATTAACTTGGAGTGATGCCAACCTATTTAGCACCACCTTTCTATTTTATCCAATCCACTATCTCTACTACCCCCTCCTCTACTGCAGCATTAACTTCATCCTCTTTTGTGAAGGCAGATGCAAAGCACTCATTCAGTACCTCAGTCGTGCCCTCTCCCTCCACAAAATTTCCTGTTTTTGTCCCCAATTGGCCCCATTCTTTTCAACTACCCTTTTGCATTTTATATGTTTATCAAAGATTTTTGGGTTCCCTTTTATGTTACCCGCTAATCTTTTCTCATGCTCTCTCTTTGCCCTTATATCGTTTTTCAATTCCCCTCTGCATTCTCTATATTCGGCCTGATTTTCTACTGTGTTTTGTACCTGACATTTGTCATAAACCTCCTTTCTCTGTTTTACTTTAACCTCTATTTCCTTTGTCATCCCTGGAGCTCTGTATTTGGATGCTCGATCTTTCCTCCTTATGGGAATATGCTTAGTTTGTACCTGAAGTATCTCCGCCTTGAAGGCCTGCCATTGCTCATTCACTGTTTTCCTGGCCAAACTTTGTTTCCAGTCCACCTGTGCATGATCCCTTCTCAAATCACTGAAATTGGCTCTCTTCCAGTTGGGTATTTCCCCCTTGGATTTTTCTTTGTCCCTTCCATTAACTATTTTAAACCAAATTATATTATGATCACTATTACCTAGATGCTCTCCCACTGAAACATGCTCCACTTGCCTTACTTCATTCCCCAGAAGTAGATCCAGCACTGCTTCCTTCCTCATTGGGCTTGAAACATATTGATTTATGGAAGTTCTCCTTTACACATTTTAGGAGTTCTTCACCCTCCTTGCCCTTTACTCTGTTTCCGCCCCCCCCCCCAGTCTATATTAGGGTAATTGAAGTCTTCTGCTATTACTGCTCTACTATTTTTTACATTTCTCTACAGATTTGCTTCACTATCTCCTTCTTGTTATTTGGGGGTCTATAGTAAACATCCAACAATGTAGCAGCTCCTTTTCTGTTCCTTAACTCTAACCAAATAGATTCAGTTTATGAACACTATAGTATATCACCCCTCTATAGAAATGTAATATTATCCTTGATCAATACTGCCACCCGGCCCTCCACCCCACTCATGTCTTTTTT
Organism: Somniosus microcephalus; assembly: GCF_052327205.1. Lineage (NCBI taxonomy): Eukaryota > Metazoa > Chordata > Chondrichthyes > Squaliformes > Somniosidae > Somniosus > Somniosus microcephalus. The sequence goes on from NC_140988.1 coordinate 337,306,166, forward strand.
TTCTTCCCTCTCCTTCCTGAATACATTGTAGCTGGGAATGTTTAGCTCCAGTTCCTGCCCATGTTAAGAACATAGGAGCAGAAGTAAGCCATACAGCCCCTTGAGCCTGCGCTGCCATTCAATAAGATCATGGCTGATCTTTGACCTCACCTCCACTTTTCCGCCCGATCCCCATATCCCTTGATTCCCTTAGAGTCCAATAATCTATCTATCTCAGCCTCGAATATGCTCAACGACTCAGCATTCACAGCCCTTTGGGGTAGAGAATTCCAAAGATTCACAACTCTCTGAGTGAAGAAATTTCTCCCCATCTCAGTCAGAAATGGCCGACCCCTTATCCTGAGACTTACCCGCTAGTTCTAGACTCTCCAGCCAGGGGAAACAGCCTTGTTTAAGCCAGGTCTCCATCATAGCCACTATATCATAACCCCATGTGGCAACTTGCACCTGTAACTCGTCAACCTTATTTGTAACACTCCTCGCATTATCACACACGTATTCCAACACCATGCCAGTAGGCTTTGCTTTATTCCTCCATCTAATTCCTCCTCTTTCTACACTATTCTTTGATCTGTTGCTGTTTGTCCCTCCTAGTTTTCTATACACCTTGGCCTAGAAATTCACTTTGGGGCGGCCAGCTCGCTCGCGCCCAAAAGTTAGCGCTGGGCGGGGAGCCATTAGCGATCGTCAGATATTCAGTGTTTGCGCCCCAATTCGGAACCGGGCGCTATACCAGGGTGTGCCCGCCTCCGCTAGGTGCGCTGACACTGAATTTCAGCGCTCTTGGCGCCGCTGCGCCAGCCGCTGCGGAGCGGCAGGCTGCGGTACTGCAGGCCTCCTCCTTCTCTTAAGGGGGAGCTGCCTGCAACAGGGAGATCGCCGCTGGAGAGTGCCGGCAAATGAGCCTGGCACCACGGAGAAGTGCCGGGTTCGCGGAAAGCAGCCGGCAATGCGCGGGGGGGGTGGTGGAGGAGGCCAGGGAAGGAGGTGCGGGCAGGCGGCCGCCGAAAAAGCGGCCGGCCGCACCTTCCCCTTTAAAGTGCCCCACTAAGGCTACAGCGCGGCCCCGTTTTCTGGTCGCTGTTTGCGGCCGCTTCGGAGGAGGCGGCCGCTACTAAATATGGGGATCGGGGCGGAACCAGGGCACTGCGCACACCGATGACGTCATCGGTGCCGGCGCAGCGCTAACGGCTACCGCCGCCAATACCGCTGCACTGAATATCAGCGCAAACTCATTTTTGGCGCAGAAGCCCTCTTTCGGCGGTAACTGGCCGCAAAGCTGGCAGCGCCTTAATGAATTTCTAGGCCCTTGTCTCTCCTCTCTGCTGGTATGTCCTGGTGCCCCTCTCCCTTCGAAATTAGTTTAAACCCTCCCCCACAGCACTAGTTAACTTCCCCGGGAGGACATTGGTCCCAGCCCTGTTCACATGCAAGCCGTCCGGCTTGTACAGATCCCTCCTGCCCCAGAACTGGTCCCAATGCCCCAGGAATCTGAAGCCCTCCTGCATCACTTCTCCAGCCACGCATTTACCTGCACTATCTTCCTGTTTCTATACTCGCTACCACGTGGCACTTGGAGTAATCCAGAGATGACCACATTTGAGGCCCTGGTCTTTAATCTTTTTCCTAGCTACTGAAACTCTGCCTGTAGGACCTCATCCTGTTTCCTACCTATGTCATTGGTTCCAACATAGACCACGACTTCTGGCTGTTCCCCTTGCCTCGCATGCTGCCGTTCAGTGATATCCTTTACCCTGGCAACAGGGAGGCAACACACCATTCGGGACTCATGCCTGCGGTTGCAGAAACGACCGTCTATCCTCCTGACTATCGAATCTCCTATAACAACTGCATTTGCACATTTTCTTATGCCCCCTCCATGGCAGCCGAGTCTCTCTCGGTGCCGTGGATTTGGTTCTGACTGCACTCCCCTGAGGTGTCATCACAAATGTTTCCTCTAATTTTTCCTGGCGCCGCGCGGCCCCTTTAAGGGGCTGCACGGGCCATTCAAAATATTGCGTGTGTGCAGTTTTTACATTGAAAAGCCGGCGAGCCGACTGCCCGGGATCCCTGGAGCGCTGCGCGGCTGCACGGCCGTGCTTCTTAAAGGGAACGATGGTCATCGCCCTCGCTGGGATTCAACGCTGAACGCTGGTTTGTGAGCGCCACACTCACAGGGTGACCACCTCCTGAAGCGTGCACTCCACGGAACGCTCTGCTTCCCGTTTGCACTGTAGTGACGCCAGCCACCCCTCCAGCTCAGAAACTCTCAGCTCCAGCTCCAGCAGTTGGCAGCACTTCCTGCAGATGTGGTTTTCTGGGACGCACAAAGTGTTCTGGAGTTCCCACATGGCACAGGATGTGCATGCGACAGGCCACAGCTGACCTGCCATGTTAGCTAACAGTTACTTCAAAAATATTTTTAGCTTTAAGGCTATTTAACTGTTTAGCTAACACTAAAACTGTAACCACTAACCAATAAACTAAATACTGTATCTTACCTGTCCCGCTCCAGGCTCTGTGCTGACTATAATGTCACTTTTTGAGTTTTGCCCTCTGTTTGTCTGGTATCTGCTGGTCTGGTTTTCCTGATAGGCATGTATAATATTAGAACTGTGTGGTGAAAAATTGCAGCATCATCAGCTGGATTGCAAAGCAGTGAAACTGGTCACAGGAGACAAAATCAAAGGGGACTTCTTCAATTCTCAGTAATTTCATCAAGTGTCTTCTGACCAACACTTGACACCCGATTATAGAGCAACTGCACTATACTGACTGACATTACGTCCCATTGTAGAGGGATTGTCACTGACTGACATTACGTCCCATTGTAGAGAGATTGTCACTGACTGACATTACGTCCCATTGTAGAGAGATTGTCACTGACTGACATTACATCCCATTGTAGAGAGATTGTCACTGACTGACATTACGTCCCATTGTAGAGAGATTGTCACTGACTGACATTACGTCCCATTGCAGCGGGATTGTCACTGACTGACATTACGTCCCATTGTAGAGGGATTGTCACTGACTGACATTACGTCCCATTGCAGCGGGATTGTCACTGACTGACATTACGTCCCATTGTAGAGAGATTGTCACTGACTGACATTACGTCCCATTGTAGAGAGATTGTCACTGACTGACATTACGTCCCATTGTAGCGGGATTGTCACTGACTGACATTACGTCCCATTGTAGAGAAATTGTCACTGACTGACATTACGTCCCATTGTAGCAGGATTTTCACTGACTGACATTACGTCCCATTGTAGAGAGATTGTCACTGACTGACATTACGTCCCATTGTAGCGGGATTGTCACTGACTGACATTACGTCCCATTGTAGAGAGATTGTCACTGACTGACATTACATCCCATTGTAGAGGGATTTTCACTGACTGACATTACGTCCCATTGTAGAGGGATTTTCACTGACTGACATTACGTCCCATTGTAGAGGGATTTTCACTGACTGACATTACGTCCCATTGTACGGGGATTGTCACTGACTGACATTACGTCCCATTGTAGAGAGATTGTCACTGACTGACATTACGTCCCATTGTAGAGAGATTGTCACTGACTGACATTACGTCCCATTGTAGAGAGATTGTCACTGACTGACATTACGTCCCATTGTAGAGAGATTGTCACTGACTGACATTACGTCCCATTGTACGGGGATTGTCACTGACTGACATTACGTCCCATTGTAGAGAGATTGTCACTGACTGACATTACGTCCCATTGTAGCGGGATTGTCACTGACTGACATTACGTCCCATTGTAGAGGGATTGTCACTGACTGACATTACGTCCCATTGTAGTGGGATTGTCACTCACTGACATTACGTCCCATTGTAGAGAGATTGTCACTGACTGACATTATGTCCCATTGTAGAGGGATTGTCACTGACTGACATTACTTCCCATTGTAGAGGGATTGTTGCTCACTGACTGACATTATATGTCATCGTATTTAGATAATCACCCACTGACTAATATTACACCCATTACAATGCGATTGCTAATCACTGACCAACATTACACCCATTGTAGTTGAATTATCTCACTGACCAATTGAAACCCCCATTATAACGGGATTGTCTCTCACTGCCCAGCATTAGACCCCATTATAGTGGGTTTGCATCTCACTCACAACATTATACCACGTTATAGAGACCTTGTCCTTCACTGCCTGATATTACATCATCCACATTGATAGGAGAAAAGAGCAGTTGATTGGTGAAACATAATGAGGTACAGTAAATGGACAGGAGTCAGACCGTTCTTTTGGAATCGCCGTTTTGTTAATTACTTTTCATTATTTTTTATGTACTGTAGTCCAAGAAGACCTACGAGCAAAAATGTAAGGAAAAGGATGAGGCTGAACAGATGCTAAATCGAAGTGCTGGGATCGGCAACTCCAAACAGCAGGAGAAAGTAAGAATCCCTCACAACAGCTCATTAAATGTCCTGCTCTGTTACTTCTCTGTTAAAAGTGCTGATGTTATTCTGGTTCGGTTGTTACTTTTCACAAGTTATTTTACTTTCCGTATGTTACAGTTTGAACTTGCGTGCGTCACGCAGGCCCTGTCTGACCACTGTAGTGTTCAGCTAATGTGCAGGCCACAAAACCAAAGGAAAAGTAGATCTGATGTTGAAGGGACACAGACTCCTACCGTGATCAACCACTTTCAGATTTACACCCACACACATGCACTACATTAGTACCATTGGATTGGTGCAGAGACTTCATTTTCAGCATGTTTGTAATGTCAGACCGTGCACTGGGCTGTGAGTGCTGTATCAGGGAGTACTTTTTATTTTTCTTTCCTTGTGGGCCCAGGAGGAGCAGTAATGCATCACAGCAACAGTGCAATTTAGATCACAGCGACAGTGACATTTTCTTTATAAAAATGAGGATCAGCCCCCTTCCCAATCCTGGATGCTGACCGTGGATCTTCACAGGAAGGTTAAAGATTCAATTTTGAATGGTATTAGGGACAGATATTACACAGACTCCATTTCCTCAACTATGGCTTGGTGAGTAGCACTCTCGCCTCGGAGTCAGAACGTTGTGTGTTCAGAGTCCCACTCCAGGGACTTGAGCAGAAAAATCTAGGCTGACGCTCCAGTGCAGTGCTGAGGGAGTGCTGCACTGTCAGAGGTGCCGTCTTTTGGATGAGACGTTAAACCGAGGGACCGTCTGCTCTCTCGGGTGGATGTAAAAGATCCCATGACACTATTTCAAAGAAGAGCAGGGGCGTTATACCCGGTGTCCTGGCAAATATTTATTCCTCAATCAACATCACTAAAAACAGATTTTCTGGTCATTATCACAATGCTGTTTGTGGGAGCTTGCTGTGCGCATATTGACTGCCGCATTTCCTACATTATAACAGTGACTACACTTCAAAAAGTACTTCATTGGCTTTAAAGTGCTTTAGGACATCCTGAGGTCATGAAAGGCGCTATATAAATGCAAGTCTTTCTTTCTTTTGCTCTCTATTCTATCTTTACACCTGGAATCAGTGATGGCCATTCTGTTTCACAAATTCAGCACAACAATCTCCTACTCTATCAATAATAAGCTCTCTACTCCTTTATTTCATTTTTCTTTCCACACCCTTGTACTCCAATCACCTGTTGACACTCGCTGGTTAGGCCTGTACATGAACAGTGGCCATTGAAATGCATCCAGTGAAACTGTAACCTAGTAAAGAGCCAATGACTTCAAGAGTGGAGAAGAAGGGAGGGACAAAAACTGCTGGATAAAATAAATCCACCTTTCTGTTTAGGGCCACCGGTATTCTACACCATTCCCGTGGCCGAGAATCTGATGAGAGGCTTGTCAACAGAATGGTTTAATCCGTGCATGAGGAAGTGTTCTGTTTTTAATAATTCCATCTGGCAATATTTTGTGTTCCAGTTGCAGACAAAGACAAACCAGTGTAAACAAAGCGCTGAAGATGCCGGTGAGTGTGAATCAACAGTAAAGTGAGTACAGTGGGTGGGGGGGTGGGGGGGGCGGGGCGGGGCGGGGAGGGGAGGGGCGGAGGGGCGGGGGAGGGGTGGGGGGAGGGGAGGGGCCGGGGGGGAGGGGCGGGGGGCGGCAATTACATTTTGAGTGTAACTCAACAATAAAGTCAGACATACCAAGTATCTCTCATTATAAATGATGTTCTCGGGATTAAATGTGTACCTGTTTTTCTCTTGTCACTTCTAAAACAAAATAAATAAAGACAGCTCCTTACAATTAAATGGTTTGCATTCAGTGCCACCCGTGCTTATCGTTAAATCCCCCTCCTGATGTTTCATTGATGAGGAATAGAAGGATATGCTGATAGGGTGGGAGGAGGCTCGTGTGGAGCAGAAACACCGGCATGGAGCAGTTGGGCCGAATGGCCTGTTTCTGTGCTGTACATTCTATGTAATTACAACATCGGTCAAGTAATTACAGTGGAGGGGCTGGCAGTTATGTATCAGTGAGGTCTGCTAATCGAGCAGAGTGTCTAAGAGGGCCCGTCTCTCTGACTGCTATCGTGTCCCAATGGTTTCGTTGAAGCTCAGTCATGTTTCGTTGTCATTTCTACCCAAATTTCTTTCTCCTCCCCTGAAGGCCTTGATTCCTCGTTGTGTAAAGTTCCACCTCACCCAAGTGGCGTGGCCATTCTTCAGGTGTAATCCTAAACAGTGAGTGTCGTCAGCCTGTGTTGCCATGGGGGCGTCGCAGCCCCATCACGTTGTTGACCAGCATGCACGAAAGGGCACCTCCAGCTACGGTCACTGGATAGCGATCAAGAGCAGTGACCCTGGTCAATTCTGCCTTTCCTAACTGATGCATTTCCACCACAGCCCTGGTTGTGATCAGCTAATTCAGCACAGAGTGAGGATTGAGCCTGGGCCTATCTTGTTCCGACCGGCTCAGCCACTTTGGCTGGGCTAGGGAGAGCTGGTGGCACAATATTATTTTATTTCTTTTATTTTTTTTTATTGCCATGTTTAGATAAGTTCTTCCTTTTATATTTAAAAAAATATATATTTTTATTCCCTATTTTGCTGTTCAGCAGCGATGGTGCTGCTTCTCTGCCCCTGCCAGCCCCTTGTAGCCGGCCACGAGGTGGCAAAGGACACTGCCCAGGTGTTACCCTCTTGACATTGTCTTCCCTCGGCAGGAAGCTGCTGCAACCTCTGCCTCCCCCTGTCGATACGGCTCGGATCAGGAACTGAGTGGAGTGGCTCTCGGACCGGAGTATGTTCCACTTGCTGACATGGAGTGTGAGCACCTCCACTGTGCCCTAAGCCGTTAAACAATTGAAACCACCCTCCGCCATCACATCAGGAAATGAAGGGAATAGATTGAGACCGAATCATCAAAAGTGCAGCAACTTTGCCTAAAAGCCACAGAGAGCCCGTCAGCACTTCCTTCACGTAGAGTGGCCATCGGAGCCCAGTCTAAAACAGGACTGGGCATTTCAAAAGAGGATGCAGATGTGTGCAGAATGGTCTGATTGCAAATACAAAAACGGGCCCCTTTTGCCTATACTTGACTGGGTCATTTTGCACATGAGCAGTCAAGCCCTTGCTTTCTTCATATGCACATCCTCTTTTTTTTTAATTCAGTATTTTAAAAACCTGACTGGTGAACAATCAGCCCTGAAGCTGGACTGTCCAGTTCAAAACTAAGAAAGAACAATTAATGGGGAATGAAGAACTAGGGTGTGCACTTTCAAAGCACCATTTTGAACTGGTCCATTTTATAGAACAAAAAACGTTAGCCTCAGGACAATTCTGATTGTCTTTTTTAAAATGCCAATTTTCTTCCCAACATTCGTCTTTCCGATGAGACGTTAAACCGAGGCCCCATCTGCTCCCTCAGGTGGACGTAAAAGATCCCGTGGCTCTGTTTTTGAAGAAGAGCAGTGGGAGTTCTCCCATTTTGAAGCTCAGACTTCAGAAAGCCACTGCAGAGCTATTTGCCAACGCGTGATACCCAGCTGCCGGCTGGGGATACAGATCTCATAGGCCAGAGAGTAGATTCCCAGGGTGGAGCAGCTCCGAAAGGACTCATTGAAAAGTCATGGCCTTCTCCTCCCCGCCCACGCAGCTGTTTATTATGGAGCCGCACTCTGCAGCACCACTAGTGGTGTTACTGCAGCAGCCTAGCAAGGTAGAATACCCACCTCGAGTGACTTCAGACTAGTAAATAAAAATGAACACTTTTAAACGTCATCAATCAAAATGAAAAAGTGAAGGGGGCAGGGAGTACATAGAACAAAGGTTTCCCCGCTCCTCTAAACTTTACTTCCCCCTTTTAAGTATTCTGTACCCTTTTACAGTTATTTATTAATATGCAGGAATTACATAAATGAGGAAGAGTATCTATTGTCACTATAGTCCGCCTCCTCTGTAAAGATAATTCAACCTGCACATATATCCACATACATACTTGCTGCATGTCTCATTGCTCTCTTTGTCCTGGAGCAATTGGAGTTTCCTATTTCTGTTTGTGTTTCTACTTGTTCTCTGTACTGCCACCTCCCTTTCAAAATATGTGAGGTAAAATACCAAAACAAGTCCTTGCATACAGCAAAACTTGGGAGAAGACCATTTTCACACTGATATAATTCCACAGGAATCCTCCTGCCTTCAGTTTCCCAGAGTGGTCATTCTTTCCGCACAGTAGTGGCCAGATTTTTCTCAAGGGCGGTGGGTTGGGGATGGAGGGTCTCCGAGGCGGGCGGGAAACCCGGGAGGCAGGACCCGATTTGAATGTGAGGCCTCGGATTCCCGCCCGCAGCCAGCCAGATTGAGAGGCTGGCTGGTTGTGGGCGGGTAGGCCTCAGATGCGTGGGGTCGGTCCGGGGGAGGGATCGCGGGGTCGGCATGGTCGGGGATTGTGGCGGGGGGTGGGGTCGGCATGATCGTGGGGTCGGCACGGTTGGGGATCATGGCTGGGGAGTCGGGGATTGGCATGGATTGGGAGAGGGGCTGTATTGGGGGAGTCGGCGAGGGATCACGGGGTATTGACAGGGGATGGGGGGGGTCAGCCGGGGATCGGCAGCGGGGGGTAGAGAGGATCGGAGCCGACCACCGGAGGATGGTGACCGGCCTTAGCATCATCGGTGGGGGGGAGGGGGGAGGCATCATGGGTGGGGTCTCCGATCGCGGGGGGTGGGTTAGGCAGGGACCCTGGATCCAGGAGGTAGGTATAAAGCCACTTCCCTCCTGGATGCAGCTGTCTCCGCCTCGGTTTAACTTCCGGGTTTCACGAATTGTGTGAAACCCGTCCACGTGCAGCTAAATTCAAAATGGAGGTTAAAAATGAGGCTTCCAGCTGCATTACAATATTTAAATTGACCTTCCGCCCCCTGGGAGGGAGTTGGTCGCCCGCTCCCCCCATCCCGCCTCCGTCAAAACCGTAAGTGGGCGGGTTGGAGACGCGATCAGGTTGGGAATCCCAATTTTTAACAATTTAACTGCCCCCATGCTCCAAACCCACCTGTTCTTTGGGGGGAAATTCTGGCCAGTACAAGCAAGCCACTGACTGGATGTGGAGTACCGTATCTGAGCCCAATCCTGTTCTTGCCAATTGTGTGGTGCCAAACTGTTAAGGAGACAGTGGTCTTGCCATCATTTGAATGATGCCCTGTGTTTGGAGAATAAAGAGTGAGGAAGAGCATACAAATGGTAGGACATTAGCTGCCTAGCGAATTTCCTGGGTTCACCGGTGTGTCGGTGGTATTTGGAGTCATAGCTACATTTCTTTCTCCTTGTTCTTGGGATGTGGGTGACACTGCCAAGGCCACATTTATTGCCCATCGCTAGTTGCCCTGAGATTGGGAGCAGCAGCGAGAGCGGACCGACCTGTGAGGGAACAGGCGAAGGAGGAGCGAGGAAATAAAGCCCGAGGCTTGAGGCCCAGACCGAGCTATTGGGAGCAGCAGTGAGAGCGGACTTCAACAGGCAACATTCGAAAGTGACACCAGAGATTAAAAGTGACGTCGGCACAAGGAAAGGAGCTGATTGGTAAGTAGGACCTGGTGAGTATTTCTACAGTCCAGTCGTTAAAGTAAAAGTAAGGTCTCTAGTTTAGAGTAAGTAGTGTTTAAAGTGAAACCAGGTCCCTAGTGTATTTAATGTTCTTTAATTTAAAGGAAGTAAAAGGAGTAAATTAAGGGTAGGACATGACAGGGCAGCTCAGCAGCGTGGAGTGCTCCTCCTGTGCTATGTCGGAAGTCAGGGACACTTTCAGTGTCCAGGGCGAACACGTGTGCAGGAATTGTCTCCAGCTGCAGCTACTCGAAATCCGTGTTTCGGAGCTGGAGCTGCGGCTGGAGTCACTGTGGAGCATCCGCGAGGCTGAGATCTTCGTGGATAGCACGTTTAACGAGGTGGTCACACCGCAGGTAAAGAGTGCACAGGCAGGCAGGGAATGGGTGACCACCAGACAGAGTAAAAGAACTAGGAAGGTAGTGCAGGAGTCCCCTGGGTCCATCTCCCTCTCCAACAGATTTTCCGCTTTGGATACTGCTGGGGGAGATGGTTTCTCAGGGGAATGCAGCAAGAGCCAAGTCCGTGGCACTATGAGTGGCTCAGCTGCACAAGAGGGGAGGAAAAAGAGTGGGAGAGCAATAGTGATAGGGGATTCTATCATAAAGGGAACAGATAGACGTTTCTGTGGCCGCAGACGTGACTCTAGGATGGTATGTTGCCTCCCTGGTGCCAGGGTCAAGGATGTCACTGAGTGGCTGTAGGACATTCTGAAGGGGGAGGGTGAACAGCCAGAGGTCGTGGTCCATATCGGTACCAACAACATAGGTAGAAAGAGGGACAAGGTCCTGCAAGCAGAATATGGGGACCTAGGAAATAAATTAAAAAGCAGGACCTCAAAGGTAGTAATCACAGGATTACTCCCAGTGCCACCTGCTAGCGAGAGCAGAAATAGGAGAATAGACCAGATGAATGCGTGGCTGGAGAGATGGTTAGAAGGGAGGGATTTAAATTCCTGAGGCATTGGGACCGATTCTGGGGAAGGTGGGACATGGCTCTAGGTTCGGATCGGACATGGCCCTGTGGGTAGCGGAGCGGGCCCAGGGGCCGTGTAGCCTGATCCTGCTCCTATTTTGTGTGTCTAATTCTGTTAGATTCAGGAGATGGTTCTGTGATAGTGGATTGGCGGTTAGGATCAGATCAGCCATGATCTTATTGAATGGCGGAGCAGGCTCGAGGGGCCGATTGGCCTACTCCTGCTCCTATTTCTTATGTTCTTATGTTCTTACAAACAGCCCCATTCCTGATCTTACGATAGAGAAAAGGCCATTGATGAAGCAGCTGAAGATGTTTGCATCTGTGGAACTCCTGCAGTGATGCACTTGGCCTGTGCTAATTAGCTTCTGACGACCCCAATCATCTTCTTGTGTCTGACACTGAAAGATTTTCCCGTTGACCTCAAATTTTGCTAGGGCTTCTTGGTGCCATATTCAGTTGAATGCTGCCTTGGTGTTAAGGGAGGCTACTCTCACTTCTCCACTGGCACACCCATGCCTGAATCAAGGCTATAATGAAATCTGGAGCTGTAATTCTGGCGGAACCTGATCTGAGCATCGATGACTTGGTATTGCTTGATGGCACTATTGATGAATCCATCCACCACTTTGCTGATGATTGGCTGGCGGCTGATACAATGGTAATTGACTGGTTTGATTGATTGACATAATTGATTTGTCCTTTTTGTGGATTGGACATACCTGGGCAGTTTTATACATAGTTGGGTAAATGCCAGTGCCGTAGCTGCACTGATATAGTTTGGTTAGGTGGGATGGCTATTTCTGGTGCACAGGTTTCCAGCACTATCACCGGGATGTTGTCAGGGCCCATATCCTTCCCAGCCACTCCATAATGTCACGTATAGTGAACTGAATTGGCTGGACATTGGCATCTATGATGGCAGGGGCCTCGGGAGGAGGCTGAATGGAATCATTTACTTGTCACATTTTGGCTGAAGATGCTAACAAACGCTACAGCCTTGATTGTTGCATTCAGGTGCTGGGCTCCTCCATGGTTGAGGATGGGGCTGTCCATGGAGCCGAGCTATCTCCTGCCACTAGTTTCCAGTGTGTCCACCACCATTCTGGACTGGATGTGGTAAGGCTACAGAACTTTACTTTGATCCATTGGTTGTGGGACTCCTTAGACCTGTCTATAGTTTACTGCTTTTGGTGTTTAGCATGCAGTTAACCCTGTGTTGTAGCTTCACTTGGTTGGTCTCATTCTAAGGTACGTGTGGTGCTGCTCCTCCTAAAATGCCCTTCTACGCTCCGCTTTGAGTTAGGGTTGGTGTCCTGGCTTGATGGTGATGGAGGAGTAAGGGACATGCTTCCTGGTGCAAGTCCTAAACGTGCCTTCCACAACCCTAAACTTGAGCCGCCTTGTTCATTGAAGTATACGTCGAAGTACTGTTCTGGGTTTAATTCTTTGTTTCCCGTTAAGTATAAAAGAAAGATTATAGAACTTGTAAAGAGAGTGCAACTGTTGGCCAAGCATAAAATTGTACCGTAGCAGGTTTAAAAAAAAGCGATCAAGGGTAAGAAGCATAGCAGTAGATAAAAAAGCATAAAGTCAAAAGACTCTTCCAGTACTGTAACAACGGGAGGGTAGCAAGTCAGAAAGATAAAAACCCTGGCGTACAAGTAGGGAGCTGAAAATTAAGAGTGATATGAGATAGTAAGCATAAATGTGGATTTATTTCTAAAATCAGAAGAGACACTATCAATGCACCACTAAACATCAAGCACTCATCGTGTTTACTCTGCGTCTTTGGGTGTGGTTGTGGTGTTAGACAGACTGACAACGGGGCAAATGTAGTTCTCATGTTCAAGATATTCCCATATCCATAAAGGGACCCGGCAGCTATGATTCATTCGCCTGACCTTTTAAAAGATTGGAAAGCTAATGGAGCAAATAACTAGAAACAGGATGGAAGAGAAACTGCATGGAAATAACTTCATAAATGGCAGCTGGCCCACCTCAAACAGCTTGACTAGGCCGAAGCCATATGAAATGGGACATCCAGACTTCCAAAAGGCTTTTGTTGAAATACCACCAACTACTCATTTATAGACGAAGCCATTTAGCGAATTAGCAAATGGGTATCAAGGGTAAACTGTGAATGTGGATTAGTAATTGGGAGAAAAAAGCACAGAGTAAGGGGAGCAAGGTCAAAATGAGGGTTTGAGTAGGACACCCCAGGGAGTAGGACACCCCAGGGATGTTTGCTTGTACCCTTTGAACCTGGGACCCTTCCTGCAGGTTGATATGACTCAGCTGTCTAGGCCTGTGTGTGTGTGTGTGTGGAAGGTAAATTTTTCTTTGATCCTACAGGTGCTATCTCACAAACTTAAATCACGGCTTAATCATTTGTTAAATGGCGCCAGAATGGAGCAATGAATCACTAAAGAGAACGCAAAAATGTATTTCCCCAGAGATGGTCTGATAGCGATCAGGAGTGGAAAGTTAGTCATTTTCTTCCCCCTTCCTTACTCAAGTGGACTCTGGTCAACTGCAGTGCCCCTGCTGAGACCAGCTAGCTCATTACAGACTGGCCATTGACCCTGTGACCTTCCTGGTCTGTGTGGCACAGCTCAGCCCTCGGAGCTGGACTTTCCATTTGAGTAATAATTTACATTTGATTTGTAGTACACTTAAGCTCTCTGCGTGTTAGTACATTCAAGTGAAGTTGTTTTTGTAACTGCTGAATGAGTAAGAATGACTTGTTTGTTGGCATTGCCTGCAGCAAAATTAGTTTGCAGGATTGCCAACATCCATCTGTCCAGATTAAATGTTGCATTCTTGCACATTTTTCTTTAGACCGTTTCCTGTCCTTTTCTGTTCTGGTCACCATGATGAAAAGGTGTATTTCTTGCTCTTCTGGAGAGGAGCTATGAGGAAAGGTCAATAAACAAATATATTAATGGGTCATAAATTGCTGTCAAAGTAACGGTGAGGCAAATGGCGCTCGCCGTTGTTTGTGTGCAAACGGTACAGCAACTTCAGGCGAGGGGCAGATTCGCGGTTAAACGTGGAAATCCAAAAGTTGCTGTCTGAGATGTGCCGCTCCACCATTAGCTTCGCGAAAGCGACATCTCCCAGTCTGCCTCACCATTGAAAGGCATTGAATGGCGTGAAGTTGCTGTATTTGCGCGGTAGATACGGACTAATCTTGCCACAGAAAGTGAAGCGTTGGTATTTCAGTCTAAGTACCCTTTTAATGATGTGATAATTGTTCATTACTGACAATCACCCTCTCTGGCACTGAAACTTAACTATTACAAGTGTAACATCTTATTCCTTCAGGTTTTAATTGTTGTTGGAGATTTGAAAAATGTAAAACTTAAAATTATTGGCCTAGAAATTCGGTTGGTTGCGCCAGCGATTAGCGCCGAAAGAGCCCGAGATTTGGGGCGTTACCAAATTTTCGGACGTGCGCAGTGATCCTAGCGCATCCTGCCATATTGAGTAGCCTGTTAGCGCTGGCGCTAAGTCTTTGCCAGATAATGACGTCATTTCATTGTGCAACGCCTTTTTGGCGCCCTGTACCGGAAATTCAGTGGCGCCCCCCTCCGTTCCGCCTGGTGCTATTAGTGACAGTTGAATGGAACGTTACCAGGTCCTTCTCGGACTCGGGGGGTGCTCTTTAAAGGGGACAGCGCTAGTATAAAACCGGCAGCCATTTGGCCTGGCCATACTGCTCGCTGCTGGAGAGAGTTGCAGACCTTCAGTTACACAGACTTGTTCTTATTGAGCCAGAGGAGCCTTGGGACCTTCAGCCCTGTCTAGAACAGTTGGATCCAGAAAGCTGACTGCGTCTTACTCGTCGGCCAGAATAATGGGAGCTGCTTTGGAGGGGAACGTCATCCTGGCTGAACAACTGGCAAGGGCACAGAGATGGAGGGAGAGAGGGCCGGGATTGGCCAGAAGGAGGAGGGCCAATGGACGTCGCTGAATCCGACCATACGCTGCCAGGGTTTTCAGGCAGCAGGTCTCCTACCTTACCATGTCGGAGGAGCAGTGTCTGCGAAGGCTCAGATTTTGTAAGGATGTTGTCACTGAGCTGTGCCACCTGCTTGCTGGGGATCTGCAGCCGCGGATACGGTGCAGGACCTCTCTGTCGGTGGCCGTGTAAGTCACTGTTGCGCTCAACTTTTACGCCAGCGGATCGTTTCAGGCAGCAGCTGGGGACATATCAAATATCTCTCAATTTGCGGTGTATTGCTGCATCCGGCAAGTGACAGCTGCCCTCTACAAAAGGAGGTGCTAATGAATCACCTTTCCTGTGACCCTGGAGAAGCAAGGGGAGCACACACAGGGCTTCGCGGCTATTGCGGACTTCCCCATGGTGCAGGGGGCCATTGATTGCACACACGTGGCTTTGCGGGTGCCATTACAGAATCCGGAGGAGTTCCGTAACCGAAAGGGGTTCCACTCCCTTAATGTGCAGCTGGTCTGTGATCACCGGCAGATGATCATGGCGGTGAACGCACAATTCCCTGGTAGCAGCCATGACGCGTTCATCCTGCGGCAGACCTCAGTGGCTGACCTTTTTGAGGCCCCGGCTCACCCACAAGGCTGGCTGCTGGGCGACAAGGGCTATCCTCTCTGCCCATGGCTCATGACCCCGCTCCGTTTGCCCAGCACCCCGGCAGAAGAGCATTACAACAACAGCCATCAGGCCACCAGGAACATTGTGGAGCACACAATTGGTGTGCTGAAGCAGCGTTTCCGTTGTATGGACCATTCGGGGGGCGCCCTACAGTACTCGCCGGAGCATGTGGTGCGCATCGTTGTTGTCTGCTGCATGCTCCACAACCTGGCCATTCGACGCACCCAGCCAATGGCAGCCGACCCTCAAACATAGAAACGTAGAAGATAGGAGCAGGAGTAGGCCATTCGGCCCTTCGGGCCTGCTCCGCCATTCAATGAGATTATGGCTGATCATCCAATTTCAGTACCCTGTCCCTGCCTTCTCCCCATATCCCTTGATCCCTTTAGCCTCAAGAAATATATCCAACTCTTTCTTGAATATATTTAATGAACTGGCCTCCACCGCCCTCTGTGGCAGAGAATTCCACAGATTCACCACTCTCTGGGTGAAGAAATTCCTCCTCATTTCAGTCCTAAATGGCTTACCCCTTATCCTTAGACTGCAAATTTGGAGATATTACATCCAATTCCCTCGTCCAGATCATTAATATATATTGTGAACAGCTGGGGTCCTAGGACCGATCCTTGCGGTACCCCACTAGTCACTGCCTGCCACTCGGAAAACGACCCGTTTATTCCAACTCTTTGCTTTCTGTCCACCAACCAGTTCTCTATCCAAGTCAATACCTTGCCCCCAATCCCATGTGCCTTAATTTTGCACGCTAATCTCTTATGTGGGACCTTATCAAAAGCCTTCTGAAAGCCCAAATACACCACATCCACTGGTTCTCCCTTACCTATTTTACCAGTTACATCCTCAAAAAATTCCAGTAGATTAGTCAAACATGATTTACCTTTTGTAAATCCATGTTGACTTTGTCCGATCCTGTCACTGCTTTCCAAGTGCTCTGCTATTACATCTTTTATAATAGACTCTAGCATTTTCCCCACTACCGATGTTAGGCTTACCGGTCTATAATTCCCCGCTTTTTCTCTACCACCTTTTTTGAATAGTGGGGTAACATTAGCTACCCTCCAATCCATGGGTACTGTTCCAGAGTCTATCGAGTTCTGGAAGATGACCAGCAATGCATCTACTATCTCTAGGGCCACTTCCTTAAGTACCCTAGGATGTAGACCATCAGGCCCTGGGGATTTATCGGCCTTCAGTCCCATCAATTTCCCAAACACCATTTCCCTACAAATACTGATTTCTTTCAGTTCCTCCCTTTCATCAGACCCTATGTTCCCCGACATCTCTGGGAGGTTATTTGTGTCCTCGTTTGTGAAGACAGAACCAAAGTATGTATTTAGTTGGTCAGCCATTTCCTTGTTTCCCATGATAAATTCCCCTGATTCTGACTGTAATGGACCTACGCTTGACTTCACCAATCTTTTTCTCTTCACATATCTATAAAAGCTTTTACAGTCAGTTTTTATGTTCCCTGTTAGCTTACTCTCATATTCTATTTTCCCTTTCTTAATTAATCCCTTTGTCCTCCTTTGTTGACTCCTAAACTGCTCCCAATCCTCAGGATTATTGCTTTTTCGAGCCAATTTATATGTTCTCTCCTTGGATCTTATGCTATCCCTAATTTCCCTTGTTAGCCACGGTTGAGTCACCTTTTTTGTTTTATTTTTATGCCAAACTGGGATGAACAAATTCTGTAGCTCATCCATTCGGTCTTTGAATGTTTTCCATTGCCTATCCACTGTCAACCCTTTGAGTGCCATTCCCCAATCAATCCTACCCAACTAGCTCCTCAGACCATCGTAGTTTCCTTTATTTAAATTGAGGACCCTTGTCTCTGAGTCAACTACTTCATTCTCCATCTTAATGAAGAATTCGATCATATTATAATCGCTCCGACCCAAGGGGCCTCGTACAACAAGATTGCTAATTAATCCTTTCTCGTTACATAATACCCAGTCTACGATGGCCTGATCGCTGGTTGGTTCCTCGACATATTGGTCCAGGAAACCAACCCGTAAACACTCCAGGAATTCCTCCTCCACAGTATTGTTACTAATTTGGCAGAGCAGGCGGACGAGGAGGAGGAGGAGGAGCATGCGGGCGAGGAGGAGGAGAAGGAGGAGGAGGAAGATGGGAGGGCTCCAGAAACTGGAAGGGCCACTCGTCAGAGGCTCATAAGGACTCGGTTCTAGGCCCCTCGGATGGAATGGTGGCTGTGATTCCGTCCGGTTCACTGTAAGCCTATGAAGGCCTCGATGATTGTAAATAGTGTACAGCTCGATTGTAAATAAAAAGTTTTCTTTATTTTCAAACAAGTGCTTCCTGTAGAAAATATAGGGACAGAGTGATCTCCTGGAAGAATTTCGATCGCCTAGATGGGTCGGAGAGGAATTTCCAAGATTTTTTTCTCCCAAATTGGCCATTGGGTCTTTATCTGGTTTTTCGCCTCTCCCGGGAGATCACATGGGTTCAGGTGGATGCAGAGTGATAGAAGATTTGAGGTTAGGATCAGATCAGCCATGATCTTATTGAATGGTGGAGCAGGCTCGAGGGGCCGATTGGCCTACTCCTGCTCCTATTTCTTATGTTCTTCCAGCATGACAACGTAATGGTAACAGAAATCATAACTAACAAACTAACAGATAACTGTCTGGCAACCCGGCGAAACTAACCAAACCATAACAAACAAACACAGCAGGTGTGGACGGCCTTAAATCCGGAAAAAGAGACGACTTAGCACCTCCCTCTACTGGTGACCCCTTGATGGAGACCGACTCCTCTTACGAGGTCGGCCCCTTCCCTCCCTGCAGCTCCTCCGTAATTGGACCCCAGTGGCTGCGTCAAGGCTGGGGGACGCCTGCTGAGTGTCTGGAAGCGCTGAAGCCCCTGAGGGACGGCCTGGATGACCTCTGGGCTTGGAGGTCCCGCAAGCAGGCTGCTCCAACTGGGCATGCCTGCTAGCAGTCTGCCACGCAGGTGGTGGCAGCTGCTCTGCTGACGTGCCAGCGGTGGCATCAGGACTGCTCACATGCAGAGAGAGGACACCTGCACCGTGGTCGGCCGAAACACTGGCACTCTGACGGGGCCACACAGGATCATACGCCACAATCGACTGCTCCACAGATTCATGGCCTGCTGTGGTGCTGCAAGGGCCTGGGGTGATCCTGCCTGATGCAGCTAGGGTGGCAGCAGAGAGTGTTCGCGTGGCCTCAATTTGCGTGTGGACGAGGCCAGCAAGTGACTGCGTGGCAGCAGTGAGGACCTGCGTGGCAGGTGCCAGTGCTTGGGAAAAGCCATGGACAGTCCTTTTCACTTCACTGCTTCGGACAAGGCCTGGACAGACCTTTCCACTGCCTCGGACAAGCCCTGGACAGACCTTTCCACTGCCTCGGACAAGCCCTGGACAGACCTTTCCATTGCTGGGCCGAAGCCCTGGACAGTCCTTTCCATTGCTGCCCCAAAGTCCAGCACACTCTTTCCCAGTGTGTCGATCGACTCAGGCATCCTCCCCACTGCAGCCATCAGCTCAGTGTGCCTGAGCCGGGCCTGGGCGCTCATCTCGGCAAGGCTACGGACCTCCTCTGCACTCTGTGCAGCAGTCATGGTGGCCTGCCTCGCCCTCCGGGGAGACGGCCCCCGAGCGTCCCTACCCCCCGCGCGTTGCTGCAGGCCGCTGGTTCCTGCAACTGGCTCCTCATCAGAGCCCCCGCCCCTCCCCTCAAGGGAACTACTATCCCCAGTCTCCAGATGCGGTGGCTCCCCTGAGGCTGGCACGGATGGTCCGGCTTCCTCCTGGTCGTCGCCTCCGGAGGCACTGGCACTGGCAGCTTGAGGGGCCGGCTCCCGAGCTGGTGATGCAGCATCTGAAAGCAGGGAGGTTGAAGAGTGGCTTTAGCAAAAGGACAGTTTGGCAGCAAGGGATGCAACAGTGCGGCAATGCTATGACATGGCTCCACATTGAGAAAGCATGCTGGGGGGGAAACAACTGGAAGGTGACAGCTGTAATAGTAGAGAACCTTACCATCGCTGTGGACAATGGGGTCGGCAGCTGCAGTGGTGACAGGACCACTCAGGCGTCCTCCCACAGTCTGGTGGACTCCTCGAGATCCGTCAGAGGCTCCAGTTGAGGACGGCCTCCTCCGGTGCGAAGCTGCTCCTTGCGGTTTCTCGCCAGCTTGGCCTGCAGGGCAAAGGACGGGAAGTGATGTTACATGATGCCCTGAATTATGATCTCATGCCCCCCATGGTGGAACAGCCCTTACATGATGCCCTGAGTCAAATGTGCATGTGTGTGACCGGAAAGGGCCATGGGTGCTTGCTGACAGATGGCCAGTGGGGCATAGCGCACCCTGTAGCCATAAAGTCAGGTGCTAATGGAGGGATGCATAAGTTTACATTAACTCCACTCACCCTCACGACCCGAGTGAGGTCGTTGAATTTCTTCCTGCACTGCACAGGGCTCCTGGTCGCCATGCTGCTGGAGTTGCCCCTCTGAGAAACATCCCTCCAAGCTCGTCGGTAGTCCTTATGATTAGGCCTCCTGCCATTGTCGGGGTAGACGACATCTCACCGGCGCTCCACTGCGGCCACCAATTCCTCGAGACTCATTGGTGAAGCGCTCTGCTCTCTGCCTCACCCTCTCCATATGCTCCAAGTTTTTTGCGCCAGAGAAGGGCCTGCTCCGATTTTCAGGCCTACAAGGCGCAGACTGTGGATGCTGGAGCTGCCTGACCCACCCCTTTAAGAGCTGGCCGGCGCCTGGAGGTCTCGTGGTCATGGGTAATTGAGAGCACCTGCGCTGCGGCTGGACGCCCCGATATTGGGTTGCGCCGGCATGTTAGCGCCTTAGGTGTCCCGTGTAACGCCTGAACTCGCGCCTCAATCACCTTTGGGGCGCTGCAACCCAATATCGCACGAGGTGTCGATAAGTTGCGTCTGGCTATAAAATTTGCGCTCCGCCAATTCTAACGCCCCAAGCGGGGCTATACCCAATTTCTAGGCCATTATTTTTTAAACTTTTCTTTTCAGTTTTTCTTTTTCTCTCTTAATCCAATCCTTATTTTCCTCTCTTTATTTCTCTTTCTGTTCCTGATTTGGTATTGAATTCACCCACTCTAATTTACATTTCCTTCTCAGTCCTTGCGCTGTTTAATTCTCAATCCTTCAATCTGATTGGTTAAGGAGATACAAGGTTGCTTGACCTGTTCACTCAGGTCCCACATGTCCTGTTTCCCTCACTGCGACGTTATCAGCTTGCACTTTCAGAAACTTAGTGGGCAAAATATCATCGTGATGAACTGCTGAAGTCTAACTAACGGCGGGTGGTGTTTGTTGCCCTGCCACAGCAAATTATGGCCCACAATCTCTTTAGCCTGGAGAGTAGATAATTAAGGGGTGGACTTTGTTGAAGTTTATAAAATATTAGATGAGGTAAATTCAGAATCATGGCCCAGAAATTCGGGTCGGGGGCTTCCCGCGGGTGCAAGCCCCCGACCTGCACTTACCTTGCGCGCCGGCCGTTGAGCTGTGGGCCCCCGTGGGATTCTGATCCTGGGCCTGCTCCAACTGCCGGCGCGCAGTGCTTGCGTATCCCAGGGGCGCAGTTAGTTCGATGCGTCCCCTGGGATCACGTGGGCCATGGGGAGCCAATCGGAGCAGGGAATGCTTCATTCATAAGTGTCAAAACTTATAAACACTACGGGTCCCAAAACATCACTAAATCTTCAAATAAATTTTTTTTAAACATCACATTTTTTAAATAAACTATAAATTACATGAAATAACTATTTTAAACAATAATTTAAATTTTTGAAAAAAAAAATTATTTTTTAACGGGGCTAAAAATAAACTTACCTTGCTTTAAAGTATTTAAAAATAATAAACCTGTGGAAAAAATGTTTTAATTTTAATTAATTCACCACTTACCTTGTAAAAAGCAGGCCTTCAGGGATCTGTGGACATGCACTTACGACTGCTTTTTACATGTCTAACTTCTGGAGACTTACCCTCCCGGGAAAACCTGCAAAAAAAAAAAAATTAAGTTCGATGCGCACGCGCAGCCTCTCCTGCGCACGCGTTCGAACTCTGAACCCCTTCATTCAGGGGAACGGAAGTGCCGGTTTCCCGTGCATGCAGGAAACCGGCACTTCCATTGGGCTTACGGGTGAGTACCCCGTGCGTACTCACCCATGGAGACCCGAATTTCTGGATTACTTTAAAGTAAAGCAGAATATGAGGCTAAGAGATAATAGCCTGGATTTGCAGAACCCTGGTGCCTCTTTGCTGGGCTGGGACCTCTGCCCACCACAAGGATGCGCCCTTGACCCCGTGCCGATTTTTCAGGGTGGGGATACAGTAAAAGGGTGAGCTTCCCAACCAGTGTCGGAGGGTCAGCCCGGAGGGGGCACTAAGATTAGCTGCACCCTCTCTAAGGCCTTCACGTTCACAATACCCCAGTTGAGGCCGAACCAGTGTTTTATACAGGTTCATCATAGAATCATAGAAATTTACAGCACAGAAGGAGGCCATTCGGCCCATCTTGTCCGTGCTGGCTGACAAAGAGCTATCCGCCCTAATCCCACTTTCCAGCACTTGGTCCGTATCCTTGTAGGTTACGGCTCTTCAAGTGCATATCCAAGTACTTTTTAAATGTGGCGAGGGTTTCTGCCTCTACCACCCTTTCAGGCAGTGAGTTCCAGACCCCCACCACCCTCTGGGTGAAAAACATTCTCCTCAAATCCCCTCTAAACCTCCTACCAATTACTTTAAATCTATGCCCCCTGGTTATTGACCCTTCTGCTAAGGGAAATAGGTCCTTCCTATCCACTCTAGGCCCCTCATAATTTCATATGCCTCAATTAAATCTCCCCTCAGCCTCCTCTGTTCCAAAGAAAACAACCCCAGCCTATCCAATCTTTCCTCATAGCTAAAATTCCCCAGCCCAGGCAACATCCTCATAAATCTCCTTTGCAACCTCTCTAGTGCAATCACACCCTTCCTGTAATGTGGTGACCAGAACTGCACGCAGTATTCTAGCTGCGGCCTAACTAGTGTTTTATACAGTTCAAGCATAACCTCCCTGCTCTTATATTCTATTCCTCGACTAATAAAGGCAAGCATTCCGTTTGCCTTCTTAACCACTTTATCTACCTGTCCTGCTACCTTCAGGGATCTGTGGACATGTATTCCAAGGTCCCTCTGATCCCCTGCACTTCTCTGTATCCTACCATTTATAGTGTATTCCCTTGCCTTGTTGGCCCTCCCCAAATGCATTACCTCACACTTCTCCAGATTGAATTCCATTTGCCACTGTTCTGCCCACCTGACCAGTCCATTGATACCTTCCTGCAGTCTACAGCTTTCTTCTTCATTATCAACCACACGGCCAATTTTTGTATCATCTGCAAACTTCTTAATCATACTCCCTACATTCAAGTCCAAATCATTGATATGTACCACAAAAAGCAAAGGAACCAGTACCGAGCCCTGCGGAACCCCACTGGAAACAGCCTTCCAGTCACAAAAACACCCTTCGACCGTTACCCTTTGTTTCCTGCCTCTGAGCCAATTTCAGATCCAACTTGCCACTTTGCGTTGGATCCCATGGGCTTTTACTTTCGTGACCAGGCTGCCATGCGGGACCTTATCAAAAGTCTTGCTAAAATCCATACAGACCACATCAAGCGCACTACCCTCATCGACACTCCTTGTTACCGCCTCAAAAAATTCAATCAAGTTAGTCAGACACGACCTTCCCTTAACAAATCCATGCTGACTGTTCCTGATTAATCCGTGTCTTTCTAAATGAAGATTTATCCTGTCCCTCAGAATTTTTTCCAATAATTTTCCCACCACTGAGGTTAGGCTGACTGGCCTGTAATTACTCGGTCTATCCCTTTCTCCCTTTTTAAACAACGGTACCATGTTAGCAGTCCTCCGGCACCACACCTGTAGCCAGAGAGGATTGAAAAATGATGGTCACTTCCTTGCTTTTGTACTCTATGCCTCTATTTATGAAGCCCAGGATCCCGTCTGCTTTTTTAACCGCTTTCTCAACCTGCCCTGTCACCTTCAACGATTTATAGAAGATAGGAGCAGGAGTAGGCCATTCGGCCCCTCGAGCCTGCGCCACCATTCAATGAGATCATGGCTGATCATCCAAATTCAGTACCCTGTTCCTGCCTTCTCCCCATATCCCTTGATCCCTTTAGCCTTAAGAAATATATCCAACTCCTTCTTGAATATATTCAATGAATTGGCCTCTACTGCCTTCTTTAGCAGAGAATTCCACAGGTTCACCACTCTCTGGGTGAAGAAATTCCTCCTCATCTCTGTCCTAAATGGCTTACCCCTTATCCTTAGACTGTGACCCCTGGTTCTGGACTCCCCGACCATCGGGAACATCCTTCCAGCATCTAGTCTGTCTAGTCCTGTTAGAATTTTATAAGTTTCGATGAGATCCCCTCTCATTCTTCTAAACTCCAGCGAGTACAAGCCCAATCGACCCAATCTCTCCTCATATATCATTCCTGCCATCCCAGGTATCAGCCTGGTGAATCTTCGCTGCACTCCTTCCATGGCAAGAACATCCTTCCTCAGATAAGGCGACCAAAACTGCACACAATACTCAAGGTGTGGTCTCACCAAGGCCCTATACAACTGCAGCAAGACATCCTTGTTCCTGTACTCAAACCCTCTCGCTACAAAGGCCAACATACCATTTGCCTTCTTAACCGCCTGCTGCACCTGCATGCTTACTTTCAGCGACTGGTGCACAAGGACGCCCAGGTCTCGTTGCACTTCCCCTTCTCCCAATCTATTGCCATTCAGATAATAATCTGCCTTCCTGTTTTTGACACCCAAGTGGATAACCTCGCATTTATCCACGTTATATTGCATCTGCCATGCTTCTGCCCAATCACCCAACCTGTCCAAATCATACTGGAGTTTCTCGGCATCCTCCTCACAGCATACACACGCCCACCCAGCTTTGTGCACAGATACCCCCAGGTCTCTCAGTTCATGCGACTCTTCAATGAGACGCTCCATCACAATAAGTCTCGCTGCAAGCTTCATTAAATAGACATAAACAGATCATAAATGTATGATCTGTGAGACCCCAGCAGGTTAGCCAGCCTGGACCCATTCTATCTTGCATGTTCCCAGGGGTTTACTCATCAGAACTGCTTCAAGTGTCTCTTTTTATACTCTCAGGTCCCAGCTGTGTGTGTTCACTGCCATGCCTACCCATTACATGATTTTTCCGAAGGAGTTCAAAACAGTTCCATGTAAGGAGAAAATAATAACCAGACACATACCTTATCTATCATTCAGTTCATGAGCTGAATTCCTAACTAGTGCGCAGACATAAACAGTGATGTTAATGCAATTAAAAGTTTAAAAGAGGTAGCGCCGGACAAACATCACTTTCATATTCAGAGTGCTACCAAATCACGAGTGAACAAACTGAACCAGAGTGTATCCAGTGTAAGTAGCTTTATTTAAAGCACACCTGCTAAAAAGTAAAACACGCTTTTTTAAAAAAGCTTTAAAAACACGATACATTTCATCGGATATAATTGTATGAAACTTTACAACACAGCAATCCTACATGCCTCCACCAAGGGGCTCTGGAATGCGAGCCTGTACTGCCTTTCTCTGGCAGTATGGGTGGCAATCTCTGTCCACCTTTCTTAGCGCGCCCCAGTCTGGTTTTATAGCGGGATGCTGCTCTGTAGCATGTCGCAATGTCAGAACCGCAGAGCGAATATTGCTTGGCTTTACCGTCATCTCTTCACTGTTTTCACCCAGGCCCTGCTCTTCCTTCTCTTCATTATGGACTTGCAATGCGCCGACCACCTCTCCTATGTCATCAGTTTGATGAGGAGCGTCGTGGTCGCCAAGGTGACACAGCTGAGAGAATTCTTCCTCCGATGCCCTGACTGGTGCTGTTAAGACTCAGTTTCTGCCACAATTTTGTCAGCCTTTTTCTCCCCACCATTTAAAAAAAAAACAGCTTTCTCGAAGCTGCTCTGAATCGTTGGTTGACTGACTGAGTCCCAAGTATCTTTCAATAGGCGCACAGAATCTAAGCAAGATTTTTTTTTTTACACCCCGGGATGCAGCCGGATTTGCATTAGTGTCCATCTGTTCAAGGACTCTCATTGATTGAACAGAATGCTGCTTCATACAGTAGACATGAATTTTAATCCATTTCCCAGACATAAAAGGCCAGTGTCTAACCCACTGCAGTGCCCAGTGGCCTGGCTTGTAGGTTTAATCTCCTCTATGCTTCACCCTGACTGAGATTTTGAATCTTGTTTTCTGCCCTCACAGATCGATTGTACCAGCAGAATGTTTCCACTCTGGAGAAGTTCCAGGAAGAGTGGCAAATGGAGCACATCAAGACCTGTGAGGTAGGTTTGGAGGCACAGAACAAGATAATGTTGGATACGTCTCAATGACGTGCAGGGCAGTGGATCCATCAGAGAGATTCAATTGACATGCCAACCCTTTGTGAAGTAGGTTTGGATCGCTGTCGAACTTCAGTGAGTGCTGTTGTTGATTATAATGTATAGCAAGGTGAAAGGTTTATTTTGCATTTCTTTATTTCACCCAGGAAGCTGAATTTCTGCTTTTTAAAGGCGTTGTGTGCCACTCCTTCTGAAGGTACACTGAGCTGTATTTAATGACCTGATGTACTTCTATTTTTAAAACATTGAATTACGGGAAAGCCTCTTCCTCATACATTGTACTTGAAAATAAAACAGCCTCTTTGGGAAGCAGCCAGCAGTGAGAAAGTGTGTATTTGCCTCGTGCTACTGAATCAATCAACCATATTCCTCCCTCTCTCCCTCCCCTCTTCTCTCTCTCCCCCTCTCTCTCTCGTTCTCTCCCTCTCTCCCCCTCTCGCTCTCTCTCTCTCTCTCTCCCCCTCTGGTAGGTCAGGGGGCGCAACCTAAGTTTGCGGCCGGGGCGCTGCACACGGCAATGACATCATCGCCGGATGCGCTACTGGCTACTGTAGTGTATGTACCTTTAAGAGGAACATGTTTTTGAAGCCCCTGTATACTGTAGTACCAGTAGTGACCACTCGGGTATATAAGCCTGTGTAGCGTCTTGTGTTGTTAGTTCACCTCCAGACTTTGTTCAGTAAACACTTGTTAAATCAACTCCTGCATTCCGTGTCTCCATTAACACACGGGTCTAACAGTGGCGACGAGTTAGAAACGAACTTACCTGCAATTCAGCAGCACCTCAAGGGGATCGATTCCTCAGACGAAGGTCGAAGCCAGAAGCAAGAAAAAAAAATAACTCGAAGAAACTTGAAAACGAGGGCCAGGCTTGGTCTCCAGTCTGTGGTTTCCCCAGCTAAATGGGCTGGTGGCAGGTAGTGCACTGATCCTTCCTGGGCTGCGGCGGGCTAGAGCTCGATCGGGTGGCTCTGCAACGGGGCCGGGCAGCGAGTCGGGAAGCAGAAGCAAAGAGAGAGAGAGGGTGGAGCACTCAGGGCGCGGCCGGTGCTGCAAAGCAGGTCGGCGTTCGGACCGAGCAGAGGGAGGGGCAAGTCCCAGAGGGTCCGCTGCACGACGGGAATGGTTCTCCAAGTAACGGAGAAACTATTGAAGCGATATATAAAAAAAATATAGAAATACCGCGAAAAGCTGCAGGTCGCAACGGGAACCGCGGAGAACAGCGTTGGCAGCAGCGGCAGCGGCGGGAAAGCGCGGGAGGCGCCATCTTAACTCGGCAGGGAAGAAAGAAGAACGCGGGAAGCGCCATTTTAGATTTTCAAGATGCCAAAGACTGGCAATATTACTGCTTTCGATAGTGATATAGAAGATTGGACCACATATGTGGAAAGAGTGGAGGTATATTGCAAGGCGAATGAAGTAGCGGATGATAAAAAGGCATCGGTACTTCTAAATCT
The DNA here is from genome assembly GCF_052327205.1 of Somniosus microcephalus. Classification (NCBI taxonomy): domain Eukaryota; kingdom Metazoa; phylum Chordata; class Chondrichthyes; order Squaliformes; family Somniosidae; genus Somniosus; species Somniosus microcephalus. The sequence goes on from NC_140988.1 coordinate 337,333,780, forward strand.
GATGGGCGCAAGGACATACGGGCTGTTACGAAACTTGATCACTCCAGCCAAACCGATGGACAAGAATTTTAAAGAGATTGTTGATACCTTACAGGAGCACTTAAACCCAACACCGCTGCTGATAGCGGAACGATTTAAATTCTTCAGGAGGAATCAGCACAAGAATGAAAGTAACGCTGATTACCTCACCGAATTACGAAAGCTGTCAAAGCACTGCCAATTCGGGGCAGGACTGGCAGATTCTCTACGAGACAAATTCGTCTGCGGTCTCCTTAGCGAAGGAACACAGAAAAGGCTACTTTCTGAGAAAGATTTAACACTGGACAAGGCTTTCAGTGTGGCTGTATCATATGAAGCAGCAGCAAGAGGAGCTGCAGAGATACAGCAAAAGCCACAGGACTTCAGCACCCATGAAATGACACGGGGTTTCGAGAGATGTTATCGCTGCGGCAGATCCACCCATGACCAGAAGGACTGCTGGTTCAAGGACAAAGCATGCAGGCAATGCGGAAAGATGCGACACATTGCACGTGTATGTAGATCTGGAAAGAAATCTGCTGACAGTAAAAAGGTCAATAAGGAAAAGTACAGAAAGGTACAAATGATGACGGACAGTAGCTCCGAAGACCAGAAGAGCATTGGCGACTCCGGAAACAAGAGACTAAGCTGTCTCAAATTACATAATGTAATTGCCAAAGAAGATTACCAGACCATTTGGGTTACCCTCACGATAGCGGGGTCCCCAGTCAAAATGGAGCTAGATACAGGATCAGCTCTGACTGTCATGAGTCGACGGGATTACGAGCGGCTATTTCCGCATATACCTTTGAAAGACACATCCATTATCTTGAAGACATATACGGGGCAGAAAGTATACCCCAGAGGGAAAATAAGGGTGCCTGTTGTATACAACGGCAAGGAAATACAGAAGTTGTATTTATACGTTCTGCAAGATGGTGGTCCACCGTTGTTGAGACGTGAATGGATCAGAAAGATACATTTAGACTGGCACTCCATTCAGGCACTGACGGTGACCAGTAAGAAAAAAAACAATGATGACGTCATACATGGACGATTAAAAGAAATCTTGGCTAACGCCAAAGAAGTGTTTCAACAGGAACTAGGAACCCTGAAAGGCGCCACCGCCTCAATAAAAGTAGAAGATGCGGCAATTCCCAAGTTTTTTAAGGCAAGGCCGGTGCCATACGCAATTCGTCCAGCCGTCGAGGCAGAGCTGGAGAATTTGGAAAAAGCAGGCGTGTTATCCAAGGTAGATTGGAGCGAGTGGGCAACACCCATCGTCCCGGTCATGAAGAAAACGTTGAATAATGATAAATCTGAAGAACAGAGAAAAGTTCGCATCTGTGAGGACTTCAAGGTGACTGTAAACCCGGTTCTTCACACGGTACAGTATCCTCTTCCGAGGATAGAAGATATTTTCGCCTCACTATCCGGAGGGAAACGTTTCACCAAAATTGACTTAGCACAGGCATATCTACAGATGGAGGTTGAGGAGGCCTCTAAAAAGTATCTCACGATAAACACACACAAAGGCCTGTACCAGTACAATCGACTGGTTTTTGGAGTGGCATCAGCTCCGGCTATCTGGCAAACAGCTATGGAGCAAGTCCTGCAAGGGATTCCGGGGACTCAATGCTACCTAGACGACATCTTTGTAACAGGAGAAAACGACAACGAGCACCTTGCCAACTTGGAGCAGGTGCTCACGAGGCTGAGAGAACGGGGCCTACGAGCAAATCGCCCCAAGTGCGAATTTTTCCAGAAACAAATATCATATTGTGGCCATGTCATTAACGAAGAAGGGTTGCATAAGTCACCTGAAAAAATTGAAGCGGTCGTAAAGGCCCCAGCGCCTGAAAATGTCTCACAATTAAGGTCATTCCTGGGATTAGTAAATTACTATCATAAATTTTTACCAAACTTGTCGACGGTTCTGCACCCGCTTAACGCACTGCTACAAACGGGAGTAGTTTGGAAATGGAGCAAAGACTGTAAACGTGCCTTCCATAAATGCAAAGACTTGATCACGCCCAGGGAAGTGTTGGCTCATTACAACCCATCACTGCCAATCAGACTGGCGTGCGATGCATCCCCTTACGGCGTGGGAGCGGTATTATCGCATAGATTCCCTGATGGCTCGGAGCGGCCGATAGCTTTTGCGTCACGCTCATTGAACTCAGCTGAGCGTAACTATGCCCAGATCGACAGGGAGGCACTCAGCCTGGTGTGGGGGGTGAAGAAATTCAACCATTACCTACACGGACAAAAATTTACCTTGTTGACTGACCATCAACCCCTCGTCTCCATATTCAACCCTAAAAAGGGCGTTCTCATTATGACAGCGCAAAGGCTACAGAGGTGGTCCCTTTTCCTAGGGGCACACCAATATGACATAGAGTACAAAGGAACAAAACAGCATGGGAATGCTGACGGGTTATCGTGCCTACCGTTGCCAACGGTGGAAGAGGCACCTACAGTGGACCCAGTGGAGATGTTCCACTCGATCATAGTGGAATGTCTACCGGTGACAAATTCTACCATTGAAAAGGAAACGCGAAATGACCCGACTCTCTCACAAGTCTACGATTTAACGGTGAAGGGATGGCCAGCACATGGCGAACCACTGTTGCCAGCATTCTCGCAAAGAAGAGAACAGCTGTCAGTGTGCCGAGGAACCTTGATGTGTGGATCCAGAGTGGTGATTGCACCCAAACTCCAGGATAAAGTGCTAAAGGAGCTTCACGAGGGGCATCTGGGTGGAGTGAAAATGAAGAACTTAGCCAGAGCGTTTGTGTGGTGGCCAGGTATCGATGGAGACATCGAAGAAATGACCAAGAGCTGTCTAGGATGCCAGAAGGTCCAAAACGCCCCACCACAAGCCCCTCTACATCCATGGGAGTGGCCCTCATCTCCATGGCAAAGGGTACATATCGACTTTGCTGGTCCATTTATGGACTCAATGTTCTTAATCGCGGTGGATGCACACTCCAAGTGGCCGGAGGTAATAAAGATGTCCTCCACCACCAAGGAAAAAACCATCACAGTATTAAGGACCATATTCGCCAGGAATGGGCTGCCTGAACAGATCTGTTCTGATAATGGACCACAATTTGTATGCGAAGAATTCAGGAAGTTCTTAGAAAAACAATGGGGTTAAGCACTACACATCCGCCCCATACCATCCCGCCACCAATGGATTGGCTGAAAGGTTTGTCCAGACCTTCAAGAAGGCCATAAAGGCCATGGGTAATGAAGACATAAATCTACAACATAAGGTAGATAACTTCTTGTTTGCGTACAGGAATGCAACACATGTGGTTACAAACCAAACCCCCGCCATGATGTTTTTCAATAGAAGACTAAGATGCCGGCTGGATTTGGTCAAGCCAAACGTCAGAAGGGACGTAGAGAACCGGCAATTTCAAAGCATGAATGAAAGGCCAACTAGAACCTTCCAGATAGGTCAACAAGTTTTGGCCCGGGACTACCGTACCGAGAAATGGCAGCCTGGAACTATTTGCACACGACTAGGACCGCTGATGTATACCGTGGACATTGGAGAAAGCATAATAAGGCGCCATGCTGACCAGATCATAGAGTCATCCGAAAAAGGACAACCTACACCACAACTCTATACGCCTAGTGATGAAGCAGAGATACCCATAGTATCTACCTCCGATCCGGTGATACTGGAACCAGATGAACCCGACACTGGCATTGAAGATGAATCGACCTTGCCAAAAGAACCTACTACACCACCGAGGCGTTATCCGGACCGAGTCAGGAAACCTCCAGAGAGACTGAATTTGTAATTGATTAACTTCAGCAAATGTGTATATTCTTGTTCTTGTAAAAATGTTATTGAATGATTACTTAAAATGTTATGTACTATTTATCTAAAAGGGGAGGAATTGTAGTGTATGTACCTTTAAGAGGAACATGTTTTTGAAGCCCCTGTATACTGTAGTACCAGTAGTGACCACTCGGGTATATAAGCCTGTGTAGCGTCTTGTGTTGTTAGTTCACCTCCAGACTTTGTTCAGTAAACACTTGTTAAATCAACTCCTGCATTCCGTGTCTCCATTAACACACGGCTCTAACAGCTACCACCAGCGCTAACCTCCAGCTGAATTTCACGGGAGGCGGTAGCAGCGCTGCGCCCAGGCTCTAGGGGCTTTGCGCCATGTTAGCGCCCCCTGGGGCAGTCAATTTGCGCACAGCAATGTCCTACAAATGAGATAAATGACCAGACAATCTGTTTTTCAGTGATGTTGGTTGAGGGATAAATATTGGCCAGAGCACTGGGGAGAACACCCCTGCTCTTCTTAAAAATAGTGCCATGGGATCTTTTACATCCACTTGAGAGGGCAGACAGGGCCTCGGTTTAACGTCTCATCTGAAAGACGGCACCTCCGACAGTGCAGCACTCCTATCATTTCGCCTTGTAATCTGCGTCGTTCCAATGGAAAAAAAGCCCCAGTTTTTCAAATCTGTCCTTGTTTTGGTAGTTCCTCATACCAGGCAGCATCCTAGTGAATCTGCCCTATTGTCTCAAACATTCTTCCTATAGTGTGGAGCCCACAACTGAACACAGTACTCTTACCAAGATCTTTTTACATGTTGGAATGTTTTATTATGTTAAAGGAACTATACAAATGTAAGTTCTTGTTGTTTATTATGAATACAGTAGTGGCTGTAGATCAGGGTTGTAGCAACACCAGAAGCCATGGTGATGGTGCTGAGGACCGCTGGCTGTTAGAAGCTCCACTGACACCCGGAGGCTCTTGGTGGAACTGGGGCTATTTGTAAAGTACCAGAACACAAAGGTAAAACAGCAGATGATGGAAACCTGACGTTAAAAACAGAAAATGCTGGAAATACACAGTGGGTCCATCAGCACCTGTGTAAACAAAAGATAGGTATGATGTACCCTTGATCAGAACATCAGCGCATCAGTTCTGATGAAGGATACGCACTCTAAATAACCTGTACAAAAGCAAAATACTGCGGGTGCTGGAAATTGGAAATAAAAACAGAAAATGCTGGAAACAAACAGCGGGTGAGTCAGGATCTGTGAAGGGAACAGATTCACTCGCCAACCCATCCTAACAACTGAAAAATAAGACGGGCATGTGTATTAATACATCAGATAAAGGGGACAAAAAAGACAAAACCAGAAAAGATTTAGCATTTAAACGAGATACCAGAGGCTCCCAGTACTCGGGGGAATCGTATCCCGGTACTCGAGGAACCGTATCCTGGTACTCAGGGGAATTGTATCCTGGAACACGCGGAACCGTATCCCGGTACTAGGGGAACCATATCCCGGAATTTGGGGGAACCCTATCCTGATTCTTGGGGAACCATATCCCGGTACCCGGGGAATCGTGTCCTGGTACTCGGGGAATCGTATCCCGGTACTCAGAGGAACCATATCCCGGTACACGCGGAACCATATCCCGGTACTTTAAAACCGTATCCCGGTGCTCGGGGGAACCGTATCCCGGTACTTGGGGAACCGTATCCCAGTACTTGGGGAACCTTAACCCGGAATTCGGGGCAACTGTATCCTGATTCTTGGGGAACCGTATCCCGGTACTCGGGGAACCTTATCCCGGAATTCGGGGCAACCGTATCCTGATTCTTGGGGAACCATATCCCGGTTCTTGAGGAACTGTATCCCGGTACTTGCAGAGGCAGGAGGGAAATCATTAAAAGGTGCTGTGAAATCACAGTGAGTTTACCTGGCTATAACTATCAATAGATCCATAGAAACATAGAAGATAGGAGCAGGAGTAGGCCATTCGGCCCCTCGAGCCTGCTCCGCCATTCAATGAGATCATGGCTGATCATCCAAATTCAGTACCCTGTTCCTGCCTTCTCCCCATATCCCTTGATCCCTTTAGCCTTAAGAAATAAATGCAACTCCTTCTTGAATATACAGGTAGACTATCCTTTATCCGAACTTCCGAAAACCGAAACCCTCTAAAAACTGAAAGTTTTTTCGTTCAGCGTAAGTCGTGCGCACGACATGACCAGAGTGGCGCACGACTTACGCTGAGCAGGGCAGAGGGTCACTGAGTTCCCTCCTGGGTAGGAGATTGCAGGCCGAGCCGGGCAGTGTGAAGGAGGTATACCAGGAGAGTGAACCCAACAATACAGTGGCCCGTCCGATAGCTGCAGCGGCCTGTCCGATATTCTTTTCTCCCCCCCCCCCCCCCACCCCCGACCCCCGACCCCCACCCTTTCGGATAAGGGATAGTGTATCCTTTATCCGCACTTCCGAAAACCGAAATCCTCTGAAAACCGAAAGTTTTTTCGTTCAGCGTAAGTCGTGCGCCGACCCCCGCCGACGCCGACCCCCCCGCCGACCCCCACCCCCGACAAATTTCCCAGTCTTATAAAATAACTTCTGAAATCCGAAATTTTCCGAAAACCGAAACACGGCTGGTCCCGAGGTTTTCGGATAAAGGATAATCTACCTGTATTTAATGAATTGGCCTCCACTGCCTTCTGTGGTAGAGAATTCCACAGGTTCACCACTCTGGGTGAAGAAATTCCTCCTCATCTCTGTCCTAAATGGCTTACCCCTTATCCTTAGACTGTGACCCCTGGTTCTGGACTCCCCGACCATCGGAAACATCCTTCCAGCATCTAGTCTGTCTAGTCCTGTTAGAATTTTATAAGTTTCAATGAGATCCCCTCTCATTCTTCTAAACTCTAGCGAATATAAGCCTAATCGACCCAATCTCTCCTTACGTCATTCCTGCCATCCCAGGTATCAGTCTGGTGAATCTTCGCTGCACTCCCTCCATGGCAAGAACATCCTTCCTCAGATAAGGCGACCAAAACTGCACACAATACTCAAGATGTGGTCTCACCAAGGCCCTGTACAACTGCAGCAAGACATCCTTGCTCCTGTACTCGACTCCTCTCGCTACGAAGGCCAACATGCCATTTGCCGCCTTAACCGCCTGCTGCACCTGCATGCTTACCTTCAGCGATTGGTGCACAAGGACACCCAGGTCTCGTTGCACTTCCCCTTCTCCCAATCTATTGCCATTCAGATAATAATCTGCCTTCCTGTTTTTGCCACCAAAGTGGATAACCTCGCATTTATCCACATTATACTGCATCTGCCATGCTTCTGCCCAATCACCCAACCTGTCCAGATCATACTGGAGTTTCTCGGCATCCTCCTCACAGCACACACGCCCACCCAGCTTTGTGTTGTCTGCAAACTTGGAGATATTACATCTAGTTCCCTCATCTAGATCATTTAAATATATTGTGAATAGCTGGGGTCCTAGGTCTGATCCCTGCAGTACCCCACTAGTCACTGCCTGCCACTCGGAAAAACAGCCGTTTATTCCAACTTTTTGCTTCCTGTCTGCCAACCAGTTCTCTATCCAAGTCAGTACCTTGCCCCCAATCCCATGTGCCTTAACTTGACACGCTAATCTCTTATGCGGGACCTTATCGAAAGCCTTCTGAAAGTCCAAATACACCACATCCACTGGTTCTCCCTTATCTATTCTACTAGTTACATCCTCAAAAAATTCCAGTAGATTAGTCAAGCATAATTTACCTTTTGTAAATCCATGTTGACTTTGTCCGATCTTGTCACTGTTTTCCAAGTGCTCTGCTGTTACATCTTTTATAATGGACTCTAGCATTTTCCCCACTACCGATGTCAGGCTTACCGGTCTATAATTCCATGTTTTCTCTCTACCACCTTTTTTGAATAGAAACATAGAAACATAGAGATAGGAACAGGAGTAGGCCATTCGGCCCTTCGAGCCTGCTCCGCCATTCAATGAGATCATGGCTGATCTTCGTCTGAGATCATAGCTGATCTTACCAGTTCAGTACCCCGTCCCCGCCTTTTCTCCGTAACCCTTAATCCCCTTAGCCTTCAGAAATATATCCAATTCTCTCTTGAAAATATTTATTGAATTAGCCTTCACAGCCCTCTGTGGCAGGGAATTCCACAGGCTCACCACTCTTTGAGTGAAGAAATTCTTCCTCATCTCTGTTTTAAATGATTTGCCCGCTATTTTTAGACTGTGGCCCCTGGTTCTGTGCTCCCCGGCCATTGGAAACATTCTCTCTGAATTCAGCCTGTCCAGGCCTGCCATAATTTTATATGTTTCGATGAGATCCCCTCTCAATCTTCTAAACTCCAGTGAGTACAAGCCCAAACTATTTAATCTCTCTTCGTAGGTCATTCCCGCCATTCCAGGTATCAGCCTGGTGAATCGCCGTTGCACTCTTTCCATGGCAAGAACATCCTTCCGCAGAATAGTGGGGTAACATTAGCTACCCTCCAATCCATGGGAACTGTTCCAGAATCTATAGAATTTTGGAAGATGACCAGCAATGCATCTACTATTTCTAGGGCCACTTCCTTAAGTACCCTAGGATGTAGATTATCAGGCCCTGGGGATTTATCAGCCTTCAATCCCGTCAATTTCCCTAACACCATTTATAATGGAAGTTAGTAACTTTGTACCACAGATGCTGGTCCACGTTTTGTATTAGTAAGAAAGTTAGAATGTGTTGTCTTTTGTTATTTTTATCCAGTCCAGTTTTTGAAGAGAGGTGAATCACATGTTGGCATGTGATACATTCCAGTATTCGGTATACATAGTAAGGGGTTCTCTCTTATCAATATTTACCTTAACAATTGGGCAGAAAAGGGTGCACTCTGGATTGTGGGGATGCAAGGTGTCCTTACAGGAGTGATTGCTGATACTGAACCCAGGAGCATATCTAGTGCACAAAACCTAAAAATGTGACAACTTGAGATATGACGGATCTGTTATCCATCAGTTGTTAAACTCTTGAATTTCTAGCCAACCTGACAAGCTTGTGGACCAAACATGAACCCTGGAACTTTAAGAGGGGGTCTGAGTGCTGGGGCTAACTATTAATTGATGAATATGAAACCCATTCTGGTGTGGTAGCGAGTTTACGTCCGTTCGGAAATCTCACTCCAAGAAGCCATGAGGACGGTCTCTGGGGGAAGGATGGAGACGTATAACTTAATACAACTTTTTCTGATTGCAGTTCCTTGAGAAGCAGGACTGCGAGCGGATACACAACATCCGTAATGCTATGTGGGTGCATGCCAATCAGCTCTCCCAGGACTGCGTGACCAGTGATGAGGTAAGTGGTTATTGCTTTCTCACCCGTTTCTGATTCGTGCTTCCTTTATTTTTAAAATTCCTCCCCCACATTTAATTCAATTTTATGGGATGTGGGCATCGCTGGCAAGGCCGGCATTTATTGCCCATCCCTAATTGTCCTTGAGAAGGTGGTGGTGAGCCGCCTTCTTGAACCGCTGCAGTCCGTGTGGTGAAGGTTCTCCCACAGTGCTGTTAGGGAGGAAGTTCCAGGATTTTGACCCAGCGACGATGAAGGATCGGCGATATACTTCTAAGCCAGGGTGACTTGTGACTTGGAGGGGAACTTGGAGGTGGTGGTGTTCCCATGCGCCTGCTGCCCTTGTCCTTCTAGGTGGAAGAGGTCACGGGTTTGGGAGGTGCTGCCGAAGAAGCCTTGGTGAGTTGCATAATTTCTTGATGAAAAGACAGACAGCTGACTTACTTCTTCAAAGGCAGCGTTGTTGTAAACTTTGCAGTGGACTTGCATTCAAATGACTGTTAGGTCCTTGGTTGCAAGACAAAGGAAGTGAAAAGGGTCAGAATGAATCCTATACGTGGCGATAAATGACGTGCCAACGAGATGGGCAATGTTACCTTGGTGGGTTGTTAGCTGTGAATTCAGACCAATCTTTTTTTTCCCTTTTGATGCCTTCTTCATCTTTCTTTCGGCGTCCTCTTTAGATGTATGAAGAAATCCGGAAGGTGCTGGAGCAGTGCAACATACAGAAAGACCTTGAATTCTTCATAGACTTGAAAAGGACCGGTGACACCCCACCAGGTAGCTCTGGCCCCTCGGGCAGGAGGCCATGGTACAACTCGGGATAAGCGCTGTGCACTTTAGTAGAGTTTGTGAAGGACTGTTGAGCACACTCGAGGTTTAGCTTGCGTAATGAGGTCAAGTAATAGTTAGCCCCAGCACTCCGATTTCCTCTTAAAGTTCCAGGGTTCATGTTTGGTCCACAAGCTTGTAATGCAGAACCTTCCCCCCAATCCAGTTGGGCCAAGGTGAATGACAGATCCTGTTGGAATGTTTTGGGTTTGTTCATGAACATCTGAATGTGACCAATTACCTTGGCTATGGATGCGATTGTCCATTTGAAAGTAAAGGCAAAAAGGGCCTCAGTGGGTAACTTGTTGCCTGGGTTATGCTGAATTAGCTGCCCGTTCCTGGACTTGTAGTGAATCAGCTGATCGCAGGGGGGTTGCTGCAATTAGCCTCGGTGTCCCTGGGTTAGTGAGGGGGAAAATGAGCCAAGGTTCCTGCTACTGATCCCGATCCAGTGACCACTGCTGTAATTGCGCATGTGTGTGTGTTACATGAGGACAGGATTGGGATGCGACACCTGCAATGGTCAAAGGAGCTGCAGGTGCCTGTGGAACCATAGAGCAGCGAGAGTAAGCACCTTCGGGAGAGAAGGGTAGACAGTTGGGTGGTTGGGGCGAAGCAGGCGCTCATATGTTTGTTTTATATTAGCCTCCAACCATGGCGGAAATGCAGCAAATGGAGTGATGGTGATTGGATGCAGGCTCTGGGGTCTCCGCTGTAAGCAGTGCGTCCTCCACAGAGAGGGAGGGATAGGTAGAGATTCACCCCCAATGTCCAGTCTCGCTCAGCAGGTGTAGGTTGACATTGACAGAGGCCTGGGAGCGGGTCTGGGAGCGAGATCGTCTGAAAGAGTGTTTGCAGAATAGCAAATGGGGAAAGAAAAGGTTATTTTTTTGGTTTACAATAACAAGCTGTGCGTTATTCCATTTCTTTTATTCAGCCACCATCCTATATGAGAATTATTACAGCGGGCAGAGAGGGCTGCCTCAGAGTCGGGTTCCTGCGGTCCCGAGGTGAGACCTGTAAATAGCAAGTAAAGAAAAGGGCTTTCAGACAACATCATTGTTTATTCCCTCTGATCTAGTTCCTTCAATCTGTCCCAGTGTCTATATCCCGAGGTGGGAGAAAGGAAACCCTGTAAAACCAGGCTCCTTCTCACCACAAATGAGACCAGTCTCAAATCTGACAACATATTGTGTACAGTACATGGTCTCCCGTGAATTGAGGATATATCTCATCCTGGGCCGTCGCTTTCAAACTGGAAACTGATCAAGATTTGGGAAAATGATTTTTAATTTGGTGGTGCAGGATGGGTAACGGTGAGGAGCTGGTGCATGATGGGTAACGGTGAGGAGCTGGTGCATGATGGGTAACGGTGAGGAGCTGGTGCATGATGGGTGACGGTGATGGTGTTGGTGCAGGATGGGTAACGGTGAGGAGCTGGTGCAGGATGGGTAACGGTGAGGAGCTGGTGCAGGATGGGTAACGGTGATGGTGTTGGTGCAGGATGGGTAATGGATGGGCTGGTGCATGATGGGTAACGGTGAGGAGCTAGTGCATGATGGGTAACGGTGAGGAGCTAGTGCAGGATGGGTAACGGTGAGGAGCTGGTGCAGGATGGGTAACGGTGAGGAGCTAGTGCAGGATGGGTAACGGTGAGGAGCTGGTGCAGGATGGGTAACGATGAGGAGCTGGTGCATGATGGGTAATGGAAGTGTTGGTGCATGATGGGTAATGGTGAGGAGCTGGTGCATGATGGGTAACGGATGGGTTGGTGCATGATGGGTAACGGTGATGGTGTTGGTGCATGATGGGTAACGGTGAGGAGCTGGTGCAGGATGGGTAACGGTGATGGTGTTGGTGTAGGATGGGTAATGGTGAGGAGCTGGTGCATGATGGGTAACGGATGGGTTGGTGCATGATGGGTAACGGTGATGGTGTTGGTGCATGATGGGTAACGGTGAGGAGCTGGTGCAGGATGGGTAACGGTGATGGTGTATGATGGGTAATGGAAGTGTTGGTGCATGATGGGTAACGGTGATGGTGTTGGTGCATGATGGGTAATGGTGAGGAGCTGGTGCATGATGGGTAACGGATGGGTTGGTGCATGATGGGTAACGGTGATGGTGTTGGTGCATGATGGGTAACGGTGAGGAGCTGGTGCAGGATGGGTAACGGTGATGGTGTTGGTGTAGGATGGGTAATGGTGAGGAGCTGGTGCATGATGGGTAACGGATGGGTTGGTGCATGATGGGTAACGGTGATGGTGTTGGTGCATGATGGGTAACGGTGAGGAGCTGGTGCAGGATGGGTAACGGTGATGGTGTTGGTGCAGGATGGGTAACGGTGGTCCAGGATCAGCCAGGAAATGCAGTCCTGTCGATATTGTGACAGGATTGGTAGCCATAATGAATTAGGATCATGACGGTTGTAGTTTTTATACACAGTGTCATTATTGCTTATCTTGGTATTCTACTGCAGTACATGATTCATCGATCTCAAACAATGTGTCAAACATGTTGCATAATCAGGTCCCTACTTCGGACCTTCTTATCATCGTTGGGCATTGTAAGCACAGGGCAATAAGAAACAAACAGTAAATAGATGCCTGACTCCTCTGATGTATAGTAATGAACCTCACAGACCAGGAATTTCCCATTTTCGATCTTTGGTTTGTACTGAGTGAACGGATTTCAGCTGTGGTGGTGATGATTGGCTTCTGTGTCTCTGGACTAGGATGGAACATACGAACATACGAATTAGGAGCAGGAGTAGGCCACTCGGCCCCCCGAGCCTGCTCCGCCATTCAATAAGATCATGGCTGATCTGATTACTCCACATTCCCACCTACCCCCGATAACCTTTCACCCCCTTGCTTATCAAGAATCTATCTACCTCTGCCTTAAAAATATTCAAAGTCTCTGCTTCCACCGCCCTCTGAGGAAAAGAGTTCCAAAGACTCACGACCCTCTGTGAGAAAAAAATTCTTCTCATCTGTCTTAAATGGGTGTCCCCTTATTTTTAAACAGTGACCCCTAGTTCTAGCTTCTCCCACAAGAGGAAACATCCTCTCCACATCCACCCTGTCAAGATCCCTCAGGATCTTATATGTTTCAATCAAGTCACCTCTTACTCTTCTAAACTCCAACAGATACAAGGCTAGCCTGTCCAACCTTTCCTCATAAGACAACCCGCCCATTCCAGGTATTAGTCTAGTAAACCTTCTCTGAACTGCTTCCAACGCATTTACATCCTTCCTTAAATAAGGAGACCAATACTGTACACAGAAAAAAGTACCAGCCAGGCTTCCTGTTCCTAGTTGTTGGGCAGTGATCGCTAATGAAAAGCGTGTATGTGGATTTTGGGTGTCGACAACATAGCTAGCCAACAATCACTGACTATCCTGCTCACATTCGGTGAGTTACCAGAGGTTTGCTTGTGCATGTGGAACTGGACCACAGCATGAATTGTTTCATTCAAGAGAAGAGGGGAGAAAAAAAGAGGGGAAAAAAATAAAAGCTTAACCGGAAGTTTGAGTCAAAGAACAACTGAGGGCGACATACATAAAGGTGTAGTCTTCATTTCCTAATTCAGATCATGGTGAGATTTAACTAATTAATTAATAATGTAATGATGGATGTTATTGTCAGTGTATTCCAAAGTTATTTTGGACATAATATTTTGGGCTTGTGAGAGAGAAATAACTCACAAATTTCCTTTTTTTTCTTCAGACGTATGACTGTGCCAAACCCCGAGAATTCAGCATGTAAGTAGCTATCCCTACACATGGTTAATAAATTATATTAAAGTCACTAAGACATTCAATCAGTTCTCCATAAGTTGTTTACCGTCATAAACTTGAGGTCATCCAAAACTCGGCTGCCCGTGTCCAAACTCGGTTGCCCGTGTCCTAACTCGCACCAAGTCCCGTTCACCCATCACCCCTGTGCTCGCTGACCTTCATTGGTTCCTGGTTAAGCAACGCCTTGATTTAAAAATTCTCATCCTTGTTTTCAAATCCTTCCATGGCCTCGCCCCTCCCTATCTCTGTAGTCTCCTCCAGCCCCACAACCCCCCCCGAGATATCTGCGCTCCTCTAATTCTGTCCTCTTGAGCATCCCTGATTATAATCGCTCAACCATTGGTGGCCGTGGCTTCAGCTGCCAAGGCCCTAAGCTCTGGAATTCCCTGCCTAAACCTACCCGCCTCTCTACCCCTCTTTCCTCCTTTAAGACGCTCCTTAAAACCTACCTCTTTGACCTGCCCTAATATCTCCTTATGTGGCTCGGTGTCAAATTTTGTTTAATAATGCCCCTGCGAAATGCCTTGGGATGTTTTACTATGTTAAAGGCGCTATATAAATACAAGTTGTTGTTGTTTTTAGGCCTCATGCTTGTCCCTTATTATTTGGGCAGTAGGGCTGATGGTGCCGGGGTGGACAGGGTTTGGGTGGTCATTGCCACAGGAAGTGTCTGTTATCAGTTCAGCTGTAGATTTGAGCAGGAAAAACGTGTAGCAGGAACCCAAGAGGTCTGTTGGTAATCAGAGTGTTCCATCCACAGGGATAAGAAACTGAGAAAATCTGTTAGAGTGATTTGACTCCGTGCGTGTCCACAGCAAGACTTGTCTCTGTGGGTCTCGTGCTGTCAGTTCTGCATTATGTTAACAATTTTTCAAAATAATCCTTCACAATTCTAGCTTTGATTTCACTATCTACAGCTGAACTGATAACAGACGCTTCCTGTGTAAAGCCATCACGTGGAAGCGTAGCCTTGTGTCTTTTCAGCACTTCTTAAAGGATTGGAGAGAAAAGTGAATCCGTGTAATTAATTAAGAGACTACAGAAATAAAAACAGAAAATGCTGGAAATACTCGGCATGTCAGGCAGCCTCTGTGGAGAGAGAAACAGTCAACGTTTCGGGTCATCCAAGTGACTTGTCAACTCTGTTTCTCTCTCCACAGATGCTGCCTGACTTGCTGAGTATTTTCTGTTTTTATTTCAGGTTTCCAGCATCTGTAGTATTTTGCTTTCGTTTAAGAGACTGCAGATTTTGGCTTTAGTTGATGCTTTGTCGATCTTCTTGGGCAGGAGGCGTTTCAATGTCCTCAGCTCTCTCTTTGCTTATTCCCTTATTGCAGGTGAGCCACAATATGCCACAGTTGGAGAAAATGATTACAGATTCATTCGGCACCATTAGCAGGGTAAGTACGTCATGCTTTCCAGTTTTCTTCTTTTTTTTTCTTCTCTTTCCTGTGGTAGTAACCATTGTTCCTGGTCTCTGGTACCTTTCCCAAATGGTCATTCTTAATGTGTGAGTCTAAATAATGAGCATCAACAACCTGTTGAATGAGGAGGGCATCAGCTGAGGTCAATCTCTATCTCGCCCATACTTTCCAGCAACTCATTAGATAAGGATCAAGCACGGGCCTAGAACAGAATCTGTGGAACTCCACTAGGCCAGTGTTGTCCAATACATTAGCCACGTGTGGCTAATTGGGAATCCAGATATGGCTAATTGTATTTTTGATTAGTAAATAGAAAATGAATTTGAGGCACCGTTATTGGGTATGTGACTCAATAATCACATTTTCACGGCATATCTATGTGTAGCTTTACCCTTTTTTGTGCATTGTTGGTAACCTGGTGAAACAAAAAGCTGTGCGAGTGTTTTTTGATTGGTGTGTGTACTTTACTTCCTTGGTTACTGCTTATTGCTTTTCTGCCAAAATGGTGTGTAACACTGGTGAAAACGTCAGACTTCAGCACCATGGAAACACCAGCATCACTGTATGGAGAGAGGCGCGGTCATTGTGCTCAGTTCGGCCAATCGGAATAACCCCTGCAGGCAGGCCGACAGAAGAAAGCAAGCCCAACCAAGGATGCGGCATGTCAAAGGGCAATGGGGCGTCTCATTGTGTGCGTCACAATCTCGCCAATCTCTCTGAAGTCAAAGTACCACTCACAACTGCTGGACAAAAAAACGACAAGCTGGACTAAGATGTTCCAACTAAATACATACTTTGGTTCTGTCTTCACAAAGGAGGACACAAATAACCTCCCAGAGATGTCGGGGAACATAGGGTCTAATGAGAGGGAGGAACTGATAGAAATCAGTATTTGTAGGGAAATGGTGTTAGGGAAATTGATGGGATTGAAGGCCGATAAATCCCCAGGGCCTGATAATCTACATCCTAGGGTACTTAAGGAAGTGGCCCTAGAAATAGTAGATGCATTTCTGGTCATCTTTCAAAATTCGATAGACTCTGGAACAGTACCCATGGATTGGTGGGTAGCTAATGTTACCCCACTATTCAAAAAGGGTGGTAGAGAGAAAATGGGGAATTATAGACCGGTAAGCCTGACATCGGTAGTGGGGAAAATGCTAGAGTCCATTATAAAGGATGGAATAGCAGAGCACTTGGAAAAAAATGACCGGATCGGACAAAGTCAACATGGCTTTACAAAAGGTAAATCGTGCTTGACTAATCTACTGGAGTTTTTTGAGGATGTAACTGGTAAAATAGATAAGGGAGAACCAGTGGATGTGGTGTATTTGGATTTTCAAAAGGCTTTCGATAAGGTCCCGCACAAGAGATTAGCGTGTAAAATTAAGGCACATAGGATTGGGGGCAAGGTATTGACTTAGATAGAGAACTGGTTGGCAGACAGAAAGCAGAGAGTTGGAATAAAAGGCTCTTTTTCCGAGTGGCAGGCAGTGACTAGTGGGGTACCGCAGGGATCGGTCCTTGGACCCCAGCTATTCACAATATATATTCATGATCTGGACGAGGAAACTAGATGTAATATCTCCAAGTTTGCAGATGACACAAAGCTGGGTGGGCGTGTGTGCTGTGAGGAGGATGCCGAGAAATTCCAGTATGATTTGGACAGGTTGGGTGATTGGGCAGAAGCATGGCAGATGCAATATAACGTGGATAAATGCGAGGTTATCCACTTTGGTGGCAAAAACAGGAAGGCAGATTATTATCTAAATGGCAATAGATTGGGAGAAGGGGAAGTGCAACGAGACCTGGGCGTCCTTGTGCACCAGTCACTGAAAGTAAGCATGCAGGTGCAGCAGGCGGTTAAGAAGGCAAATGGTATGTTGGCCTTCGTAGCGAAAGGGTTTGAGTACAGGAACAAGGATGTCTTGCTGCAGTTGTATAGGGCCTTGGTGAGACCACATCTTGAGTATTGTGTGCAGTTTTGGTCGCCTTACCTGAGGAAGGACGTTCTTGCCCTGGAAGGAGTGCAGCGAAGATTCACCAGGCTGATACCTGGGATGGCAGGAGACATTGGGTCGATTGGGCTTGTACTTGCTGGAGTTTAGAAGAATGAGAGGGGATCTCATCGAAACTTATAAAATTCTAACAGGACTAGACAGACTAGATGCTGGAAGGATGTTCCCGATGGTCGGGGAGTCCAGAACCAGGGGTCACAGTCTAAGGATAAGGGGTAAGCCATTTAGGACAGAGATGAGGAGGAATTTCTTCACCCAGAGAGTGGTGAACCTGTGGAACCCTCTGCCAAAGAGGGCAGTGGAGGCTGTAGTGTATGTACCCGTCTACCTTTAAGAGAACTATTGTATGTAACCGTCCACCTTTAAGAGAACTACTTTAGGTGTTGCACTACTTTGTTGGCTTCTGTATACTGTAATACCGACGGTGACCACACCGGTATATAAGTGCTGTGTCAGGATTTATTGGGCAGATTCGCCCTGACCTTCGAATAGTAAAGTCCTGTTTTAAGTTACTCTGGTAGTCTGTGTATTAATTAACTAAACAACCCACAGACTTTACAGTGGCGACGAGTCCGATCGTACCCTGCGGCAACAATACTTCCGAAGCAGTTAACGAGCGTCGAGAAGAGGCAACCGCCCTCGTCATTCTGCTGGGAGAAAACTCGAGTCTGCAGAGCTGGAAAGGAGGAAGAATTCAGAGACAAAGACTTCCATCAGCAACAGGCACTGACTGTCCCTTCTGCCACGGTGAGGAGTGAGCCAATCAGCACGAGAAGCAAGCTGGCCACGGTGACTGTGAGTAAGGGAAATGTAAAAAGAATAACTGGAGGATAAGGGCGGTGCACTCGACCACGGTCGCGGGGGAAAGGAGCCGGACAGAAGTCGGGCCCAGAGGCGCTGAGACTGGGGCAGCGTGGAGCAAGGAAGCCGCAGTACAGACAGGCTGGGGAAGCAACGGCGTCGTGAGACAGCTAGACCGCGACCGGCGAAAAAGGCCGGGCAGCGACTGAAGCCACGAAGCGCTGCGACCGGGAGCGTAGGCGCGGGAAGATATAAAAACTCAGCCGCAGCCGGGGAGGGAAGCACCGGACTGCGAGAGGGCTGGGAGGCGCGATTGGGAGCCGAGCGAGCGGGAGAGGCAGAGCCGACCAAGGGAGACTGAGCGAGAGCCAGTCCAGCGGCTGAAACTGTTCGCCGTCAACGGGGTGTACCCAGCACCGGTAGAGCCGAGCGAGCGGGAGAGAGACAGAGCCCGAGCAAGGGGAACTGAGCGAGAGCCAGCCCAGCGGCTGAAACTGTTCGCCGTCAACGGGGTGTACCCAGCGCCGGTTGCCCTGCCGAGAAAAGGGAAAGCACTGAAGCCGACGCGCAGGCTGTGAACCTGAAAGCCAGCGGCCGTCGCCCGTGGGGAAAGTGTACCCCTCCCGCCAGGGGAAGAAACGCGGGAAGCCGCCATTAGGCGGAGAAGAAGACAGAAGCGGGGAACCGCCATTGAAGTGGGCGGGGAGAGAAGATAAGCGCGGGAAACCGCCATTTTCGCGGGAACCGCCATCTTGAAGAAAAAAAAAAGAAAATTTAAAGAAATAATCCGTGGTGTTATCAGGAAGAGAGGAAGATGCCTAAGCGTGGTAACATCAACGATTTTAATTCCGAGGTAGAAGACTGGGCCACGTATGTGGAACGCATTGAGATCTATGGTGAGGCCAATAAAATAGAAGAAGATGACAAAGCTATAACCTTGCTAAACTCGATGGGCGCGAAGACATACGGGCTCTTGAAGCATCTACTAGCACCAGCTAAACCGGCGGATCAGACTTTCGATGATATTGTTGCTGTCCTGAAGGATCATTTTAACCCCGCACCACTGATGTTAGTGGAACGATCCAAATTTTACGCAAGAACGCAACGGAAAGAGGAAAGCAACGCGGAGTACCTGATTGAACTGCGTAGGCTAGCGAAACACCGTCAGTTTAGGGAAAATCTGGCAGAGGCACTCCGAGACAAATTCGTGTGCGGAATGTCGAAGGAAGAAACACAAAAATGACTGCTCGAAGAGAACGATCTTACACTTGATAAGGCTGTCCTTATTGCTGCATCGAACGAAGCCGCAGCGAAAGGAACGGCGGAAATGCAGCTAAAGGCAGCAGCACTCAGTGTGCAGCAAATTACTTCGGGTACAATGAAATGCTATCGTTGTGGGAAGACAACACACGACCAGAACCAATGCTGGTTTAAAAACCAGGAATGTAGGAAATGTGGCAAGCTCGGTCACATAGCTAAGGTATGCCGGTCAGGAAAGAAGACCAACAATAATGAGTCACCACAAAAGAGGTACAGAAAGGTACATGAGGTGACTAGGAAGAGTCCGGAAGAACAGAATTCGGACTCACACTCCAACTGCAAGGAACTGGATAGTCTGAGAATTCACAATGTGAGTAATGAAGTTGACCGACAAGCTATCTGGATCACACTACAGATTGCAAAAGTCCAAGTGAAAATGGAAGTGGACACCGGATCGGCGTTGACGGTCATGAATAAGCATGATTATAAAAAGTTATTCAAGCATATTCCCCTACGGGATACGGAACTAGTATTGCAGACATACACGGGGCACAAAGTATACCCCATCGGAAAGATAGAAGTCAAGGTGAGATACAAGGACAAAGATCACCAAAGGATGGACCTGTATGTGTTGCCTGAGGGAGGTCCACCACTTCTGGGACGGGAGTGGATCAGGAAAATAAAGATAGACTGGCATTCACTAAACACCATGACGGTAGATTCCGGAAAGGAAGATGTCAAACCTGAACGGTTGTCCAGAATATTGGACGAAGCTAAAGAGGTATTCCAGCAAGGACTGGGAACACTGCGAGGAATTAAAGCAAAGGTTAAGATTGCAGAACATGCAAGCCCAAAATTTTTCAAAGCTAGATCGATACCTTACGCGATACGACCTGCTGTGGAGGCAGAACTGGAAGAACTTGAACGATCAGGGGTACTGTCAAAAGTGGACTGGAGTGAGTGGGCCACGCCCATTGTTCCCGTCATGAAGTCTTCACCAAGTAACAAGCCAGGGGGACCGGGGAAGGTCCGCATCTGCGGAGACTTCAAGATCACAGTGAATCCGGTGCTTCACACGGTACAATACCCGCTTCCGCGGATTGAAGATATCTTTGCTTCGTTGGCTGGAGGGAAACACTTCACCAAGATAGACTTGGCACAGGCATACTTACAAATGGAAGTTGAGGAAGAGTCGCGTCAGTACCTCACCATCAACACACACAGAGGCTTGTATCGTTATAATAGACTGGTTTTTGGGGTAGCTTCGGCTCCAGCAATTTGGCAGAGGGCCATGGAGCAGGTATTACAAGGAATTCCAAGCACGCAGTGTTACTTAGACGATATCCTGATTACGGGAGAAGACGAGGAAGAACACCTCACAAATTTGAAACTGGTGCTCACTAGGTTGAAGGAATATGGCCTTCGAGTTAATCGCAAGAAATGTGAGTTCTTCCAAAAACGGATCTCGTACTGCGGTCATGTCATTGACCGAGAGGGGCTGCACAAGTCACCTGACAAGATAGAAGCTGTCGTGAAGGCCCCCGCTCCGGAAAACGTATCACAGTTAAGATCATTCTTGGGGTTGATTAATTATTATCACAAGTTTCTGCCGAATCTATCCACGGTGCTGCATCCGCTGAATGCTCTGTTGCGGAAAGAAGTACCATGGAAGTGGAGTGAGGAATGTAAAAAGGCCTTTCGCAGAAGCAAGGCGTTGATTACCTCTGAAGAAGTGTTGGCTCATTTCAACGCAACGTTACCTCTTCGTCTAGCTTGTGATGCTTCCCCCTATGGAATTGGAGCAGTACTTTCACACAAGTTACCAAATGGCTCGGAAAGGCCAGTGGCATTCGCGTCCCGATCATTGACCTCCGCAGAGCGAAATTATGCTCAAATAGATAGGGAGGCCCTCAGCCTTGTGTGGGGCGTAAAGAAATTCAATCATTACCTGCAGGGCAAGAAGTTCACATTACTGACAGACCACCAGCCGTTGGTGTCCATATTCAACCCTAACAAGGCCGTTTCCACCATGACAGCGCAAAGGTTACAGAGGTGGTCCGTGTTACTTGGGGCACGCCAATATGACATCGAATACAAAAGGTCCAAACAGCATGGAAATGCTGATGGGTTATCGCGCTTGCCATTGCCGATAGTAGAAGAAGCGACTACAGTGGACCCGGTAGAGATGTTCCACTCATCCATAGTGGAATGTCTACCAGTAACAAATTCGATGATCGAAAACGAAACAAGAAATGACCCGACTCTCTCACGAGTCTATGATTTAACGGTGGAGGGATGGCCAGCACAGGGCGAACCAACGCTGCCAGCATTTTCGCAGAGAAAAGAACAGCTGTCAGTGTGTCGAGGAACCCTGATGTGTGGATCTAGAGTGGTGATTCCACCCAAACTTCAACAGAAGGTGTTAAAGGAGCTGCACGAGGGACATCTGGGTGGAGTGAAAATGAAGAACCTAGCAAGAGCGTTCGTGTGGTGGCCAGGCATTGATGGGGACATCGAAGAAATCACTAAGAGCTGTCTAGGATGCCAGAAGGTCCAAAACGCGCCACCACAGGCTCCTCTGCATCCATGGGAGTGGCCCTCATCTCCTTGGCAAAGGGTACACATCGACTTTGCTGGTCCATTTATGGACTCAATGTTTCTAATAGCGGTGGATGCACACTCCAAGTGGCCGGAGGTAATAAAGATGTCCACCACCACCACGGAAAAAACCATCACAGTGTTAAGGACCATGTTTGCTAGGAATGGGCTGCCGGAACAGATCTGTTCTGATAATGGACCGCAATTTGTGTCCGAAGAATTCAAGAAATTCTTAAAGAGCAATGGGGTTAAGCACTACACGTCAGCCCCAT
The DNA here is from genome assembly GCF_052327205.1 of Somniosus microcephalus. Lineage (NCBI taxonomy): Eukaryota > Metazoa > Chordata > Chondrichthyes > Squaliformes > Somniosidae > Somniosus > Somniosus microcephalus. The sequence goes on from NC_140988.1 coordinate 337,355,966, forward strand.
ACCATCCCGCCTCCAATGGATTGGCTGAAAGGTTTGTCCAGACCTTCAAGAAGGCCATAAAGGCCATGGGCAATGAAGCCATTAACTTACAACATAAGGTGGATAGCTTCTTGTTGGCGTACAGGAATGCAACACATGCGGTCACAAATCAAACTCCCGCCATGATGTTTTTTAATAGATGACTAAGATGCCGGCTGGATTTGCTTAAGCCAAACGTCAGAAGGGACGTAGAGAACCGGCAATTCCAGGGCATGAATGAAAGGCCAACTAGATCTTTTCAGATAGGTCAACAAGTTTTGGCCCGGGACTACCGTACCGAGAAATGGCAGCCTGGAACTATTGGAAAAAGGCTAGGGCCGTTGATGTATACGGTGGACATTGGGGACAGTATAATAAGGCGCCATGTTGACCAGATCATGGGGTCAGCCACAAATGGCCAACCTACTCCACCACCTTACACGGTTAATGTTGAGACAGAGATACCCAGAACACCTACTGATGTAAGCCCCCAAAGTGTGGACTGAGTGATATACACAGTCGACAACACTGGCTTGTTGTAAGAAAGACAGACCCAATAATTGAAGTAAAAACGGTTTATTCAGGCCTGGGGAGCTATGGCTCTTGCGTCCCAACACAAGGCTCCAACTCCACCGAATCTCTTGAGGTTCACACAGTTATACAAAAATTAAGGCCCTGCCCTAAAGGCGGGGATAAGCTTATTAACATATACAGAATTATAGTTAAATTGTAATTATAAAACCATGACATTCCATTCTTCCAGTCGCTTACAAATCTCACATTTCGTTATCAGTTGGTCTTGTTACTTTCTCATGACCCGGGCCTCAATTTTATTACTTTACGATCGTCCATTTGCTGTTGTCAGATGACTTGGTTTTTCTAAGTATTTCTCTAAGATAGTAGATCTTTCCAAAGCGGGCAATCCGCAGACTTTCTGTCTCTCTCTCTTGAATTATTTCTACAGAGCAAAAACACTTTAGTTAGTTAAAAGAATAGAACCCTATTGAGCTTCACACTTAACAAACCCTTAAGTGCAAAGGTGTCGACTCGCGTGGCCGAACCCATATATCTCTCCCTCTTTCTAAGGGGTTGTTTTGACAGTTTTAATCTCTCTGCAGTTAACCCATAGTCCTGTTTAAACCTTATCTGGGTTTATACAATTTTTACAGACTTCTATTGTTCAACTCAGAGCACAAATTAACCTATTCCCTCCATTTTATATATTGGTGTTATAGATGAATCCTGGTTTGTTTTACCTTATTAAATCCAATTTTTAATATCTTACTTCAGTCCCCCCTTTTGACCTTTGGACAATTGCTCCAAACAGGTCAACGTGTATTTCCACTTCCTGGTGTCTGCCAGAGCGTGCACTCCCTGGCCTTCTACCAGTTTAGGTTATACATGTATACATATATATCTTATCAATTTGGAGGCCGACTTCCCCCCCCTTGTGGTATGGTGGTCTTTCCTTTACGGTGGTCTTTCCTTTAGGGTGGGCTTTCCTTTATGCACTCCGTCCGGTGTAACCATTCCCGGGGCCCCTTAGACCCTACACTAATGGTTGAGGCTTTCCTGCTCAAGCCTGTCCCTCATTCCCACGTGGGGTGTGTGACGTGCCAATTCGAGACTGTCATCACACACCAGTCCTCATTCACCACCCTCCTTCTGCCACCCTCCTTCTGCCACCTCCATCTTACGGTTGGCCGGCCCGGTCATTAATTACCATGCCCAATTAATCCCACATAATTTCAGGGCTTCCCATCGCGTCTCACACCATTTGCCTTGGAGAGGCAGGGGAGTTGTCCATTCTTAACATCGCTACCTGCCCCTCCTCAGGCTCTACTTCTTTCACCGCACCAATTTCGGCCTTACTCATTCTGGCACAAAGGCACTGGAGAAATAAAAATACACAATATATCAGAATAACAATCAAGAGGAATATCATTATGCCTTGTACCACCGAGGCGCCCAAAGTCCCCGACCATCCTGATCCCCAATTGTCAAAATATGAGGAAGTGGGTGAGTTTCCTCTAATGTTGCACTAATGTCTTTCTGTTGTTTCTTTAAGCCTTCTTCTATTTTATGATAGTACTTAAAATTTCCTTCGTTTCCTGCCGTAACTTCTGCCAAGCTTCCTCTAACTTAGGAATTGCCTTTGGCTCTGGTATGACATAAGTTTCAACCCTTTTTAGTAAGTCTCATATTATCAAATGACCAGGTTTTCCTATCTGTGTAGGTATCTTTAGACCAAAACAACGGTTTGGTTGGGGAATGGTATAAGCCATATCTTGATATTCATATTTCTGTTCAATTGTGGTGACACAACAGGTCCCATTGTTCCTTGATGCTACCCAGGTCCAGTGTATCCCCTTGGGTGAACCTCGAGGGTGCAATTGGTAATTTTCGTAAATCCGCACTCGGATGTGTCTCCCTCGGTGGGGGGGTGTGTGCACACCCATGTCCTTCCCTTGTGGTGGCACCCGTCCACTACCACCCCCCTTTAGGTTTCATTCTTCTGTTTATTATCTTCATCCCTTTCCCAAAGCACCTTGGTAGGGACATCATGATATTTAACCCACTTTCCCTTTGTACTTCTCCTATATTAATCACGTCGTATCGGAGTTGTCCCCCTTCTGGGAATTGTGGGATGGCCAGTACAAAGCCAATCATCTTAGTCCATGGGGTCAGACAATCACCTGCCCGGTGTACTTGTCCCATTTTACATTCCTTACATAGGCTTTTATTTGTGTCAATCCAAGGTTCCAGATCCTCATTAGTAATCCAATCAGGGATCTGTCCATTATTTATTTGCCTCATGTTATGCTGAGCATTCAACAATAGCCATGAGCCCTACGTGGCACATATTAGTTCCTTATCGGTTTAGTGAGAAGCATTATTAAGTCTATCAATAATTGTATTGATTGTTTCTGCATGGGGGGCTACTATCTCTTCCACCCCCGACAATTGCATTATTGTTTGGTTTCCCTGCCAGTGTCAATTGCTGGCTATTTCCAGTAGCTTGTTTTAGTAACTTCTCTATTTTTGCTTGTAATTCTTCTACTCCTTCGTTTACTCCTTCTATGTCCAAGCTATTAACTGTTGCTAACCCGGCCGCATACCCTGCTCCGGTCGTTTCCAATACTCCCCGTTTCTTACATCTTTGTAAGATAGATTTTTTCCTCCTGTGGATCCTCTAATTGTTTTACCCACAGGGAGTTCCAGGTTTGTTTTGTATCTCAAAAGTACTCATATTAATGGCAAGCTTAGTAATTCTATGTGCTACACTAGAATACACCTCATCCTGTGTTCTCCTTATTACTAATCCCCCTCGATAATGGCAATACTTATATTTATCCCTAGAATCAAGGCGAGGACGCTCCATCTCATTCCGGACGTCCAATGTTCCTGTAATTACAAAAAGGGGGCTGGTCGTCACCAGCCAGTTAGAATTATTCTGCTCTTATCCATTTTATCAGTTCAAAATGCTGTACATCTGGTTCATTTCTTGTTCTGTGGCTCTGTCCCCAGACATACCTGAAGATGCAAACTATGGCATATAATATTATCATCATACACAGCCTATTATCATCATACACAGCCCTATCATTGATATATGTAGTAACTCCCCTTCCCATTCTTTATATCTTCTAGTATACTCCTCACTCTGTCAAAAAGGGCATCATCTCTGGTTTACTCATTGTCTTTCTTATATATTTTTAACTGAGTCCAGTGTTTCCACCTTCCTTTACCCGTTCCAGACCCATCTACATGAGCACATGTGTCATTATTCATTAATACTTCATAAGGTCCTGACCATCTGGGTGCTAGCCCTGGTTTGGCTGGTATTATTTCTGCTATCACCTTGCTGTCTATTGCTAAGACCTCCTTCTGGTCGTCCCGTGTATCCTGTTCTCGATCCCGTATAATCTGTTGGTCTTTGGCCTCATGTCTCTAACTATCTGTCCAGATTTATCTTTGGGTAACAGGACAGCTTCCCAAGCAGCCTCCCTGCCGTTTGAGACGGTGCTGCAATTAGTTTATAAGATAACTTCCATTTATCAAATCCTAATTTTCCTTCTATCACTGTGGGGAAATATTAACTCAACATTAAGAAATTTACATTTAATAATGTCCAATATCTTTAAATTCTATTCAGTAATACTGAAGTTGTTACTTGGTGAACTCAAACAGCTGTCAGTGGAAAGGGTTAACTCCTTCGCAGGCTTTTGAAGGTGGAGCTAAACATTATTGCGTCACTTCACGCAACCCAAAAAACATCCCTGACTGAAAGACAGTTGTGGTTTCACACTTTGATTCAACATGAACATTTGGGCTTCATTGGTCAGATTCCCCCTCTCAATTGCTCGTTTAGCTGCCCATCCTCTTGTGTGCTTTAATTTATTATTACGGACTCTTTGGGTAGGAGAGAGGTTCCTACTAATTCTTTGATTATATTCTTGTCTCTTACGGGTCTTCTCCTGGTGTCATATATCCCTGCCTACTCCCGCTATCATGTAATCAGACACCACCCCAAAGGCATTCCGACTATCTATATAGGTTTACACATTTTCCTTTGGCTACCCCCCTTTGATCAAATCCTGTATAGGCTGGGCCATTTCTACTTTGTTTCCCGGGCCTGCCTGTTTGTTTGACTTATAATCTGGGGGCCAGTACACTTCATTCGCTTTAGGGTCGACTAAAGCTCCTACTTCTCGCAGTATATCTATCCCTAGGATTGTTCCTTCGGTGTTCTCGCATACCCACAACTGTGTAGGTATTATTATTATAGCCAATTTCTAGTAAGACTGTTTCGCTCTTATAAGCCCTGATTCTTCGTCCACCGATTCCTGCTATACTAACTGAAAGTTTCGTTCGGGGCAAGGGTAAGTCTGTCAATGAGATTGTGGCTCCTGTGTCTATTAACATTTTGCACTGTCGGCCCCCTACCAATGCATCAACAAACATCCTCGGATCCCCCTCCCCTCTCTGGCGCGGTCCCTTCCTGCTGCCATCCCTAGAAGCTTGCGAGCAATCAAAGCACGCAGCCAGTCCTAATGCCCCTCCCATCTGTTTTTGGGCATTTGTCTCTTCCCTTGTGTCACTATGTATCCTAGGTAGACTACTTCATCCTTCCCTACCTATACCTTTCTAAGGTTTAACTCTAGTCCCGCCTTCTATAAGGCTTCCAGTACCATAGTCAATTAAATATTGTAGAGGGACCTGCCACTATCGGATATTCTTGCGGAGTTGAGTTATCTTATTCAATTTGGACTACACCAATTTACATCAACCAGAATTTCACTGTGGCCACAATGAAAGTCTGGTTTTAATAGGTTAATTTACCTCATAACTTCAAGGTTAGATCTTAGACTGAAACTTAATCTTTCATTAAACAAACTTTTTGTTGCTCTGCTCAGTTTTTACACTTCAGCTTAACTTAAATTGTAATAGGTTTTTTCATTCTGAGGGCACAATCTTATTTGCACATTCTTAAACTTCCAAAATCCCCGACAAGACAAAGGGGTTAAATGCTTTTACTTTAACACAGAGAAGTGGGTGGAGCTACAACACACAGCAGACAGTTCTTTTTCTTAACGGACAGATTTTCAGACAAAGGAATATTGAATCCTCTTAAACATTCCTAATCAGGAAAACATCCACACTCTCACATTTTTATACAAACTGTAATTTCAGCATATGTCTAAGGTTCCTTTCACTCAGCAAATCTCGTGTTTTACTTGTCTTGGTACAGATGCTAATAACTTCCATGTTGGTAAAGCTTTAAGTTTATCTTTTCCTTCCTTTTTAAATCTGTGACTCAACAGCTTTCCCTAGTTTCCAAATCCCTGTTTGTTTGTTTTTTTTTTGCTGGGGTTTCAAATTGGTTCGCCTGCAAATTAGATCTTTTTCCTTCTTTATCTCTCCCTTCTGTTTCAATTCCTTACATTATCTGTTGCCTCTTTATCTTTAGCTCCTCCCCACCAAGCCTTTGGCTCTCTGCACTGTTTCTTTTTATTTTCCAGGAGTCGGGTTATAGAATCCAGGTCCCTTGAGGATTCTTCTTCCACCCTCTTAGTCATAACTAACTGCTATGTTTCACGCATAATTCACGGTATTGGTGAATTAGGTTTGTACGCTACGTTGTTCGCCCCATAGCGTCACCTTCATTAGTTTCTTGCTTTCTATTAGTCACTTTGTTTCGTTAGACACACACCAACCCTTTAGTCCCGAGGTTTTGGTACTGTGGGGTCTGTAGCTCCCGGCGTCCTACTTGATCCTGGCCGTCACGTGGGACTACTGTCCTCTTAATTCAGGCTCAGGCTAGGTGCTGGGGACAGACCTCACCCTTGTCCGTTCTAACCTCCTTATGACCGCAGGGTTTTATCTCATTCACTCACCACGGTGCACCCATTCATTCAATTGTTGAGATTTCGCCGTCTCACGGATAAAGAGGATTTCCCGCCTCCCCGGGGTAGGGGTCTTTCCGCCCCTGTCGGTTCGCCTACCTACGGCTAAATGAGGACTTCTCTGCCTCCCGGGGTTTTCCGCCCCGTCGGTTCGCCTACCTACGGCTAAATGAGGACTTCTCTGCCTCCCGGGGTTTTCCGCCCCGTCGGTTCGCCTACCTACGGCTAAATGAGGACTTCTCTGCCTCCCGGGGTTTTCCGCCCCTGTCGGTTTGCCGCTATACGGCTTAGGGAACACCTTATCCCTATCTTTTTAACCGCCTTCAATTAAGGGTGTCTTTCTTTTTATAGTTCTTTTATACGTCGATTCTGACTCACCGTCTCGCCAGCGATTAACCCCTAATTTTACAGGTGGTAATTAAAACATACTCACCTGTCTTAGGTTAACGCTGTCCGAGAGTCTGGTTCAGAACGCATATCCCATCCTCGTCGCCAATTGATGTAAGCCCCCAAAGTGTGGACTGAGTGATATACACAGTCGACAACACTGGCTTGTTGTAAGAAAGACAGACCCAATAATTGAAGTAAAAACGGTTTATTCAGGCCTGGGGAGCTATGGCTCTTGCGTCCCAACACAAGGCTCCAACTCCACCGAATCTCTTGAGGTTCACACAGTTATACAAAAATTAAGGCCCTGCCCTAAAGGCGGGGATAAGCTTATTAACATATACAGAATTATAGTTAAATTGTAATTATAAAACCATGACATTCCATTCTTCCAGTCGCTTACAAATCTCACATTTCGTTATCAGTTGGTCTTGTTACTTTCTCATGACCCGGGCCTCAATTTTATTACTTTACGATCGTCCATTTGCTGTTGTCAGATGACTTGGTTTTTCTAAGTATTTCTCTAAGATAGTAGATCTTTCCAAAGCGGGCAATCCGCAGACTTTCTGTCTCTCTCTCTTGAATTATTTCTACAGAGCAAAAACACTTTAGTTAGTTAAAAGAATAGAACCCTATTGAGCTTCACACTTAACAAACCCTTAAGTGCAAAGGTGTCGACTCGCGTGGCCGAACCCATATATCTCTCCCTCTTTCTAAGGGGTTGTTTTGACAGTTTTAATCTCTCTGCAGTTAACCCATAGTCCTGTTTAAACCTTATCTGGGTTTATACAATTTTTACAGACTTCTATTGTTCAACTCAGAGCACAAATTAACCTATTCCCTCCATTTTATATATTGGTGTTATAGATGAATCCTGGTTTGTTTTACCTTATTAAATCCAATTTTTAATATCTTACTTCACCTACCTCCGATCTGGTAATACTGGAATCAGATGAACCTGACACTGTCCTTCAAGCCGAATCGACCTTGCCAGAAGCACCTACTACCCCGCCGGGAGTTACGACACCACCGAGGCGTTATCCGGACAGAGTCCGGAAACCTCCAGAGACTGAATCTGTGAACTGTCTTGCATAAAGTTGTATATATGTTATAATGTATGTTTAATGGGGAATCAGTATGTTGTAAGCTAAAAAGGGAGGATTGTAGTGTATGTACCCGTCTACCTTTAAGAGAACTATTGTATGTAACCGTCCACCTTTAAGAGAACTACTTTAGGTGTTGCACTACTTTGTTGGCTTCTGTATACTGTAATACCGACGGTGACCACACCGGTATATAAGTGCTGTGTCAGGATTTATTGGGCAGATTCGCCCTGACCTTCGAATAGTAAAGTCCTGTTTTAAGTTACTCTGGTAGTCTGTGTATTAATTAACTAAACAACCCACAGACTTTACAGAGGCCAATTCATTGAATATATTCAAGAAGGAGTTGGATATATTTCTTAAGGCTAAAGGGATCAAGGGATATGGGGAGAAGGCAGGAACAGGGTACTGAATTTGGATGATCAGCCATGATCTCATTGAATGGCAGAGCAGGCTCGAGGGGCCGAATGGCCTACTCCTGCTCCTATCTTCTATGTTTCTATGTTCTGTCTCTGATAAATTCATGCCAGAATTCCAAACTTTGGTGAAAGAGAAAGACTGCAAAGTTTCACACTGAATGGTGGTAGATGTTTGTTCAGTAACTGTACATGAGAAGTACATTTACCTGGAATGTGTGCGAGGTGTTTTCTACTAAAATGAGTGCGTGTGGTTATAATGGTGTTGCCGCAGACGTACCTGTGACTAGTCAGCAATTTCTATTGGGCAGCACTGCACGAGTCACTGCACCTGCACAGAGCTTTTCCATCTTTACTTCTTCTTTTCCAATATCAAGGCAGTTTCCATTCAACTAGTTCATTAAATATTAATTTGATGAGCCCCAATCTTATTTAAAAAACCTCACAAGGAACTTTAAGTGCCTTTTGAAAATCCGAGTAATATATATCTACCGAATAAGCACTTTAAACAATTGAAATTGGATGTGTGAGACCTGGTCTAATGCTTCTAAATGCATGCTAAGGGCTTTTTCTTTTCTCTCCTCCCCTGCTGAAAGCACCGGAAGCCACCCAAAGAACACCACCTTTGTACCTTTTGACCTTAACTTATTCATTGGATCTCTAGGCTATTTTTTAATGGCTCAGATCTACTGTCCTTGAATGTCACTGAATTTACTGAACACCTCCATCAGCACCTAAAAACAGATTATCTGGTTATTATCTCATTGTCGTTTGTAGGATCTTGCTGTGCACAAATTGGCTGCCACATTTCCTACATTACAACCGTGACTACTCTTCAAAATTACTTCATTGGTTGTAAAGGTCGTAAAAGACACGATATGAATGCAAGTCTTTCTTAGTGTCACTAAAACTGACTTGTTCAAGTTACATCCTACGCTCCATCACCAGGACCATTTCAAGCCCAGATGCCAGCTCTTTTGCTTCCTGGCGGGGTTCCCCGACGTCGGGAAGCCCGCAGCAGAAGTGTCAAAATGGGAAAAAGCCTCTTAACTGCCTGTTAACTACCTGTTAACAGGCATTTAAGTGGCTATAATCCTCTTCCTGCCGCTAGGAGTCGGGTCACTGCGCAAATCGGAGGCCCGACTCCCGGGAAGATTGTTTGGAGGCGGGTTGGGAGTGGGTTTGGGACCCGCTCCCATTCTTTTTGATTTTGCCAGCAGTCCCGCCTCCAAACCCACCTCCATACCTGTAACTGGGGTATTGAATAAAATTTTTAATTAATTAAAGGAGTAAGTCATGGGAGGAGAGCTCAGACCCGTGTTCTGCTCCTCTTGCTCCATGTGGGAAATCAGGGAAGCTGCCAGTGTCCCTGACGACCATGTGTGCGGGAAATGCATCCAGCTGCAGCTACTTGCAGACCGCATTGCGGCGCTCGAGCTGCAGGTGGATGAATTTTGGAGCATGCGCGATGCTGAGAGGCTCGTGGATAGCACGTTTAGCGAGTTGTTCACGCCTCAGGGCAGGGCGGCACAGGGGGTGACCATCAGGCGGAGCAACAAAGGCAGGCAGGTAGTGCAGGGAACCCCTGCGGGCATCCCCCTTTCAAACAAGTATACCGCTTTGGATACTGTTGAGGGGGATGACTCACCAGGGGAAGGCAGCAGCAGCCAACTTCCTGGCACTGGGGGTGCTCCTGCTGCCCAGGAAGGGGGGAAAAAGAGTGGGAGAGCAATAGTGGTAGGGGATTCTATAGTAAGGGGAACAGATAGGCGTTTCTGTGGCCGTAGACGTGAATCCAGGATGGTTTGTTGCCTCCCTGGTGCCAGGGTCAAGGATGTCACTGAGCGGCTGCAGGGCATTCTGGAGGGGGAGGGTGAACAGGCAATGGTCGTGGTCCACATTGGTACCAACGACATAGGTAAAAAGAGGGATGAGGTCCTGCATCAAGAATTTAGGGAGCTAGGTAACAGATTAAAGAGCAGGACCTCAAAGGTTGTAATCTCTGGATTACTCCCAGTGCCACGTGCTAGTAAGTATAGGAATGGGAGGATAGAGCAGATGAATGCGTGGCTAAAGAGTTGGTGTAGGGGGGAGGGTTTTACTTTCCTGGATCACTGGGCCTGCTTCTGGGAAAGGTGGGACTTGTACAAGTCGGACGGGTTGCACCTGAACCAGAGCGGGACAAATATCCTTGCGGGGAGGTTTGCTAGCACTGTTGGGGGGGGTTTAAACTAACTTGGCAGGGGGATGGGATACAGAGGGGAGCTGAAATAGGGGGGGATGTGCTGCCAATTATAGAGAAAAAAACAAGTCAGCTTGGTAGACAGGGCAAATATATAAGGGCAAGGCTGGATGGCATCTATTTTAATGCAAGGAGTCTTGCGAATAAGGTGGATGAACTGAAGGTGTTGATAAACACATGGGAGTATGATATTGTTGCTATCACGGAGACATGGTTGAGGGAAGGGCAAGACTGGCAGCTCAATATTCCGGGGTACAGAATCTTCAGGCGAGACAGAGGGGGAGGTATAAGAGGAGGGGGTGTCGCAATATTAATTAAGGAGTCAATTACTGCAGTAAGGAGGGATGATATATTAGCAGGGTCCTCCAATGAGGCCATATGGGTGGAGCTTAAAAACAAAAAGGGGGCAAGCACTTTGCTGGGAGTGTACTATAGGCCTCCAAACAGTCAGGGGGAGATAGAGGAACAGATATGTAGGCAAATCTCAGAGAAATGTGCAAATAATAGGGTAATAATAATGGGGGATTTCAACTTCCCCAATATTAACTGGGATAGTCAGAGTGTGAAAGGCTCAGAGGGTGTAGAATTCTTAAAGTGCATCCAGGAGAGCTTTTTGAGCCAGCATGTAGAAAGTCCTACAAGAGAGGGGGCGGTACTGGACCTAATTCTAGGGAATGTGGCCGGCCAAGTGGAAAAAGTGCTAGTAGGTGAGCACTTTGGTGATAGTGACCATAATATGGTAAGATTTAAGGTGGCCATGGAAAAGGACAGGGATGGGCCGGAAATAAAGGTTCTAAATTGGGGGAAGGCCGATTTTAATAGGATAAGGCAGGATCTGGCCAAAATGGACTGGGATCAGCTACTTGTAGGAAAATCCGCATCGGAGCAATGGGAGGCTTTCAGAAGGGAGATTGAGATCATACAATGGCAACATGTTCCCGTAAAGGTCAAGGGTGGTTCCAAAAACCACAGGGAACCTTGGATGTCAGGGGATATACGGGAATGGATTAGGAAAAAAAGGAGGGCTTTTGGTAGATACAAAAGGCTAAAGACGGAGGAAGCCCTAGAGGAGTACAAAAAGTGCAGGGGGATACTTAAAAAAGAAATTAGGAGATCAAGGAGGGGCCATGAAATAACACTGGCAAGCAAAATAAAGGAAAATCCGAAGATGTTTTATAAGTATATTAAGGGTAAGAGGATAACTAGGGAAAAAATAGGGCCCATTAGGGACAAAAGTGGCAATCTGTGTGTGGAGCCGGAAGATGTAGGAGGGGTTCTGAATGAATTTTTTGCGTCTGTTTTCACTATGGAGAAGGACGATGTAGACATAGAAATAGGGCGGGGGGACTGTGATATGCTCGAACATATTAACATCGAGCGGGGGGAGGTATTGGCGGTTTTAGCTGGCCTAAAAATGGATAAATCCCCAGGCCCGGATGAAATGTATCCCAGGCTGCTGTGTGAGGCAAAGGAGGAGATTGCGGGGGCTCTAACACATATATTCAGGACCTCTCTGGCCACAGGGGATGTGCCAGAGGACTGGAGAACCGCTAATGTAGTACCATTATTCAAGAAGGGTAGTAGGGAAAAACCGGGGAACTACATGTAGGCCAGTGAGCCTAACATCAGTGGTAGGAAAATTATTGGAAAAAATCCTGAGGGACAAAATTTGTCTCCACTTGGAGAGGCAAGGATTAATCAGGGATAGTCAACATGGCTTTGTCAAGGGAAGATCATGTCTGACTAATTTGATTGAATTTTTTGAGGGGGTGACTAGGTGTGTGGATGAGGGTAACGCAGTGGATGTGGTATACATGGATTTCAGTAAGGCCTTCGATAAAGTCCCACACAGGAGACTGGTCAAGAAGGTAAGAGCCCATGGAATCCAGGGTGCCTTGGCACATTGGATACAAAACTGGCTTAGTGGCAGAGGGTGATGGTCGAAGGTTGTTTTTGTGACTGGAAGCCTGTGGCCAGTGGGGTACCACAGGGATCGGTGCTGGGTCCCTTGCTGTTTGTGGTCTACATTAATGACTTGGATATGAATGTAAAGGGTATGATCAGTAAGTTCGCGGATGATACAAAAATTGGTAGGGTGGTAAATAGCGAGGAGGGTAGCCTCAGTCTGCAGGACGATATAGATGGGTTGGTCAGATGGGCGGAACAGTGGCAAATGGAATTTAACCCGGAAAAGTGCGAGGTGATGCACTTTGGGGGGACTAACAAGGCAAAGGAATACACAATGAATGGAAAGACCCTAGGCAAGACGGAGGGTCAGAGGGATCTGGGTGTGCAAGTACACAGATCCCTGAAGGCGGCGGAACAGGTGGATAAGGTGGTAAAAAAGGCATATGGGATACTTGCCTTCATTAGCCGAGGCATTGAATATAAGAGCAAGGAGGTTATGATGGAGCTGTATAAAACACTGGTTAGGCCACAGCTGGAATATTGTGTGCAGTTCTGGTCGCCACACTACAGGAAGGATGTGATCGCGTTAGAGAGGGTGCAGAGGAGGTTCACCAGGATGTTACCAGGGCTGGAGCGCTTCAGCTATGAAGAGAGACTGGGCAGGTTGGGTTTGTTTTCCTTGGAGCTGAGGAGGCTGAGGGGGGACATGATTGAGGTGTACAAAATTATGAGGGGCATAGATAGGATGGATGCTGAGGAGCTTTTTCCCTTAGTAGAGGGGTCGATAACTAGGGGGCATAGATTCAAGGTAAAGGGCGGGAGGTTTAGAGGGGATTTGAGAAAGAACTTTTTCACCCAGAGGGTGGTTGGAGTCTGGAACTCACTGCCTGAAAGGGTTGTGGAGGCAGAAACCCTCAACATTTAAGAAGCATTTGGATGTGCACTTGAAATGCCATAGCATACAAGGCTACAGGCCAAATGCTGGAATATGGGATTAGATTAGACAGGGCTTGATGGCCGGCGCGGACACGATGGGCCGAAGGGCCTCTATCCGTGCTGTATTACTCTATGACTCTATGACTCCTCAGGGCCGGTAAAATCCAGCCCGTTATATCTATCAGGAAAGATTGAACAGGCTGGAGCTCTTTACTCTAGAAAAGAGATTGAGGGGTGACCTGATCGAGATCTTCAACATTATGAAAGGGTTTTGTAGTGTATGTAACGTTCCACCTTTAAGAGAACTATTTTAAGGGTTGCACTACTTTATCTTGGCTACTGTATACTGTAATACCGGTGGTGACCACACCGGTATATAAGTGCTGTGTAAGGATTTATTGGGCAGATTCGCCCTGACCTTCGAATAGTAAAGTCCTGTTAAAGTTACTCTTGTAGTCTGTGTATTAATTCACCATATAACCCACAGACTTTACAGTGGCGACGAGTTCGATCTTACCCTGCGGCAGCGATACATCCGAAGCAGTTAACGAGCGTCGAGAGGAGGCACCCGCCCTCGTCATTCTGCTGAGAGAAGACTCGAGTCTGCAGAGCAAGGAAGAAGGAAGAATTCAGACACGAAGCCTTCCAGCAGCAACAGGCAGTGATCGTCCCTTCTGCCACGGTGGTGAGTGAGCCGATCAGCCACGAGAAGCAAGTCGGCCACGTTGACTGTGAGTAGGGGGAAAATAAAAAAAAAAGAACGGAGGAAGGGCGGTGAACTCGACCACGGTCGGGGGGGAAAGGAGCCGGACAGAAGTCGGGCCCAGAGGCGCTGAGACTGGGGCAGCGTGAGGCACGGAAGCCGCGGTGCAAGCGGGAACGCAACCGGTGTGAGAGACCGGGCTACCAGCGGGAACGCAGCCGGTGTGAGAGACCGGGCTACAAGCGGGCTGGGAGACGCAACAGCGTCGTGAGACAGCTCGACCGCGACCGGCGAAAGGCCGGGCAGCTACCGAGGCCGCGAGGCGCTGCGACCGGGATCGTAAGGCGCGGGAAGAAATAAAAATAAGAAACCGCGGAGAACTCAGCCGCAGCCGGGAGAGGAAAGGACCGGACTGCGAGAGGGCTGGGAGGCGCGATTGGAAGCCGCTGAGGGAGAGACAGAGCCCGAGCGAGCAGGAGAGACAGAGCCGAGCGAGGGAGACCGAGGAGATTCAGCCAGCGGCTGGAACTGTTCACCGTCAACGGGTTGTCCCCAGCGCCAGTTGCCCTGCCGAGAAAAGGGAACAAAGAACGCACTGAAGCCGGTGCGCAGGCTGCGAACCCCGAAAGCCAGCGGTCGTCGCCCGAGGGAAAAGCTTACCCCTCCCGCCAGTAGGCGGAGAAGAAGACAGGAGCGGGAAACCGCCATTTTGAAAGTGGACGGGGAAGAAGACAAGCGCGGGAAACCGCCATTTTTGGAAAAAAAAAGTTAAAGAACAATTTCGTTGTTGTTTCTCAGGAAGATTGTGAAGATGCCTAAGCGTGGCAACATCAACGAATTCGATTCGGATGTGGAAGATTGGACCACGTATGTAGAACACATCGAGATATATTGTAAGGTCAATAAGATAGCAAATTATTATAAAGCTCTAACCTTACTAAACTCAATGGGTGCGAAGACATACGGGTTATTGAAGCATCTTCTATCACCAGCTAAACCGGCGGATCAGTCTTTCGCTAATATTGTTGCTGTCCTGAAGGATCATGTGAACCCCACACCGCTGATGTTAGCGGAACGAGCTAAATTTTACAGGAGAACGCAACTAAAGGAGGAAAGCAACGCGGAGTACCTGGTTGAACTGCGTAGGCTAGCAAAATACTGTCAGTTTGGGGTAAATCTGACAGAGGCACTGAGAGACAAGTTCGTGTGCGGGATGTCGAAGGAAGGAACACAAAAGCGACTGCTCGAAGAGAACGATCTTACACTTGATAAGGCTGTCCTTATTGCAGCATCGCACGAAGCCGCAGCGAGAGGCACGGCGGAAATGCAGCTGAAGACAGCGGTACTCAGTGTGGATCAAATGACTTCGGGTACAACGAAATGTTACCGTTGTGGGAAGACAACACACGACCAGAACCAATGCTGGTTTAAAAACCAGGAATGTAGAAAATGTGGCAAACTTGGTCACATAGCTAAAGTATGCCGGTCAGGAAAGAAGACCAGCAACAATAAGTCACCGCAGAAGAAGTACAGAAAGGTACATAAGGTGACTGTGAAGAGTCCAGATGAACTGAATTCGGATTCAGACCCCAACAGCAAGGAACTGGGTAGTCTGAGGATTCACAATGTGAGTAAAGAAGCTGACCGACAAACTATCTGGGTCACACTGCAGATTGCAAAAGTCCAAGTGAAGATGGAAGTGGACACCGGATCGGCATTGACGGTCATGAATAAACAAGATTACAAAAAGTTATTCAAACATATTCCCCTACGGGATACGGAGATAGTATTGCAGACATACACGGGGCATAAAGTATACCCCATCGGAAAGATAAAAGTCAAGGTGAGACACAAGGGCAAAGATCACCAAGGAATGGACTTATATGTACTACCCGAGGGAGGTCCACCACTTCTGGGACGGGAGTGGATCAGGAAAATAAAGATAGACTGGCACTCACTAAACACAATGACGGTAGATTTCGGAAAGAAAGATGTCAAACCTGAACGGTTGTCCAGAATATTGGACGAGGCTAAAGAGGTATTCCAGCAGGGACTGGGAACACTGAGAGGAATTAAGGCAAAAATCAAGATTGCAGAACATGCAAGCCCAAAATTTTTCAAAGCCAGATCGGTACCTTACGCGATACGACCTGCTGTGGAGGCAGAACTGGAAGAGCTTGAACGTGCAGGGGTACTGTCGAAGGTGGACTGGAGTGAGTGGGCCACGCCCATTGTTCCCGTCATGAAGTCTTCATCAAGTAACAAGCCAGGGGGACCGGGGAAGGTCCGCATCTGCAGAGACTTCAAGATCACAGTTAATCCGGTGCTTCACACGGTACAATACCCGCTTCCGCGGATTGAGGATATCTTTGCTTCATTGTCTAGCGGGAAACACTTCACCAAGATAGACCTGGCACAAGCATATTTACAGATGGAGGTCGAGGAAGAGTCACGCCAGTATCTCACAATCAACACGCACAGAGGCTTGTATCGATATAATAGACTGTTTTTTGGAGTAGCTTCGGCTCCAGCAATTTGGCAGAGGGCCATGGAGCAGGTCTTACAGGGTATTCCAAGCACTCAGTGTTACTTGGACGATATCCTGATTACGGGAGAAGACGAGGAAGAACACCTCACAAATTTGAAACTGGTGCTCACCAGGTTGAAGGAATATGGCCTTCGAGTTAATCGCCAGAAATGTGAGTTCTTCCAGAAACGGATCTCGTACTGCGGTCATGTCATTGACCAAGAGGGGCTGCACAAGTCACCTGACAAGATCGAAGCGGTCGTGAAGGCCCCCGCTCCGGAAAATGTATCACAGTTGAGGTCGTTTCTGGGGTTGATTAATTATTACCATAAGTTTCTGCCAAATCTATCCATGGTGCTGCATCCGCTGAATGCTCTGTTGCGGAAAGAAGTACCATGGAAGTGGAGCGAGGACTGTAAGAAGGCCTTTCGCAGAAGCAAGGTGGTGATTACCTCTGAGGAAGTGTTGGCTCACTTCAACCCAACGCTACCTCTTCGTCTAGCTTGTGATGCTTCCCCTTATGGTATTGGAGCTGTACTCTCACACAAGTTACCAAATGGCTCGGAAAGGCCAGTCGCATTTGCGTCCCGATCATTGACCTCCGCTGAGCGAAATTATGCACAGATAGATAGGGAGGCTCTCAGCCTTGTGTGGGGAGTAAAGAAATTCAATCATTACCAGCAGGGCAAGAAGTTTACATTGCTGACAGACCACCAGCCGTTGGTGTCCATATTCAACCCTAACAAGGCCGTTTCCACTATGACAGCACAAAGGCTACAGAGGTGGTCCATTCTACTAGGGGCACACCAATATGACATCGAATACAAAAGGTCCAAACAGCATGGAAATGCTGATGGGTTATCGCGCCTACCGTTGCCAGTGGAAGAAGAGGCGACTACAGTGGACCCAGTGGAGATGTTCCACTCAACCATAATGGAATGTCTACCAGTAACAAATTCCATGATCGAAAAGGAAACAAGAAATGACCCGACTCTCTCTCGAGTCTACGATTTAACGGTGGAGGGATGGCCAGTACATGGCGAACCAATGCTGCCAGCATTTTCGCACAGAAGAGAACAGCTGTCAGTGTGCCGAGGAACCTTGATGTGTGGATCTAGAGTGGTGATTCCACCCAAACTCCAGCAGAAAGTACTAAAGGAGCTTCACGAGGGGCATCTGGGTGGAGTGAAAATGAAGAACCTAGCCAGAGCGTTTGTGTGGTGGCCAGGTATTGATGGAGACATCGAAGAAATAACCAAGAGCTGTCTAGGATGCCAGAAGGTCCAAAACGCGCCACCACAAGCTCCTCTGCATCAATGGGAGTGGCCCTCATCTCCATGGCAAAGGGTACATATCGACTTTGCTGGTCCATTTATGGACTCAATGTTTTTAATCGCGGTGGATGCACACTCCAAGTGGCCGGAGGTAATAAAAATGTCCTCCACCACCACGGAAAAAACCATCACAGTATTAAGGACCATATTTGCCAGGAATGGGCTGCCGGAACAGATCTGTTCTGATAATGGACTGCAATTTGTGTCCGAAGAATTCAGGAAGTTCTTAAAAAGCAATGGGGTTAAGCACTATACGTCTACCCCATACCATCCCGCCACCAATGGATTAGCTGAAAGGTTTGTCCAGACTTTCAAGAAGGCCATAAAGGCCATGGGTAATGAAGACATAAATCTACAACATAAGGTAGATAACTTCTTGTTGGCGTACAGGAATGCAACACATGCGGTCACAAACCAAACTCCTGCCATGATGTTTTTCAATAGAAGAATAAGATGCCGGCTGGATTTGATTAAGCCAAACGTCAGAAGGGACGTAGAGAACTGGCAATTTCAAGGCATGAATGAAAGGCCAACTAGATCCTTTCAGATAGGTCAACAAGTTTTGGCCCGGGACTACCGCACCGAGAAATGGCAGCCTGGAACTATTGGAAAAAGGCTAGGACCGTTGATGTATACCGTGGACATTGGTGAAAGCATAATAAGGCGCCATGTTGACCAGATCATAGAATCATCCACAAAGGCCCAACCTACTCCACAACTCTATACGTCTAATGTTGGAGCAGAGATACCCAGAGCATCTACCTCCGATCCGGTAATACTGGAATCCGATGAACCTGAAACGGTCCTTCAAGCCGAATCGACCTTGACAGAAGAACCTACTACACCACCGAAAATGACTACACCACCGAGGTGTTATCCGGACAGAGTCCGGAAGCCTCCAGAGAGACTGAATCTGTGAACTGTTTCACATAAAGTTGTATATATGTTAAGATGTTATATTAATGGGAATATGTATAGATTGTTAACCTAAAAAGGGAGGATTGTAGTGTATGTAACGTTCCACCTTTAAGAGAACTATTTTAAGGGTTGCACTACTTTATCTTGGCTACTGTATACTGTAATACCGGTGGTGACCACACCGGTATATAAGTGCTGTGTAAGGATTTATTGGGCAGATTCGCCCTGACCTTCGAATAGTAAAGCCCTGTTAAAGTTACTCTTGTAGTCTGTGTATTAATTCACCATATAACCCACAGACTTCACAGGTTTGATAGGGTAGATGTAGAGAAGAGGTTTCCACTTGCAGGCAAGACCAGAACTAGAGGTCATAAATATAAGATAGTCACTAATAAATCCAGTAGGGAATTCAGGAAAAACTTCTTTACCCAGAGAGTGGTTAGAATGGGGAACTCGCTACCACAAGGAGTAGTTGAGGCAAATAGCATAGATGCATTTAAGGGGAAGCCAGATAAGCACATGAGGGAGAAAGGTATAGAAGGATATGTTGATGGGATTAGATGAAGGAGGGTGGGAGGAGGCTCATGTGCAGCATAAATACTGGCATGGATCTGCTGGGTCGAGCGGCCTGTTTCTGTGCTGTGAATTCTTTGTAATACCGTGTAATACTAGTTCTACCTCCTTTATTAGCTCATCAACCTTTCCCCTTGGCCCTTGTGCTCCTGTAAAATAGTATAATGATTCTCTTTATAAAAAACACATTTTTTTGCTATTCATTTGACACATTGGTATCACTGACATTGAAAAATGGCCTCACGCTGTAAAATCTTTCACGTCATGTGAGCCCATCGTGACGAAACTGGAGCTCATCAGTTGCAACTCTTCTCTCTCCCTGTAACTCTTGAGCTTTCAAACCGGAGTCGGCAAGGTATCCCAGGATGCTCCCAAAGTCAGCAGAATACTGATCGCCTCTCATCAGATTTCTATGTGTTTCAACTTGTTAGCACCTTGTTTCTGTTGCTGTGTACTAAGAAAAAATGTTTTGTGCAGCAGTTTCCCTGTTTTCCATTGGGTAACTGACACTGATTTTCAGAAGTCAGGACAGGGGTCCCTGGCCATGTATCTATATTTGTAAGAGGTTCCTGCGCTTCTGTCAATATTTCCAGGGAGGTTCTAGACGTGGATCAATAATTCCAGAGGGTATTAATATTTGCAGGGGGTCCCCAGAAGGTGTATTAATATTTGCCGTGGGCACCTAGAAGTGTATCACAACTTGCGGAATGTCCCCGGGAGTGTCCTCTGCAGTGCCGTGGGACAATTTACGACATTAAAAGCACTATATAACAACTTGCCTTTAACATCATAAAACGTACGAAGGCGCTGCACAGGGGCGATTATCAAACAAAATTTGACACCGAGCCATATAAGGATATCAGAGGACAGGTGAGAGGTAGGTTTTAAGGAGCATCTTAAAGGAGGAGAGGCAGAGAGGTTTAGGGAGGGAATTCCAGAGCATAGGGCCTAGGCAGCTGAAGGCACGGCCGCCAACGGTGGAGCAAAGAAATTTGGGGATGTGCAAGAGGCCAGAGTTGGAGGAGCCTCGAGATTTCAGCGGATTGTGGGGCTGGAGGAGTTTAAAGAGATAGGGAGGGGCGAGGCCATGGAGTGATTTGAAAACAATGATGTAAAGTTTAGAATTGAGGCGTTGCCGGTTCGGGAGCCAGTGTAGGTCAGCGAGCACAGGGCTGATGTGCGAATGGGACTTGGTGCGAGTTAGGATACAGGCGGCTGAGTTTTGGATGAGCTCAAGTTTACGGAGGGTGCAAGGTGGAAGGCCAGCCAGGGGAGCCTTGGAATAGTCGAATCTGGAAGTAACAAAGTGCAAGTTGTTGTTGTTGTATCAGCAAACTTAGGAAATCCCAGGGCATCTATTAATATTTGCAGGGGGTCCCAGGGAGTGTATCGATATTTGTGGGGGACCTCCTGCACAGAAAGGTTGAAGAACTGCTGCTGTTAAGGCAGCGCCTCTGAACTGAAGCAGAAGATTTTCCCCTCACTTTCCAAAAACAAATCTTTATTATCACTGACCTGATGAGAATGTTGGGTGTGAGCAAACTTACAACAGTGACGACTTAAATTTCAATTAACTTCCCTATCGTTCAAGTGTTGTGGAGTCTCAAATGAATATGATACAAATAATACGAACCTGGCTTTTGGAAGATGACAATTTATCCGAGTGGCTCATGGGGGCTGATGTAATAAAACTCACTACGCACTTGGTTTGAGTATAAAGCAAGGCTTTAATCAACTTGTTTCAGAACATGGAGGTCTAGTTGTACTTCACTAGTTCCTGTCTTACAAAATGTCCCTGGGCAAGCTGGGCCCACGCCCGAGTATTTATACTCCTTGGACGGTGCCACCAGCTGGCCGTCCAGTGTTATTTCATGAGTCTTTCTTCATGGATCATAAGATTCATAACAGGAGCTACGTTAAATTTTTCCTTAAAAAAATATTGTTTTTTTTATACTGAAGTGGGTAGCAGTGTGTATACATTTTGCCATGTTGGCATGCTGGTGTGTTTCTCTCCGAATGTAGCTGGAATTGCGTCACAGAATAAGGGGACGTGTTTCTCATTTCCCTCACCTTGTACAAAAAGGGTATTTAGGCTGGCCCAGGTGGTCTAATTTAATTGATTTATTAAATTATTTTCTTTCTAACGTTTCCTGTGACTGCAAATGTTGTGCCTCTTTCCAAAGTTGTATTATTGCCAGCACCCTGGCAGTTAGGGAAATTCCATTACAAAGTGATCATCTCAGTCCACTCTTCCAGGCACCACATTTTATTGAAAGTGGTTCTGTTTGCGATCCCTGGGAGCTGGCTCAGTAATCTCGGGTTGTCATGAGTTGAGGTGGGTCATTGCTTAGAGCTCACCCTGTGTTATTGTGGAATGGCGCCAGTGCAGTGCGACGCATTGCTGGCACTACCCAATGACTGTGCTCTGGGACTGCCATTTTCCCCATTGTGTCTGCCCGTCTGTGCTGGGGTTGCTGCGGCCAAACCAGGACTGTACAAGTCTCCTTTAACTGACTTGCCAATGGAAACCGGTCACAAATGGTAATGCTGCCCCTCTCACCAAATCTGCCTCATTTCAGCTGCATCATCTCATGCCCTGGATGAGTCCAGTTTCCCCACCCCCCCGGCAAGAACATGGAACAAATCGGAAATGTTTAGCCTCCTTCCACCTGCTCCTTCCATCAGACCACGTACAGTGTGCACTGTGCACAGCCAACATTTACCTCGAATGTACAGCACAGAAACAGGCCAGTCGGCCCTACTGCTCCATGCCGGGGTTTATGCTCCACACGAGCCTCCTCCCACCCTACTTCATCTCACCCTACCGGTATAACCATCTATTCCTTTCTCCCTCATGTGTTTACCTAGCTTTCCTCTTAAGTGCATCTGATCTTCTGAATAGCCACAGGCAAATCTTTCAACCGGATCAAACTCTGAAATGTGTTGCTGATTCCTCCTAGGAGCGAACAAAATTCCAGGTTATTGGTGTGGCATTTCCAGTTACTGGTGTAACATTTCAATTTAAATTATTCAACCCTGACCACTTGTATCCACAGATTACATCTCCGATCTCGGCAGCACAGACACCACCGGGTGCCCTGCGATGTTGGGGCATTAGACATTCTATTCACCGAGGGATGGAAGATCATTCGAAGACTGTGGCTTATGTGCTGATCTCACAGAATCCAGCTGTTACTGCCAGAATTAATATATTTGCACTTATGTAATTCTTTGTCACATTGACACACCAATGATATCAAACCCTGATGAGGTCACAATCGGTACTAGGATGGAATTGAGATTTCAGTTTCAGTTTCTTTTTTACCCCCCCACCCCCCACACCCCATGTCTTGGATATGCACTTCAAAGTGCCGTAACCTACGAGGCTACGGACCAAGAGCTGGGAAGTGGGATTAGGCTGGAGTGCTCTTTTTTCCGGCCGGCACAGACATAATGGGCCGAATGGCCTCCTTCTGTCCCTTAAACTTCTATGAGTCTATGTCAAACCATCTGGCTAACTCTACAAAGACTTGCCTGCTTGATGGCTCAGCTGGTTAAGGCTGAGTAACTGAGGCATGCAAACTGGGGGGGCCCAACTAAATCTCCAATCTGTGATGCTAGCTGATCTCAGGTGGAGTGGCGGTGAGGGTGTTAAAATTGGTCTCTCTGCCCCTGGGTGAAGAAGAGGAAGATCAGCCATGGTGCCTGGTCCACAGTTGCCAACACTTGCTGCCTCGGCTTGTTAAGCCACCTAGCACCCATGGAACCATGCCAAGCTGTTGAGGAAAAAAAGTAGGCAGAATTAAAAAATTAATTAAAAAGTTAGAGGTTCCTCTGCAGTGGTATCATGAACTGGGTGCTGCTACGTTCTTCCATCCTTCTGCTTATGAAGAAATGTTACACAAACTCAGTCTCTGTCCATGTGAAACATGTTGATAGTTAGGTATTCTCATTTACAGACACATATACCAATTTAAAAAAATATATTCATACTGCAGAGGTTTCTCCGTGCAGCTCAGTGTGACCATCTCCATCAGCAATCAGTGCAACAGAGGCTGTGGAGTGACATAAGCTGGGAGTTCTGCTTGGACTGTGTATACTCAATGACACTGGTATCAGTGGAATTTTTGGGGGGGTTGGAAATGGGTAACATTACGTTTTTTAAAAATTCTTCATTATGTTCACAGATGACAGGATGGACAGGGGACCTCTGCCCTCCTCTCCACCTATGTCACTTTACAGGCTTGACAGGGTAGACGCAGGGAGGATGTTTCCCCTGGCTGGGGAGTCTAGAACCAGGGGTCACAGTCTCAGAATAAGGGGTTGGCCATTTATGACTGAGATGAGGAGAAATTTCTTCACTCAAGAGGGTGGTGAATCTTTGGAATTCTCTACCCCAGAGGGCTGTGGAGGCTCAGTCATTGAGTATATTCAAGACAGAGATTGATAGATTTTTGAATATGTAGGGAATCAAGGGATATGGGGATAGTGCAGATGAGGTAGAAGATCAGCCATGATCATATTGAATGGCGGAGCAGGCTCGAAGGGCCAAATGGCCTACCCTTGCTCCTATTTCTTATGTTCTTCCTATGTTTACGACTGTCTGCTATGAGGCACATGAGGACGATCACTGGGTGACCCTTTCTTTCTGTGAGGAAGTGCCTGATTGCTAACAGGACAGCTGTATTGACATTGGGGAATCACAGGTGAGATCCCTCATCTGCCTCCCCTGTTCATTTCATAATCCTTCAATCTGATTGGTTAAGGAGATGCACAGTTCCTTGCCCTGCTCACTCAGAACCCAGACGACCTGTAGAAGGCACCGCGCCATTTCCATCTCTCACTTGCAGAGCAAAATATAATCAACATTAAATTGGCAAGGGCAGGTCTACCTAACAATGGGCATGGTTCGTTGACCTGACACGTCAATTTTCTGGGCCTATACTTTTACATTGCAGCAGTATTTCATTGTGTGTACTGTATGTAGGCTCCTGTACAGCTTCATTTTTATGTAAATTTCATGTTTCTGTTTTTACCTTGTAATTAATTTGAGAAAAGGTGGCTGCTGTTATTTTTGGGGCCAGCTAAATCCCTGGAACAATTCCTACTTTTTTCTTTGCAGTAAAATAACCAGTTTCAGCAACACTGTTGAAAAGCTATCATTGGCTGCCTGTGTAAATTTGTGCTGTATCGGCCAGTCTATCCATTGCAGTGCAAGACATTTTTCCCTGCAGTTGGTGCCGCTGAGCTAGTTTAAAGTAAAAATGAATTCTGTTCTGAGCTCAGCAGTAGAAACACTGGTGGGACTGCAGACTGGATTCTGTACCATTATATTCTCAGCCCCATTTCAGGGACACAGACCTCTATGGGGCCTTCAGTAAATTGTATACAGGCAGACTTTTGAAATCTGGAAGATTTATTTTTTAGGCATTGTATAAGGTCTTACTGAATAGTGTAAGAAATATGCATGGAACTGCTGTAAATACTGTAGTACGGGTTTACTTGTGTAACAGCTCGTTATTATTCTAGTAACCAAGTTACTTGGTCCGTTTGATTAGCTTGTCACTGGCTGGTTGGGTTAAATGTTTTTTTTTAGGTTTCCAGCTCCCATCCTGTGTATTTTCTCACTCATAGCTTGCTAGGTCATTTCAAAGAGTCAACCACATATTGTGGGACTGGAGTCACGTCAGACCAGTTGGCGTGGCGGGGTCCCTACCGTGAAGGACATTAGTTGAACTTATTGGGTTTTATGACAATCCACTGGCTTTCCTGGTTATTTTCCTGATGCTTGCCTACAAATGAATAGATTTATTGAATTCAGTTTCACAACTTGGTGGGATTTGAACTCATGAGCTCTGGATTGCTAGTCCAGTACCATAACTACCAGACGACCACACATCCCAGAATGGATGAGGTGGAGAAACAGTGTAAACAGGACTCCTGACAACTCGCTCATCCAGCCAGTAGCTGAATGATGCAGACCAGTGAAGTCCTAGGTTCAATCTCTTGTCTGTGATGAGTTAGCTGCTTCTGGCCTGGAATGCAGTTGGGGGTGCAACAGTTGGCCTCAGCACCTTTGGGCCCAGGAGAGAAAAATTAGCTACGATTCCTCAACTATCTTGTGACCCCTGCGAAAAATGCATGCATCTGACTGGTGAGCTCAGGATCCAGACGCGAGCGGAGATGTTGTCCATGGTTGAACAGCCTTGCGACAAGCACGGTCACAACTCACACGTGAATATTGGCCACTACAGTGACTGGTGTCTGTGGAACCACACCCCAGCAAGGAATGATCACTTTTAGGAGGGATGGGGAGAAAATTGATATGGTAGGAAGCCGGGGGGGAGGGGAGTAAAAAAAAGCCTCATAGCAGATCGTTGCTATCTCAGATGCAGGAGATTTGTTACCTACGGATAAAATAGAAGATTAATGTCCACAAGAAAAAGTATCATGGGTACAGTTAAATACTAATAACTCATGTTGAACTAGAATTAACTTATGAATAGATGAATGTTCATTCATTATTTTCTTGGTAAAGTTGTGTTAACTAACTTGCTGGCTAAACATATCTTATTTATTTTGATGTTTGTGAGCGTTATATAAAGTAAAGAAATGGGATGTTTTTGGTGGAAAATCAATTGTAATTTTTACTCCATACTGAATGATTTTTGTGCTTGAGATTTGGCTACTAGATAATGCTGTACTGTGCAAACAAAATAGTTAACGGCTTGTAACCGTATTTAATTTAGATTATGTAATTATGCTTTTGGAGAAAAAATTTGCATGTGCTTTACTGATGGATTCTTGGGTCTCGATCTTGACTTTGTGTGATCAGCAAAGATGTAAGACGGGCTAACGATTCACTATCGCCTGTTTCACACAATCGTACTGTCAAAATCTACCCTTTAAATAAAGGGATTTCCAGTGCCCTTAAAAAGTACCACCTCCATGAAGAAATGTTTGCCAAATTAAAAAAGATTTGTGTGCACACATCACATCAACCCAACTTAATTCATCCATCTCGAACAGTCTTTCCATTGCAGCATTGTCTTTTAAATGATTCGAGGGTTTTCATCTCCACCGTTCCAAGTGTTGATCATCCTCTGTACAAAGAAGAACCTCTTAAAGTCACTGTTCAGCAGTTGTGCACTTGTCCTAATCCCAGTTTAATTTACAGTATTTTTTTATTTGGTCTTAGGATGTGGACAATACTGGCAAGGTATTGCCCAACCCTAGTTGCCCTGAGGGCATTAAGTCAGCCATATAATGTGGTTCTGGAGTCACGTGTAGACCAGACCAGGCAGGGATGGGAGGTTCCTTTTCCTGAAGGACATTAGTGAACCAGTAATAACAACAGAAAACGCTGGAAAAGCTCAGCAGGCCAGGCAGCATCCGTGCAGAGAGAAACAGAGTTAACGCTTCAGGTCTGAGACCCTTCATCAGAACTGGGAAAAAGCTGGAGATGTAACAGATATTAAGCAGGTGCAGAGACAAGGGGGGGGGGGGTGGTGAGAGAGAGAAAGGGGGAGGAATTGAAGGAACAAACTGTGCTTTTGTAAGAGGCAAGAAAGATAAAATGTTGCAAATGGGAATGGCAAAAGGTTTTTAAAACCAGCAAATTTTAAAACAATCCAGCAAACATAGCCCACAAATTACTAGCTTTATTAAAAATACATTAATGATTTAGATATGAATGTAGGAGGTATGATCAGTAAGTTTGCAGATGACACGAAAATTGGTGGAGTGGCAAATAGTGAGGAGGGAAGCCTCATGCTACAGGATGATATAGACGAGTTGGTCAGATGGGCAGAACAGTGGCAAATGGAATTTAACCCTGAAAAGTGTGAGGTGATGCATTTTGGGAGGACTAACAAGGCAAGGGAATACACAATGAATGGTAGGACCCTAGGAAGGACCGAGGATCAGAGGGACCTTGGTGTGCATGTACATAGATCCCTGAAGGCAGCAGGACAGGTAGATAAGGTGGTTAAAAAGGCATATGGGATACTTATATTCTATGCCTTGGCTAATGAAGGTCAGAGCAGGGAGGTTATGATGGAGCTCTACAAAACATTAGTTAGGCCACAGCTGGAATACTGTGTGCAGTTCTGGTTGCCATACTATGGGAGGGATGTGATTGCATTGAAGAGGGTATTCACCAGGATGTTACCTGGGCTGGAGCGCTTCAGCTATGAAGAGAGACTGGACAGGCTGGGGTTGTTTTCCTTAGAGCAGAGAAGGCTGAGGGGGAACCTGATTGAAGTGTACAAAATTATGATAGGGTAGATAGAAAGGAACTTTTTCCCTTAGTAGAGGGGTCAATAACCAGGGGGCATAGTTTCAAGGTAAGGGGCAGGAGGTTTAGAGGGAATTGGAGGAAAAACTTTTTCACCCAGAGGGTGGTTGGAATCTGGAACTCACTGCCTGAAAGGTGGTAGAGGCAGGAACCCTCACAACATTCAAAAAGCATTTAGATGAGCACTTGAAATGCCATAGCATACAAGGCTATGTACCAAGTGCTGGAAAATGGGATTAGAATAGACAGGGCTTGATGGCTGGCACGGACACGATGGGCCGAAGGGCCTCTTTCTGTGCTGTATAACTCTATAATAACCATTAGGCTACTGTATTCCAGATTAACCTTTTCTATATCATTTCTTATCTTCTATAGCTCCATAAAATCAGATGCCCCCTTTCAAGACTTAAAACGGGTGTAGGATATTCACCCGAGTCTGTTCTGTTATTCAGTTATATAATGGTTGATCCGTACCTTGACTGCATTTACCCGCCTTTGTTCTAAATCCCTCAATACTCTTGCCTAACAAAAATCCATCGATCTCAGTCTTAAAAATTTCAATAAGCCCAGCATCCACATCCATTTTGGGGGGTGAGTTTCAGATTTCTACTGTGATTCGATGCCCAAAAATTGTCTTGTGCTTATGCTTAGTTTCGAGTCCATTTGCACAGTTTAATGTTTTTGCCTCTGTGTTGATGTAGCCCTTGCATGTGATGTGGCCACAGTGAAAATGATGCACAGCTCTTTTCCCAAAAAAGTATGGCTAATACTTTTTTTTTAATGGAGTATTAGTCCAGTTTCTGGATTATTAGACCAGCAACATAACCACTATGCTACTGTACCCCTTACAATGAGACTCTTTCCAAAAAATCACCTACCCTTAATCTTTCCCTGAACCTCAAAACTGGAACTTCTGCTTATTTACAGTTCCCTCGGTCTTTCTTTTCTCTCTCCGTCTACAGCGTTTTAACCTCAACCTCGTGTCACTTAACTATGACTTACTAATTTAGCTCCTATTTCAACCTTGGTGGCGTCCTGCATTGTGGGCTTTGGACCTTCACCTAGATTCTCAGTTTAAAACAAAGGTAACACAAGGCAGATGTTAGAAATCAGTTGTGTAACTGACTTCCAAGTCATCATCTGGGACAGCTAAAACAAGTGAAAATAAAAATACTGTAGACTGGTAAATAAATTGGGATAGCTCTTTCAAAGAGCCAGCGCAAGCATAACAGGCCGAATGGCCTCCTTCTGTGCTGTAAAAGTCTATGGTTGTAGTTGAGACAGGCAGTAATAAAATAAAATTCCAGTTTTGGTGAGCAGTTGTGTAAATCATTTAAGAGGAATGGGGGCCTACTGAATAGTGTTGGCTCAAAATTGTGTGTTATAACCCCACTTGTAGAGCTATTTATGGAACGCTGGTTGTAATATCTGAGTATTTAGATAGTCCCTTAACAATTGGAGTGCTGTACCAATGTTGTAATTAGGCACCTGGTGTAATCCAAATTGAAGTCAGACATTCCGCCATCTGGAGGTTGTAATCAACCAGTGAACTTGAATGCTGATGTATGCAAAGTTGGTTTAAGCCATGTACAATAAAGCTGCTGCTTCTCGTGCTCGTTCTATGCTGGATTATTAGGAATGCTAAGGACAATAACATATCTAGAAGTCATAAAAGTTATATTAAATTAATTTATATTATGTAGAGATGCCAACATTGAAAATGTCCAAATACAGAGATCTGTAGCCTAGAAATTACTGTTTTGCAAAATTAGTATACAAGCACTTAATAGTCTTGTAACATTCTTTTGTACGCTATTTTAATAAAGGCATAAACACATTTATTTGTAACGGTTGTTTTCATTAAAATCCTAGACAGTGGAATGTCATGTGTTAAGCATGTTGATAACAAATAGTAATTTCTAGGGTAATGGTATAAAAATATGGGTCGTGGGGCGAGAGTCTGGCCATAGACAGTGCGGGGGAAAGGTTTATACATTTTTGGTTGTTTTAAAAAAGTTTGAATTAAGTTTAATAATTTTAACTCCTACCCGAGTGGGGAGACCACTGCGGCTTTCCAGTCAAGCCAATACGGGCAGAAAAGAATCACCTCCGGAAGAGGCCGAAAAAGACAAGTGTTTTTCTTTCCTTTGTGGGCCCAGGAGGAGCAAGAATGCTCCTCCAGGCCGCATAAGGAAAGCTTACGCCGCGCCTACCCTGGACTTGCCCAACATGAGACACCCCTCCTCCACCCCGGAACCGGAACCGTGTCAGGTGCCAACCTCCAGACCCCACGATTTTCCACAACTTCCCCTTTTGGAATGAGCAGGAAGTCGACCAGCGGGATTTAAATGAGGCTCAGCCATTAAAAATTGATCGGACCTCATTCTGCCACAGGTAGGCGGGAAATTAACTCAGCGGTGTGGTTTCCCGCTGGAAACCAACTGGCAGTTAAAATCCAAGCCTTTATCCTCTTTGTGAACCAGCTGCTTACCATGGACTGCATGTAAAAAGGTGTACACCAGCACAAACCTGATACGAATGACACAGGGTTTCTTGCCCTTTTCACATCCTTTTGCTATTTTGGTACCCCCCACCCACCCCTCACCTCAAGGTGATACCCATCTTTTTCCTCCCCCCCTCCAAAGCATCATCAAGAGGCCTGCATCAAGACTTAATGCCTCCATTGAAAGAAAACTGCCCGGATGACTGTGGGTAAATCAACCTGTTGCTAGAACCAGAGCCAAATGGAGCAGAAAGATTTCCGGGCTTGATCCCTGCTCCAAGCTGAGTGAGCTGATCTCAACCAAGGCACGGATAGAGATAATATAAATCGGTCTCACTAATCCTAACTAATCGACATGGAGAGACACTGCAGGCGAAGGTTGAGTGAGGGACCACCTATTTGATTATATGGCGACATTTTAAAGTTCATCAACCAGAGAACAATTCCCTAGTACAATCCCCAATTTTCTTTCCTGATTAATTTGGATTCCCTCCCACTTTAAAGTATTTTTTATTACTAAAAGAAGCAAGTTAGTTGGAATTTCCAAGCTTATTCTATGCATTTTCCAATTTTGAAAACAAATTAGCCCCTCTTTAAAACCAGAATCTAAATGATCAATTTAAACAAAAAGGGCAAGAGTGGATGTGCAAATTTTAACCAAATACCCCGAGCACCTCGGACTTACACCAACATGCCTGTCCACAAGGTGCTGACAAGAGTAGGCGTGACAACCAGTGGCTCAGCTCCTACTGTTCTCATATCACCACTTCAGCAACTTCATAGGCAGAAACCATCTGCCTGGGAACAGCATGCCCGTCTGTCTTATGGTCAGGAAACAGCAGGTGGCATGTGCGAGAGGGAAACAAAGCAGAGATTTAAAAAAAACTGAATTGTACTAAATTCAAGGGGGAAGGGGGGGGGGCGGAAGAGGAAGATGGTTTGAATCACAGCTGCTGCCCAATGCTCAGAGTGGCACTAAAACTGGGATGAAAGTAATGAACACACCAGGCACTAATCTACGTTGCATTGTACAAATGCAAGATAAATAAATTGAGATACAGTTTCTTGAATAGAATTTTAGTTCCATGTAGCAAGTTAAAATAGTAACGGTACCATGCATATTCAAATTGTTAAATAAGTTACATTTTTAGGATCAACACATAAATGTTAATGAAACTACTCATCAATCTTGCACAATACCACATTTTCCACAGCTAAATATTTAAATCTTAGTACAAGACATAATAAAGTACATTCCACTCACCAGTAATTAAACATAATAGAGTATTACAAGAACACAAGAAATAGGAGGAGTAGGCCATATGGCACCTTGAGCCTGCTCCACTATTCAATAAGATCATGGTTGATCATCTACCTTAACTCCACTTTCCTGCCCTATCCCCAATAACAACAGAAGAAATCGGAGCAGGATATACAGATTATACAATAGGAAACTGTCTCATTATATCACATTTCATGCTTTCTAGTTAAGTGCAGGATAAATAAAAAGTGCAAACACATTATGTTGACCTGCAAAATATAGCTTACAAGTAGTCACATTTACAGAAGGCTCCTTACATAAAACAAGTAGTCACATTTACAGAAGGCTCCTTACATAAAAACATTCAGTCCACCTGACAGGGGATTTTAGAAGACTTCTGAAGACAGGGACACAGGTACCAGGACAAAGTGGTTTTGGAAGGGAATTCCAAAGAACAGTGGCTTCATAAATTGAATAATTTATCTAGTGTTTTTTTTTAAAAAGGCCTCTGAAATATATTTAAACATTTCACTGTGACTATTTAGCTTCGCATATCACCAGCTAAACTGGCTTTAAACACTTTCGCATCTCCAACGTTTGAGACATATTTCACTTGTACGTGTGTCACATGTTTCATGGGAATATATTCTGAGCAAAGTATCACGACCCTTCTCTGATTCATCAGTCTAACAGGTTTGAAGGCAGGCAGTCACACAAAGCCCGCTTTTCCACTCTCAGCAGCAGATCATCGGTCTGTAAATATACAAATATCAATGTTACATGCAACCAAGTTTCAAAATACACATGTTAATGTTACACAAACACAAATATATGCAATGTGTAAACACTCCTCCCCCTTCAAGCAAATCTATTTTTATTTCTCTTACAATTTCACTGTAGTCCATGCACTTAGTCACATTTTGGATTATGTCCTATGTAGGTAGCTGTGACCATTTTTTACATGTATACAAAAAAAGTTAATTTGCAGATTTAAAAAATTCAAAAAAATATCTAAGTAAATACAGTTGAATATTTATAGGCAATTCAGATTACAGCATTGCATCAGTAGAAAGCGTAATATAATCTTTGACCATAGTCTTTTAAGTAAGTTCCAAATCAAAAAGTAACTCATTCCCCAAACAAATATAAATACCCATTCTGAAGAGGATTCCTTGCACTAGAAATGGATGCTGGTGACGATGAGGGCACTAGACTGGTCTCTGCTTGATTGTAAACACAATAGCTAAGATGGTTTGTTCTGGGCACTTGGTCCTATGATTATCTGTCACAATATCCATGAATATGAGTCAAATGCTCTTCTACATTACCAAAGGGATGCTTTCCTCATTGCTTGTCCAAATTCTGTCAACCTTGTTATAACTACAACACCATATAGGTAGTTCAACAACAACTTGTATTTATATAGCACCTTTAACGTAGTAAAATGCCCCAAGGCACTTCACAGGAGCGATTATCAAACAAAATTTGACACCGAGCCACATAAGGAGATATTAGGGCAGATGACCAAAAGCTAGGTCAAAGAGGTAGGTTTTAAGGAGCGTCTTAAAAGGAGGAAAGGGAGGAAGAGAGGCGGGTAGGTTTAGGAGATAAATCCAGAGCTTAGGGCCTCGGCAGTTGAAGGCAAGGCCGCCAATGTGGGGTGACTGAAATCAGGGATGCTCAGATGATCTAATGGAGTTACGCTGCAATAAAATTATCTACCACTGTGTCTATTGTGCTAATGTAAAGCATCATACATTTTTCAATAGTTATAGATCGGCTTTATAGCAGCACCTCATTTACTATAACTTGCAGAATTGCACCGATTCTGTACTCTTCAATAAAAAAGCCATACAGAATACTTCTTGTATGGCTTCCAGCAACAGCTGTTTTAATTTGTACGGCTTTGATTTATTTTATCAACTTGTTATAGTGAGCAATGCATATTTACCCTAGTGTTTAGGTTATTTGCAGTCCTTTTCAAGTCCTGTAGTGCTCTCTGCATGAATTCAAAAGCATGACAGTCAACACAGGGACGACCTGTGGAAGAAACATAAAAACAGCTAAAATGAGCTGGCTCCAGTTTACTATAAACAGTACTAATAAAAACTCATGACTGGAACAGCTACCAAATAAGATTATCACAAACACTTTGCCATCAGATATTTGATGGAATACTCTCCACTTGCCTGGATGAGTGCAGCTCCAACAACACTCAAGTAGCTCGACACCATCCAGGACAAAGCAGCCTGCTTGATTGGCACCCCATCCACCACCTTCAACATTCACTCCTTCCACCACCGGCGTACCGTGGCTGCAGTGTGTACCATCTACCAGATGCACTGCAGCAACTCGCCAAGGCTTCTTCGACAGCACCTCCCAAATCATGACCTCTACCACCTAGGCAGCAAGGGCAGCAGGCACATGGGAACACCACCACGTGCAGGTTCCCCATCAAATAACACACCATCCTGACTTGGAAATATATCACTGATCCTTCATCATCGCTGGGTCAAAATCCTGGAACTCCCTCCCCAACAGCACTGTGGGAGTACCTTCACCTCACGGACTGCAGCGGTTCAAGGCGGCGGCTCACCACCACCTTCTCAAGGACATCCCATGAATGAATAAAAAATTTACAGTAGAATATCCAAGTGATTACAAGTTTTCCAAATTAGAAAACAAATACTACGCCCTGCTTTACAGATTACAGGACCTTACCCTAGAAAACACTATTGTGCATTTATTGCATCATGAATTAGAATAACTACGTAATCATACTGTAAAATTCAACTCAGATTGAGACAGCTCAAAATAGACAGGGGCTCAATCTTTATTTTTCTAATTCCCACCTCCAAACTGGGACTATAATCTTTGTAAATGAAAATAAAATAATTATTGTCAGAGTTGACAGGTCATGATGATGTAAAGAAATCAAATAAATTGGCTTATTGCAAGGGTTTCCATTGATTTTCAGCTATTTTATAACCAACCCATTTGAAAACATCCATTTTGCATCTCCAATCCCACTCAACGTAGTTTTCAATGGGAATTAAAGCACAATCATCCTCTGTGACCAGTTATTTACTGGATAAAGCAGACTTTTCAGAAATCACTTTTATAAAATATGGAATATACTTTCATGAATAAAAATTAAATGACAGTTCCTGATGGCTACGGTGGTTAAGGTAGTGAGGTAGCTGCATTGAACACAGCCTCATTCACACCAGCCAGGTTACACTTAGTGTTGATCTGCTTTCTTCCAAAGCTAAGAGCAACACTGCACACATGAAGCACAATGCACATATATCCTATGCAACTGAGTCACAGCTACATATACTGTATCACCAAAAACTTGGCAGGAAAAATGTAGCAGAACAAAGGCCTGTTACAACGGTGCACAAGGTACATAAAATCCAACACAAAGCCGAGAATATACACTTAAAAGGTTGGGTTAAACATTACTAAACTTACATGGAACAGGGCAGTCTGTATCTTCAATAAGAAACAAAACTGTGACTTAGTAACAATGACCTATGTTAGGCCGTTGTATCAGCTGTGACTCAGTTGGTAGCACGCTCACCTCGGAGTCAGAAGGTTGTGGGTTCAAGTGCCACTTCAGGGACTTGAGCACAAAAATCTAGGCAAACACTCCAGTGCTGAACTGTCGGAGGTGCCGTCTTTCAGATGAGACGTTAAACCAAGGCCCCATCTGCCCTCTCAGGTGGACATAAAAGATCCCAGAAGAGCAGCGGAATTATCCCCCCCATGTCCTGGCCAATATTTATCCTTCAATCAATGTCACAAAAACAGATTATCTGGTCATTATCACATTGCTGTTTGTGGGAGCTTGCTGTGTGCAAATTGGCTACCATATTTCCTACATTACAACAGTGACTCCACTTCAAAAGTACTTCATTGGCTATAAAGCACTTTGGGATGTCCTGAGGTTGTGGGAGGTGCTATATAAATGCAAGTCTTTTTTTCTTTCTATTGCCAGAAATACATTGATAGAGGGAGAAGGAACTATTCGGCACATGGAAGGTTTCACCACAAGAGGCTATGAAATATTTGAAGGAAGACATTAAAGGGGACAGGGAAGAGCAGGATTCATGGGGAAAGAGCATCATTTGAGCAAACCGGGTGCCCATTGGTGGGGGGGGGGGGGGGGGGGGAGGGAGAAGAGGAACAGTCGAGGCTTTCCACAAAATATTTTTAAAAATTAATTCTCAGGATGTGCACATCACCGGCAAGACCCATCCCTAGTTGTCCATTTGATAAAACAGAGTGGCTTGCTAGGTCAAACCTGGTTTCCTTCCCTTAAGCACATTAGTGAACCAGTTGGGTTTGAACAACAATCGGACAGCCTCACGGTCACTTTTACTGATAACTTTATATTCCAGATTTTTAGTTAACTGAATTCAAATTCTCAAACTGCAATGCTGGGATCTGAACTAATGTTTCTGGATTATTAATCCAATCGTAAACCTGGCCATTAATCATAAAACTACGCTTTGGAAAAAAAACACTCAGCTGGTTTAGAGGAAACAATTTCTCCTTAACCTACAAGGCTACGGACCAAGAGCTGGAAAGTGGGATTAGGCTGGATAGCTCTTTTTCAGCCAGCAGTCACAATGGGCCGAATGGCCTCCTTCTGTGCCATAACTTTCTATGATTCTATACTGTATCATAACAACTACACTACTGTACCTAGGGTTGCCAAATCTGGTTGGACATAGTCCTGGAGGTGTCATCACATGTCCTCCTGTCTCCAACCACCCTCCATCGGGCGCCCAACACGTCCTTACGTGCGGCACACCGCCGTCCCACGCCGATTGGAAAGCAAATCGACTCTTCATTACCGGACTGGATGATTCTTGACTGTTAGTCAAACAGCCTTTTTTTCCAATATGTGATTTAAAAAAAAAAAATAATAAAACATAAATGTTGAAAGCCCCCATGATTTTTTTTTTCTCCCGGCAGTGTCCTGCGGATGAACCTTTAATTTCTGGAGACTCCCGGGCAATCCTGGAGGGTTGGCAACCCCAACTGTGTCTGTGTCTCTCCCCCCTCACCAACCAATCAACCCCGAGTGGTGAGATAGTGGGGTTGGGAGCCGGGACTTACTCTCAGCCGGGATCACGGTCCCTGGTTCGCTGTTGGCTTCGGCTAACAACCCGGCAGCGAGCAGGACGAGGACGTAGAGCGGGGGAGCGGCCATCACAGCACGGAGCAGCGGCATCAGACCCTCGGGCACCAGCGACCTGTTAATAATGGGGGAAGGAAGGGGAAAATTACCGTTATTTTATTATCGATCGTAAAACTGACCGTTAAAATCATAAACTACTGTTTAAACAAAAAAAAAATCCGGTTTAAAAGAAACAATTTCTTTTTAAAATCTAACCCCAAACCGACCGAATTTTTTTTTAAATTTAAAACCGCTCGAGCTTCCTCTCAACTCAACTTGATTAAAGCGGTGCGTGCGTGATGGGCGGGGAGCGAGTCGTGTGATTGATGTGGGATTCCACCAATTGGCGAAGCGGGCTGGCCCAAGGGGGCGGGGACTGTGTCACGTCAATCCAATCAGCTGACAGAAGGCGGCGCGAGCAGCGGGTTTGGTTGTGGGCTTCCGGCGGGCGGGGCCTGAGCGCGAAGGGGGCGGGGTCTGGAGCCAAGGCTTTAGTTGTCCCGTTTAATGCCCGTCCATTCAAATCTCCTTCTTCAAGATGGCGTCCATGCGGGAGAGCGACACAGGCTTGTGGCTTCACAACAAACTCGGCTCGGCCGACGAGCTCTGGGCGCCTCCCAGCATCGCCTCGCTGCTCACTAAGGACGTGGTGGACAACATCCGCGTGTGTTTTCACGGCCTCTCGTCGGCGGTGAAGCTCAAATTGCTGCTGGGGATCCTGCACCTCCCCAAGCGGACAGTGGACGAGGTGAGCCGCCTTTTGCTTCTCCCTCACTCTGTGTGTCAGCGAGTCTGGAAGGGAAATTGGAGAGAGCGCGGCAGGAAGTACATGAAACATAGGGGTCAAGTCACTAAATATAACCGCCCCTTCTCATTGTAAGACGTATATAACGAACCTGATGGATCGGTTCCAAAAAGTTTTATTATTTAAAAAAAAGGGAAATTGTAGTAGCTGGGGAATTGTATTAATAAATGTATGCAGTTTTTTTGGGGGGGAATTAATATTAAGCAGTCGAATCCATCATCAAATTGCTTTTTTTTTAGTGATCTTACAATATCTTAGTTTATTGTAGAGGTTCACAAACTACTTTTATTTGCTGATTTCCCTTCAAATGATTCATGTCCGTTTTCTAAGAAACCGTATTTTTTACATAGCACAAGAGGATTTTATTTTCTCCGCTAACATAACACATTGCTTAAGATAGAAAGCAAACATAAATAATACCAGTACTACCTTGCTGAATAAACTTGAAGATAAAAGAATGCTTAATGACTCTGCCCTTATCGCAGTGAGCAGGATGAGCCTGTTGGTGCACCATTTGTTTAATCGTGGTTTGGTTTTTGGAGTTTCAACTGCAAATCAGTCTACATTCAAGCTGCTTCTGTACTTGTTTCTGATGTAAGTGAAGAAAATCCTACTTCACGTAGATATGTTGAGGCAAAGTGAACAAGTAATTCAACAGCTCTTTGGGACAACTCAGGGAACTCTTACTGAATTGAGACCCAGAACTGATCAAGAGGCACGGCTTTAAAATTATATCTCAAAACGGAGTCACCAGCAACATCGATCAAATTCTCTTATGGATTCACATCAATCTTGGCCTTTTGCTACAAAGACCTCTGACAATGGATTTTGAACCTAGACAAAATCCTCTAATTCATTTGCCTCTCCTTCAGGAAAATATTTACTGAATTTTGTGCAAAGCTGAGACACATGCTCCAGGATTATATCTTTAATTTCTAGGACATCATTTCACAGTCCATAATGGCAAGATAATGTCAGAAACGTAGTCACATCGTCTTGCACATAGCCACTTCATAGCAAAGGTTTTTTAGTAATGCTCTATACTGTTTCATGCATAATGAAAATGTTACAGTTCTTACCTTGCAAAGAAAGGTCAAGTTCATTGAGCTTGTCAAGTATGTCGGCCAAATAGCCCAGTAAAACCTGGCGATGGCGATTTAGAGTTGATTAAAAACATACATCGCTCCTCCGAGTTCCCAGTATCTTGCCAAAGCTTTACCGCACGGCAGCCATCAAACTGCTGTCCGAAGCTGAAGTTGCCGGTGTAGTGATCTCATCTCTTCACCTAGCACGGAGAAGAGGCGTGAGTTCAGCGGACAAGCTTTCATGTGGTTCTCAAAAAAATTGCACACTCTGTATTTGTCAGGTACCAGTCTAAATGTTTGAACAACTCCTTGACATCTTTTGAGGAGAGATTGAGTAGAATGGGCTTATATTCTCTGGAGATTAGAAGAATGAGAGGTGATCTCATTGAAATGTATAAAATTCTTAGAGGGTAGATGCTGAGAGGCTGTTTCCCCTGGCTGGAGAGGCTAGAAACATAGAAGATAGGAGCAGGAGTAGGCCATTCGGCCCTTCGAGCCTGCTCCGCCATTCAATGAGATCATGGCTGATCATCCAAATTCAGTACCCTGTCCCTCTATCCCTTGATCCCTTTAGCCTTAAGAAATATATCCAACTCTTTTTTGAATATATTTAATGAACTGGCCTCCACCGCCCTCTGTGGCAGAGAATTCCACAGGTTCACCACTCTCTGGGTGAAGAAATTCCTCCTCATTTCAGTCCTAAATGGCTTACCCCTTATCCTTAGACTATGACCCCTGGTTCTGGACTCCCCAGCCATCAGAAACATCCTTCCTGCATCTAGTCTGTCCAGGCCTGACAGAATTTTATAGGTTTCGATGAGATCCCCTCTCAATCTTCTAAATTCCAGTGAGTATAAGCCCAATCGACACAATCTCTCCTCATACGTCATTCCTGCCATCCCAGGTATCAGCCTGGTGAATCTTCACTGCACTCCCTCCATGGCAAGAACATCCTTCCTCAGGTAAGGCGAGGGGGCATAGTCTCAGGCTAAGGGGTAGGCCATTTAGGACTGAGATGAGGAGAAATTTCTTTGCTAGGAGGGTTGCGAATCTTTGGAATTTTCTACCCCAGAGGATTGTGGTTGCTCAGTCATTGAGTGTATTCAGGACTCGGATCGATAGATTTTTGAACACTAAGGGAATCAAAGGATATGGGGATCGGGTGGGAAAGTGGAGTAGATCTTGTTGAATGACTGAGCAGGCTCGCGGGTCCGTATGGCCTACTTCTGCACCTATTATGTTTTTATCTCCTGCCATATCAGCAATTATGTGGCCAACCGTATTGTCAGATTGTGGAATGAGACATGGCTGGTCAGCAACTTTCCTTCCACGTACAGTACTATTAATGCCATTTTAATCAATGCTGGCAGAATAAGACTTGCACCAATTGAATGAAAATTTCCACCTCTTGCTATTTAGTATGAGACCGCATGGGATGTGTCAACTGTTCTGGTAGGAGAGACTGCATTCTTCTATTACCTTCATCTGTCCTTTCATTTGAAAGAGCTTTCGTTTGAAAAAGTCTTGTGGTTTATCTTTGAGGCCAGAATGTTTGGTCACATAGTGGTGTTTTAGTTTTCTTGGTTTCATGCTATCTTGAGCAAAAACGCTCGCTTTCATTATGCTTACAGCTGCCCAGAG
The DNA here is from genome assembly GCF_052327205.1 of Somniosus microcephalus. Taxonomy (NCBI): domain Eukaryota; kingdom Metazoa; phylum Chordata; class Chondrichthyes; order Squaliformes; family Somniosidae; genus Somniosus; species Somniosus microcephalus. Next base: position 337,396,217 of record NC_140988.1, read on the forward strand.
ACACTTTGTGGGCTTTGAGCAGCAACTTACGGTCATTGGGTGTCTGAAACAGCGTGACGCCCTCTACAGCTGATCTGTGAACCGTGTGAAGCGGGAAAGCACAGCTTGTCTCCTCAACCAATCAGATTGAAGAATCCTTATTGAGACTGAGTCTAAACCAGCAAGTGTAAGTTAGAATATTTAATTCAGTGTAAAATCATGTACAGAAAGCGAAATAGGGAGAGAACGAAAGATGGGATTGAGAGAAAAGTGGCATAAATTTTTAATAAAATCTCAACAATTAAAATCTGAAGGAATAAGACTACACACTTGTAAAAGTTAATTTTCAGTTCGAGAGATTTTTTGGCAGTAATTAAGACTTGCCACGCTGTTAAAAATTCACTTACACTTGAATGGACAAGCCCTAACTCTTTCTGGCGTATCTAGTGGTTAAGTACAGCAACTTCACGCCCTTGCATGTATTTCAGTGCTGAGTCTCTTGGTGCGATACTGTTGTAGCGCAGCTTGTGGCGGAGTAGGGCAGCTCCGACAGCAACTTCCGGATTTCCGTGTTATGCCACATGCGAACGCCAGACGTTTCTGTCCGATTTGCTCCATAATTAGTGAGCGCTGATAGCCTCGCCGTTATTCGTAGCGCAACATCCGAGCCAATGTGGTCAAGGATTTTTGTCAGAACCCGTAAATGTGAATCCAAGTCCAAATAGGAAGAACCACATTTCAGATTTTTCGTTTGCTGGGTTCTACTTCTTCCTTCCCCGGGATCAACATCCTCAACTTTACGCTTCAAAAAACGCTCCATCCGTTCCTAATTATCGCACACCAAACGTCGCATTCACATCAGTTTAATAGCTTAACAAAATTTCTGCTTAGTGGTTTCCTTAACTTCTAATGAAGGTGATTTTCTTTAAGGGGAATTCTGAAGAACAAATGTCCCCAGTAAATTTGAATACAAAATATATTTTTGTAACCAGTAACGTGACTAACCACTTCACTTTCGCCCCAAGAATTAATATTAAACCCCCTCCCTGACGACAGCAACAAATTGTATTTATATAACGCCTTTAACACAGTAATACATTCCAAGGCGCTTCACAAAAGCGTTAACAAACAAAATTTGACACCGAGCCACAAGGTGATAGTAGGGCAGGTGAGGTAGGTTTTAAGGAGTGTCTTAAAGGAGGAAAGAGGGGTCGGGTGGTTTAGGGAGGGAATTCCAGAGCTGTCGAAGACTAATTTCATCCCCAAAACCTCTAACGGGTGCTTGTTGCTTCTGACCGTTGAAGCAGTTTCTTGTGCATTTCAAGTTTACCCTGAATCTCCACAGTTTTCAGCTTAATTAGTAGCCTTTTGGAAATCCAGGTGCACCACGTCACAGGGCTTCCCACTGACCACTTGGGTTGTCACTTCCTCCATCAATGTGGGGAAGGAAGAAACACTGTGAGGCGGAGTGTTGGCTGAGCATTCTCATTACAATTATCAGGGTGCCGTGAAATGCTCCCAAATTTGCTGTAAGCAGCTTGTAGTCGAGGCATTGCTTATGGTAACTTTGTAATACTGAAAGATGTGATAGACGTGAAAAAATGAGTGAAAATGGACATTTTTTGCCATCAGGATGCAGTGGCAGATGTGATTTTCAATCTTCACCTTTTGAATAAAAGCAGATTTATTTTTGTTAAGAGTGGGTGGTAGCTGGTTTTACTGTTTATATTTTTTATGGTTGGTATCTCTGGCTTTAATAAACTTAACCAATAAGGCATAGACCAATACTACTTTACATAGAGGTTACCACAGTCCTGTGCAACCACAGTTTCTGATGAAAGATCATCGACCTGAAACGTTAACTCTGTTTCTCTCTCCACAGATGCTGTCTGACCTGTTAAGTGTCTCTAGCATTTTCTGTTTTTATTTCAGATTTCCAGCATCTGCAGTGTTTTGCTTTTGTATTACCACCGTCCACTTGGGTTGTCAGTTCCTCAATGGATGCATGGTTACTGTGATATCCGAGTAGTAAGGTCAGAAACTGAGAGAAGCGAGATATAAGGAACAAAACCCAACTGTTTATTACACGGTGTAGCAGAGAGACATAGCTCTTACAGTTGGAAGCAAAGCACACAATTTCTTACTGCACGATGGCAAGATGGAGGATTCACCTGAGTCATACCCATAATGCAATGCCACATTACTTTAATAACTGGTGTACCAGGACATTGACTACATGACCCATTACCTTAAACACTGGTGAATGTGATCCCTTACTATTTGGCTCCATCTGGTGGATAACTTAAACATTACATCCCAGATTACTATATCCCTCCCCTCTTAAGATTGAACATTAATTTCTTAACATTCTTAAAAAGTCCCATAAGGAAACTCCTTTAACGATAGTCCATACTGAACGAATCTAGCAGGTTGTTATCAATCTCTCTGGCGGCTTGCGAGACCTTGGTGAACATCTTACAGTCAAGTCCCTGCTTGGTTGTGGTAGAGCCACCTGCTGCTCCTGAGCAGTATTCAGAGTATCTGACTCTGCTACGATGGTTTCCTCTTGTCGAAGGGGTCCAGGTGGAACTAGCTCTGTTCGTGGTGGTGGTACCACCGATGCATTTGGATAACTGGGGGCCAACTTGTCCTCCGACATCTCCTCTGGAACCTCCAGTTCGATTTCCCCTTGTCTGGTCAGTATCTGATCTACATGTCTGCGTACTACCTGACCAGTTCCCACCATGACCGTATATGATACTGGACCGGTCATTGAGTCTATGACGCCAGGAATCCATTTTGGACCATAACTGAAATTCCTGGTAAGGACCGCATCTCCTTCTCCAAAACTGCGGCTCTTTGTCCTTCTGTCATGGTTCTCCTTTTGTTTGATTTGTCGGTTTTCCACCTTTTTTTAGATCTGAGTGAACCAGGTCAAGAGTGGAGCGTAGTCTACGTCCTAACAGCTCAGCAGGAGAGAGTCCTGTGGTAGATTGAGATGTTATTCTGTAGCTGAACAGAACTCGTGACACCTTGGTTGCCAAACTCCCTTCCGCACTTTTTTTCATCACCTTAAATGTTTGTACGGCTCTCCGCAAGTTCATTTGAAGACGGATGATATGGAGCTGAGGTCACGTGCACTATGCCATTGTTTCTCATGAACTCTTTTGTTTCTGTACTCACAAAACACGTGGCATTGTCACTTACTACGATCTCCGGTAGCCCTTGATTACTAAAACTCCTACGCAGGCAGTCTATAGTAACAGTAGATGAAGCAGAATTTACAGGATACACATCCATCCATTTGGAATGTGCATCAATGATTATGAGGAACATCATTCCCATGAATGGACCTGCATAATCTACATGTAATCTTCTCCATGGTTTATCTGGCCACTCCCAGGGGTGGAGAGGAGCCGCTGTTGGTGCCTTCCTGTGTACTTGACAAGTGCTGTATGTCTTGACTAGATTTTCTATCTCCTCATCTAGCTTTGGCCACCACAAGTAACTCCTTGCCAAGGCTTTCATACGCGAAACTCCAGGATGACACTGATGTAGTTGCCCTAGGATAGACTGTCGTGCTGGCTGTGGCACAATCACTCGTGCTCCCCACAACACGCAACCATCCTGCACACTCAGCTCTGCTTTCCCTGACACTAAGGTGTGAAATCAGTCCCTTCCGGATGCTGGGGCCAACCTCTCATCACATATTCTCGGACACTAGACAGTACTGGATCTTTACCGGTCCATGTCCTTACTTGTTCTGCGGTCACAATTGCCGTATCCATGTCCTCCAACATCAAAACTCTGTCCTCTGGAGCTGCACGGATAGGGGTACCTGGCAGTGGAAGACGGCTCAAGGCATCTGCGTTCCCATGGTACTTGCCCGCCTTGTAAATGATGACATACTCATATGCCCTCAACGTCACTGCCCACCTCTGGATCCGGGGTGACACCATCTGTGGTACTGCTTTCATTTCATTAAATAGAGATAGAAGAGGTTTATGATCGGTGCATATGGTGAATTTCCTGCCATATATGTACTTGTGAAACCTCTGTAACCCAAACATTACTGCTAATCCCTCTTTATCTAACTGGGAATAGTTTTTTTCCGCTGGTGTCAGAGTTCGAGACATAAACCCTATTGGTCTTTCTGTTCCATCTTCCAAGCTGTGTGAAAGAACCGCCCCCACCCCGTAAGGTGAAGCATCACAAGAGAGAATGATGTCTTTCTCTGCATTGTAGTGAACCAGCACATCCGAGGACAGCATCAGTTTCTTGGACTGTTCAAATGAAAGCCTCTGTTCCTCTTCCCGCTGCCACTGTGTCTCCTTGCACAGAAGTTTGTGAAGAGGTGCTAACACTGTTGCCAAGTTTGGTAAAAATCTGTTATAATAGTTTAGCAGTCCCAGGTAAGCTTTTAACTCGGTCACATTGGTAGGAGCTGGGGCCTCCTGCAGTGCTTGTACCTTCTTGATTGGATGGAGCCCGGTGGCGTCCACTCTGTGTCCCAGGAACACGGCCTCATTCCCCAGGAAAGTGCACTTACTCCTTTTGAGCCGTAACCCAGCCTTATCCAATCTTTGTAATACCTCTGAGTGCTCAGATGCTCCTGGTCAGTTCTTCCCGTCACCAGAATGTCATCCAGATAGATTGAAACATGTGGGATCCCTTGCAGTACACCCTCGATAGTCCTCTGGAAAATAGCTGGACTAGATGAGACACCGAATGGTAAGCGGTTATAGGTAAACAAACCCTTGTGTGTATTTATGGTTACATACTTCTTGGATTCCTCATCTAGTGTAATCTGCAAGTATGCATGTCTCATATCCAGCTTCATGAATTTCTTCCCTCCAGCCAGGTTCGCAAAGAGATCCTCTGTTTTGGGAATAGGATACTGTTCTAGTTTAGACACCCTATTCACTGTCAATTTATAATCTCCACAGAGTCTTACCGAATTGTCCGGTTTTAAAACCGGTACAATGGGAGCTGCTCATTCTGAACATTTCACGGGTTCCAGAATGTTCTCTCTCAAAAGACGGTCAAGCTCAGCCTCTACCTTCGGTTTCATGGCATACGGCACAGGTTGTTGTTTAAAAAACCTTGGCAGTGCCTCCTTGTCTACATAAATCTTAGCTGGGGGGGCCATTAAATGTGCCAAGTTCTTCCTTGAACACGTTCTCATGTTCAATCAATACTTCTTGCAAAGACAACTGTTTGCCTCCCTCTATTTGATTTATTGCTCCCCAATCTAATTTAAGTTCTTGTATCCAGTCCCGACCTAACAAGTTTGGTCCAGAACCCGATACTACAACTACAGGTAGCTGTTCCACGGTGTCCCTGTGTTGCACAGTTACAGTAGCTGTACCCAATGTCGCCACTCACTCACCGGTATATGTTTTAAGCTGCATAGAGCAAGACTTTAACTCTGGAACTTTTGCACGGTTCCACAATTTTGAGTACTCCTCCCTGTTCATTATGGTTATACCGCATCCTGTATCCACTTCAAAGTTGACCGTAGAGTCATTTATTGTCAGTTGCAAAGTGATAGGATCCACTTTTGGAATGTTCTCTAGCATACTATGCATTATGAACATGTCGTCTTCTTTCTCCGCTTCTCCGCTGATGTACTCCCTGTTTTTTCACTTCTCTTCCTAGGTTTTGCTTTCCTCCCCCTTTTGGTTTATATTCCTCCACGATTGCTTTTGCCCTGCATGCACGTTTTATATGTCCTTTTTTCCCACACTTGTGGCACTTTTCCTCCAGAAACCTGCATTCCCTCGCCAGGTGATCGCCATTGCATCTATAACATGCCTTTACATGCTCACGTTGTGGTTTCTGACTCATATTTAACTTGTGCACCACAACCTGACCTCCAACTTGCTTTGTAGTAGCCCAGTCGGAACCTTGTATTTCTTTTACATCTCGGTTCGTTGTCTCTGGCTTGAGCAAGTTCCAACGCTTTTTCATACGTACGCCCAGTCTCGGACAATAATCTCCTCTGCATTCGATCATCCATTATCCCGCAAACCAGCCTATCTCTCAGCATGTCTTTCAGGTTGTTCCTGTAATTGCAATCGTGTGCCAATTTTCGCAACACTGTTACATAATCCAATACAGTCTCTCCTGGTTTTCTGTTCCGTGAATTAAATTTGAAACGCTGTACAATCTCACTCGGTCTGGGATTGAAATGGTCTGTCAGCAAGGCCACTAAGTTAGCAAATGTTCTGTCTCCAGGCTTTTCAGGACTGCATAAGTTTCTCATTAAACTATACGTCTGACTTCCCACGGAAGTGAGCAAAATAGCTCTCCTTTTTCCGACATCATCTATATCATTTGCTTCAAAGAAATGCATCAGCAACTCGCAGTACTCATCCCAGGTCTGTGTCTGAACATCAAAAACCGAGATTTTCCTACCATAGCAGCCATGATCCTTAATTCAGTGCTCTGATTTTTTTTTTTTTTCTTCAAGATGTGATCTGTTGATCCTCGTCGCCAATATGTGATATCCGAGTAGTAAGGTCAGAAACTGAGAGAAGCGAGATATAAGGAACAAAACCCAACTGTTTATTACACGGTGTAGCAGAGAGACATAGCTCTTACAGCTGGAAGCAAAGCACAATTTCTTACTGCATGATGGCAAGATGGAGGATTCACCTCTGAGTCATACCCATAATGCAATGCCACATTACCTTAATAACTGGTGTACCAGGACATTGACTACATGACCCATTACCTTAAACACTGGTGAATGTGATCCCTTACTATTTGGCTCCATCTGGTGGATAACTTAAACATTATATCCCAGATTACTATAGTTACTGATCAGTGTTCCCTCGAATTTTTCTTTTGGCCTGCGGGGCCCCTTTAATGGGCTGCACAAGCCGTTCAAAAAAATCTGCGTATGCGCGGTTTTTCTATTTAAAAGCTGGCTCACAGGCTGCATGGGACTTGTGGAGAGCTGCATGGCCGCACAGTTTAAAGGAAACATTGTTACTGATGATGCTAGCTTTTTATAATTAACTGAATTTAAATTCCCCAGTTGCCATGGTGGGATTTGAATTCGCGTCTCCGGATCATTAATCCGGGCCTCTGGATTATTAGTCCAGTAACCTAACCACTATGCTACCGTCTCCAGAATAGAGTTGATGATGTAGAATGATTCCAAGAGCTTCCGGCAGTTAAATCCTGAATTGTTTTCTTTATATGATTTTTTAATCTTTAATCCATTTACAGTGTGGCTACACATTGCTTCACAAATTCTTCCCACATCATAACAGTCCCTGTACAGTAGTAAAGGATGAATAATTTGAGGTATAGGCTAAATATTTAGCTGTGGACCCAGCATTCACTAATATAATTGGTAAATGGGTCCCCAGTTAAACCAATTGAGTACTCCTGATGTAAAAGAAAGACTTGCATTTATATAGCACCTTTCACGACCGCCAGACGTCTCAGCGCTTTACAGCCAATGAAGTACTTTTTGAGTGTAGTCACTGTTATAATGTAGACTGTATAATACATTTTAAGTTTAGAGTAAACCATTTAATACTATGGTCTTCTAGTGATAAGTTGGGGCCATGTGTAACTACTGTGCTGCTATAAGCTCAAGAATAATTAATACCTAATTGCTGTAAATAGGCATATCCGGAGGCCAATTCTAGCCTCGTTCCTCTTGGGCAGATCTGCGGTAATTAAATGTTGTTTTCTGTTGCGAGGGAAGTTGCTTTGCGGATTGGCAGGTGTTTGTAAATCCCCAATGAGCATCATGTGCTGAAGTGTGACATGAAGTAAATCACAATCTCTCTGTCTCTCTCTCTCTGTCTCTCTCTCTCTGTCTCTCCAATTTCCAATTCCAATTCAAATGCTTTATTGGCATGAAAGTTTACAGAGAACCATATTGCCAAAGCTTACATAGCAAAAAGGTACTTTTTCAAACATTTTGTAGGTGTCAATCGATTTGACATTTGTTGGGTACATACAATATTACTTTTAAACAATATTAATTTTAAACAGTCTTTGTACTTCATTTGGTACGTTCAATATTAATTTTAAACAGTCTTAATTTTAAACAGTCCTCAGGTTGTGACATGTTGTTACATATTTGGCCCCAAGGTATGGTCTGTCTCCTTCTCCCAGGACTAATCTCAATTTTGACAGGTCATCCAATTCCTTGAAATCTGGGGTTGTTTGGCTTAGCTTGTTGAATAATATGTTTCTTGATGTGTTGAATTTTTCGCATTTTAGGAGGAAATGCATTTCTGTTTCAACCTCGCCGGCCAGACATTGATCGCATATTCTATTCTCTCTAGGCTGCCAGGATTTCTTGTATCTGCCTTTTTCAATTTCCAGTTGGTGGTCGCTTAGTCTGTACCTGGTGAGGGTCTGTCTCTGTTTTGTGTCTCTGATGGTCGTGAGGTAGTCTGCCAGTTTATATTCTCTTTTTAGGGCCCGGTAACATTCTAATCTGCTTTGGCTTTCGGTTATTTTGTTCCAATGTTCCAGGTAGGTTTCTTTGCATTGTTTAATGATTTGGTTCACTCGGATTGGTGTTTGGACGGCTGTGTTGGTCTGGGGCTGGTCAGGGTCCGGCTGAGTACTTAGTTTCAGTAGCAGCTGACTCAGGGGACTCTTTTCTGGGTTTAGCTCTTGGGTCTGAAAGGCTTTGAAATGAAGGGTGTCTGGGGAGCTAGATTTGAGGTGATTTAGGAAGTTTAGTGCTCGTTTTTGGATGTTTATTATCAGTGGGTATCTGCCTAGTTCGGCTCTGCATGCATTTGTTGGCGTTTTTCTTTGGGTGCGAAGGATGCTTCGGCAGAATTCTGCATGTAGGGCTTCTATTGTGTGTTTTTCCCATTTAGTGTAGCTTTGGTGATTTAGCGGGCCCCATACTTCACTACCGTACAGTGCAATGGGCAGGATTATGCTGTCAAATATTTTGAGCCAGATTTTGATTGGGATTTGGATGTTGTAGAATTTTCTTTTTATTGCATATAGGGCTCTTCGGGCTTTTTCTTTTAGTGCATTCACTGCTATGCTGAAGCTCCCTGATGCTGTAATAGTTAGACCAAGGTAGGTGTAGCTCATAGTGTGTCCTATAGTGGTATCCCTGAGGGTAAACTGGTATTTGTTTTCCTGACATCTGGGCCTTTTTTGAAAAATCATGATGTTGGTTTTCTTTAGATTTACTGTTAGAGCCCAATTTTGGCAGTATTTGTCGAGTAGGTCTAGTTGTTGCTGTAATCCCTGTTCTGTGGGAGACAGCAGAACCAGGTCGTCCGCATAGAACAGGGATTTCACTTCTCCATCCAGGAGACGGAGACCTGGTGACTCGCTTTGCTCCAGCATGTCTGCTAATTCATTTATGTATATGTTGAACAGGGTCGGGCTCAAATTGCAGCCCTGCCGGACGCCTCTTCTCTGGGTGAAGAAATCGGTGCGTTTGTCTCCAATTTTGACCCCGCATTTGTTTTTCAGATACATTGATTTAATAAGGTCATAGACTTTGCCCCCTATTCCACACTGAAGAAGTTTATAATAGAGCCCTTCGTGCCATATAGAGTCAAAGGCTTTCTTGAAGTTGATGAAACAGGCGAATATTTTCCCATTTTTTGTTTGGTGTATATGTTTTTCAATGAGGGTGTGAAGGGTATAGATATGGTCGGCGGTGCGGTGTTTTGGAAGAAAGCCTATTTGGTTTTTTCTGAGGATATTATGTTTGTTAAGAAAATCAAGTAATCTACTATTTAGAATACTGCAGAATAACTTCCCTAGACAACTGTTGACACAGATGCCGCGGTAGTTATTTGGGTCTGATTTGTTTCCACTTTTATATATGGGGGAGATTAGTCCTTGGCACCAGATATCGGGAAAACAGCCTGAACGTAATATGATGTTGAATAATTTGAGTACCGCACCCTGCATCTCCATATTGCTGAACTTGAGCATTTCATTTTTGATGTTGTCTGGGCCACAGGCTTTCTTCAGGTGGAGAGATTTTGTTTTTGTGGCCAGTTCTTTCCATGTGATTGGGGAGTCTAGAGGGTTTTGGTTGTCTTTAATTGTTGCTTCTAATGTGTGGAGTTTTTCTGTGACCTGATGTTGACTTGGGTTTGTTTCGTTTATTGGGATGTCTTTGTAGAGGTTTTCAAAATGTGTTCTCCAGATGTCGCCATCTTGGATTGGTAATGCTTGCAATTGTGTTGTACTCAGGTTATTCCACACTTCCCAGAATTGTTTTGGATTGGTGGAGTTTTCAATTTCTTCGAGTATTTTGTGGGTATAGTTTTGTGTTTTGTTCCTAATGGTGTGTTTATATCTTTTGAGGGTTTCATTGTATCTAGTACGTAGGTCCGGATTGTTTGGTTGGCGATGCTTTTGGTTTGATATTTTTCTAAGGTCTTTTCTGGCATTTTTGCATTCGTGGTCAAACCATTTCTTATTTTTATTTTGTCTTTTGTGACGCTTCCTCTTCTGTTTCACCAGGTCGGCTTTTACAGCTGCCTCATGGAAGATCATATTTATATCCTCTATGGCCATGTTTATACCATCTCTGGTGATCTCGTATGGGTTTTCTTTGAATTTTGATATTTTACTTGTGAGATCAGGTGACTTTAGTGCTGTGATGAATTTTTCTCCACTGTCTGGGGCCCATCTGTATGTCTGGTTTATTTTGTGTCTGTAGTTTGGGCAGAAAGTTTAAGGTACATATTTATTTGGTTATGGTCTGAGAGGGGGGATTGCTGCCTGACAGTGAATTAGTTGATATCGCAGGGGTCCAGGTCAGTGATTGTATAGTCCACCACACTAGACCCAAGAGTTGAGGAGTATGTGAGTCTCCCTAAGGAGTCCCCTCTGAACCTACCGTTAACTATGTACAGGCCTAAGGCTCGGCAGAGTTGCACTACCTCCCTACCGCTTTTATTTATTTCGCGATCAAGGTTGTTCCGATTTGCGATGGCTGGTGTGACATCTAAAGGGGTCTGGCCAAACACATGGTTGTTTCCCTGTGGGTCTATGAAGTCAGGTTCACAACCGGTCCTTGCATTTAGGTCCCCACATATTATCACCTTTCCTTGGGCCTGGAAATGGCTGATTTCCATGTGGAGAGTATCAAATAACTCCTCTTCGAAATATGGCGATTCTATTGGAGGTATGTAGATCGCACATAAGTAAACATCTTTTTTTGCTATTCCTATATTTTTATCTAGTTTTAGCCATACGTGTGATTTTCCCTGTTTTACCGGTGAGATGTGTTTGTCCAGTTCTCCCTTATACCACTCTCTCTCTGTCTCTCTCTCTTTCCCCCCCCCCCCCCGTCCTCCTTTCTGTTTTGTACTCTCTCTCTATTTTACTCTTTTTCTTTCTCTCTCTCCTCTCCTTTTACTTTCTGCTTTATCACGCTCTGCCCCCTCCTTCTCCTCCTTCCCTCCTTCTCCTCCTTCCCCCCCCTCTCCTCCTTCCCCCCCCTCTCCTCCTTCCCCCCCCTCTCCTCCTTCCCCCCTCTCCTCCTTCCCCCCTCTCCTCCTTCCCCCCTCTCCTCCTTCCCCCCCTCTCCTCCTTCCCCCCTCTCCTCCTTCCCCCCCTCTCCTCCTTCCCCCCCTCTCCTCCTTCCCC